>NW_028244806.1:600000-1115260 GCF_964263255.1 Lissotriton vulgaris | reverse complement strand
ATCTTTTGTGTGCAGTACTGAGCCTGAAAAGCGTTTACAACCCCACTTACAAGTAAAACTAGCTAAAATGTGCCTGGCTGCTGTTCACTGAAAAGCTTATTCTGGGTACATTTTTGGTATACATTTGCTTCTGCCGGGTCAGCTGAGCAGTGAATTTCTACTTAACTACCTCCTATCAGGAGAGACCTCAGGGCTGCATCTTTTGAGCGCAGTACTGAGCCTGAAAACCGTTTACAACCCAGTTACAGTAAAACTAGCTAAAATGTGCCTGGCTGCTGTTCACTGAAAAGCTCATTCTGGGTACATTTTTGGTATACATTTGCTTCTGCCGGGTCAGCTGAGCAGTGAATTTCTACTTAACTACCTCCTATCAGGAGTGACCTCAGGGCTGCATCTTTTGAGCGCAGTACTGAGCCTGAAAACCGTTTACAACCCAACTTACAAGTAAAACTAGCTAAAATGTGCCTGGCTGCTGTTCACTAAAAAGCTCATTCTGGGTACATTTTTGGTATACATTTGCTTCTGCCGGGTCAGCTGAGCAGTGAATTTCTACTTAACTACCTCCTATCAGGAGAGACCTCAGGGCTGCATCTTTTGAGCGCAGTACTGAGCCTGAAAACCGTTTACAACCCCACTTACAAGTAAAAGTAGCTAAAATGTGCCTGGCTGCTGTTCACTGAAAAGCTCATTCTGGTACATTTTTGGTATACATTTGCTTCTGCCGGGTCAGCTGAGCAGTGAATTTCTACTTAACTACCTCCTATCAGGAGAGACCTCGGGGCTGCATCTTTTGAGCGCAGTACTGAGCCTGAAAAGCGTTTACAACCCCACTTACAAGTAAAACTAGCTAAAATGTGCCTGGCTGCTGTTCACTGAAAAGCTCATTCTGGGTACATTTTTGGTATACATTTGCATCTGCCGAGTCAGCTGAGCAGTGAATTTCTACTTAACTATCTCCTATCAGGAGAGACCTCAGGGCTGCATCTTTTGAGCGCAGTACTGAGCCTGAAAAGCGTTTACAACCCAACTTACAAGTAAAACTAGCTAAAATGTGCCTGGCTGCTGTTCACTGAAAAGCTCATTCTGGGTACATTTTTGGTATACATTTGCTTCTGCCGGGTCAGCTGAGCAGTGAATTTCTACATAACTACCTCCTATCAGGAGAGACCTCAGGGCTGCATCTTTTGAGCGCAGTACTGAGCCTGAAAACCGTTTACAACCCCAGTTACAAGTAAAACTAGCTAAAATGTGCCTGGCTGCTGTTCACTGAAAAGCTCATTCTGGGTACATTTTTGGTATACATTTGCTTCTGCCGGGTCAGCAGAGCAGTGAATTTCTACTTAACTATCTCCTATCAAGAGAGACCTCAGGGCTGCATCTTTTGAGCGCAGTACTGAGCCTGAAAAGTGTTTCCAACCCCACTTACAAGTAAAACTAGCTAAAATGTGCCTGGCTGCTGTTCACTGAAAAGCTCATTCTGGGTACATTTTTGGTATACATTTGCTTCTGCCGGGTCAGCTGAGCAGTGAATTTCTACTTAACTACCTCCTATCAGGAGTGACCTCAGGGCTGCATCTTTTGAGCGCAGTACTGAGCCTGAAAACCGTTTACAACCCCAGTTACAAGTAAAACTAGCTAAAATGTGCCTGGCTGCTGTTCACTGAAAAGCTCATTCTGGTACATTTTTGGTATACATTTGCTTCTGCCGGGTCAGCTGAGCAGTGAATTTCTACTTAACTACCTCCTATCAGGAGAGATCTCAGGGCTGCATCTTTTGAGCGCAGTACTGAGCCTGAAAAGCTTTTACAACCCCACTTACAAGTAAAACTAGCTAAAATGTGCCTGGCTGCTGTTCACTGAAAAGCTCATTCTGGGTACATTTTTGGTATACATTTGCATCTGCCGGGTCAGCTGAGCAGTGAATTTCTACTTAACTATCTCCTATCAGGAAAGACCTCAGGGCTGCATCTTTTGAGCGCAGTACTGAGCCTGAAAACCGTTTACAACCCCAGTTACAAGTAAAACTAGCTAAAATGTGCCTGGCTGCTGTTCACTGAAAAGCTCATTCTGGGTACATTTTTGGTATACATTTGCTTCTGCCGGGTCAGCTGAGCAGTGAATTTCTACTTAACTACCTCCTATCAGGAGAGACCTCAGGGCTGCATCTTTTGAGCGCTGTACTGAGCCTGAAAACCGTTTACAACCCCACTTACAAGTAAAACTAGCTAAAATGTGCCTGGCTGCTGTTCACTGAAAAGCTCATTCTGGGTACATTTTTGGTATACATTTGCTTCTGCCGGGACAGCTGAGCAGTGAATTTCTACTTAACTACCTCCTATCAGGAGAGACCTCAGGGCTGCATCTTTTGAGCGCAGTACTGAGCCTGAAAACCGTTTACAACCCCACTTACAAGTAAAACTAGCTAAAATGTGCCTGGCTGCTGTTCACTGAAAAGCTCATTCTGGGTACATTTTTGGTATACATTTGCATCTGACGGTTCAGCTGAGCAGTGAATTTCTACTTAACTATCTCCTATCAGGAGAGACCTCAGGGCTGCATCTTTTGTGCGCAGTACTGAGCCCGAAAAGCGTTTACAACCCCACTTACAAGTAAAACTAGCTAAAATGTGCCTGGCTGCTGTTCACTGAAAAGCTTATTCTGGGTACATTTTTGGTATACATTTGCTTCTGCCGGGTCAGCTGAGCAGTGAATTTCTACTTAACTACCTCCTATCAGGAGAGACCTCAGGGCTGCATCTTTTGAGCACAGTACTGAGCCTGAAAACCGTTTACAACCCCAGTTACAAGTAAAACTAGCTAAAATGTGCCTGGCTGCTGTTCACTGAAAAGCTCATTCTGGGTACATTTTTGGTATACATTTGCTTCTGCCGGGTCAGCTGAGCAGTGAATTTCTACTTAACTACCTCCTATCAGGAGTGACCTCAGGGCTGCATCTTTTGAGCGCAGTACTGAGCCTGAAAACCGTTTACAACCCAACTTACAAGTAAAACTAGCTAAAATGTGCCTGGCTGCTGTTCACTAAAAAGCTCATTCTGGGTACATTTTTGGTATACATTTGCTTCTGCCGGGTCAGCTGAGCAGTGAATTTCTACTTAACTACCTCCTATCAGGAGAGACCTCGGGGCTGCATCTTTTGAGCGCAGTACTGAGCCTGAAAACCGTTTACAACCCCACTTACAAGTAAAAGTAGCTAAAATGTGCCTGGCTGCTGTTCACTGAAAAGCTCATTCTGGTACATTTTTGGTATACATTTGCTTCTGCCGGGTCAGCTGAGCAGTGAATTTCTACTTAACTACCTCCTATCAGGAGAGACCTCGGGGCTGCATCTTTTGAGCGCAGTACTGAGCCTGAAAAGCGTTTACAACCCCACTTACAAGTAAAACTAGCTAAAATGTGCCTGGCTGCTGTTCACTGAAAAGCTCATTCTGGGTACATTTTTGGTATACATTTGCATCTGCCGGGTCAGCTGAGCAGTGAATTTCTACTTAACTATCTCCTATCAGGAGAGACCTCAGGGCTGCATCTTTTGAGCGCAGTACTGAGCCTGAAAAGCGTTTACAACCCAACTTACAAGTAAAACTAGCTAAAATGTGCCTGGCTGCTGTTCACTGAAAAGCTCATTCTGGGTACATTTTTGGTATACATTTGCTTCTGCCGGGTCAGCTGAGCAGTGAATTTCTACATAACTACCTCCTATCAGGAGAGACCTCAGGGCTGCATCTTTTGAGCGCAGTACTGAGCCTGAAAACCGTTTACAACCCCAGTTACAAGTAAAACTAGCTAAAATGTGCCTGGCTGCTGTTCACTGAAAAGCTCATTCTGGGTACATTTTTGGTATACATTTGCTTCTGCCGGGTCAGCAGAGCAGTGAATTTCTACTTAACTATCTCCTATCAAGAGAGACCTCAGGGCTGCATCTTTTGAGCGCAGTACTGAGCCTGAAAAGTGTTTCCAACCCCACTTACAAGTAAAACTAGCTAAAATGTGCCTGGCTGCTGTTCACTGAAAAGCTCATTCTGGGTACATTTTTGGTATACATTTGCTTCTGCCGGGTCAGCTGAGCAGTGAATTTCTACTTAACTACCTCCTATCAGGAGTGACCTCAGGGCTGCATCTTTTGAGCGCAGTACTGAGCCTGAAAACCGTTTACAACCCCAGTTACAAGTAAAACTAGCTAAAATGTGCCTGGCTGCTGTTCACTGAAAAGCTCATTCTGGTACATTTTTGGTATACATTTGCTTCTGCCGGGTCAGCTGAGCAGTGAATTTCTACTTAACTACCTCCTATCAGGAGAGATCTCAGGGCTGCATCTTTTGAGCGCAGTACTGAGCCTGAAAAGCTTTTAGAACCCCACTTACAAGTAAAACTAGCTAAAATGTGCCTGGCTGCTGTTCACTGAAAAGCTCATTCTGGGTACATTTTTGGTATACATTTGCATCTGCCGGGTCAGCTGAGCAGTGAATTTCTACTTAACTATCTCCTATCAGGAGAGACCTCAGGGCTGCATCTTTTGAGCGCAGTACTGAGCCTGAAAACCGTTTACAACCCCAGTTACAAGTAAAACTAGCTAAAATGTGCCTGGCTGCTGTTCACTGAAAAGCTCATTCTGGGTACATTTTTGGTATACATTTGCTTCTGCCGGGTCAGCTGAGCAGTGAATTTCTACTTAACTACCTCCTATCAGGAGAGACCTCAGGGCTGCATCTTTTGAGCGCTGTACTGAGCCTGAAAACCGTTTACAACCCCAGTTACAAGTAAAACTAGCTAAAATGTGCCTGGCTGCTGTTCACTGAAAAGCTCATTCTGGGTACATTTTTGGTATACATTTGCTTCTGCCGGGACAGCTGAGCAGTGAATTTCTACTTAACTACCTCCTATCAGGAGAGACCTCAGGGCTGCATCTTTTGAGCGCAGTACTGAGCCTGAAAACCGTTTACAACCCCACTTACAAGTAAAACTAGCTAAAATGTGCCTGGCTGCTGTTCACTGAAAAGCTCATTCTGGGTACATTTTTGGTATACATTTGCATCTGACGGTTCAGCTGAGCAGTGAATTTCTACTTAACTATCTCCTATCAGGAGAGACCTCAGGGCTGCATCTTTTGTGCGCAGTACTGAGCCTGAAAAGCGTTTACAACCCCACTTACAAGTAAAACTAGCTAAAATGTGCCTGGCTGCTGTTCACTGAAAAGCTTATTCTGGGTACATTTTTGGTATACATTTGCTTCTGCCGGGTCAGCTGAGCAGTGAATTTCTACTTAACTACCTCCTATCAGGAGAGACCTCAGGGCTGCATCTTTTGAGCACAGTACTGAGCCTAAAAAGCGTTTACAACCCCAGTTACAAGTAAAACTAGCTAAAATGTGCCTGGCTGCTGTTCACTGAAAAGCTTATTCTGGGTACATTTTTGGTATACATTTGCTTCTGCCGAGTCAGCTGAGCAGTGAATTTCTACTTAACTATCTCCTATCAGGAGAGACCTCAGGGCTGCACCTTTTGAGCGCAGTACTGAGCCTGAAAAGCGTTTACAACCCCACTTACAAGTAAAACTAGCTAAAATGTGCCTGGCTGCTGTTCACTGAAAAGCTCATTCTGGGTACATTTTTGGTATACATTTGCTTCTGCCGGGTCAGCTGAGCAGTGAATTTCTACTTAACTATCTCCTATCAGGAGAGACCTCAGGGCTGCATCTTTTGAGCGCAGTACTGAGCCTGAAAAGCGTTTACAACCCCACTTACAAGTAAAACTAGCTAAAATGTGCCTGGCTGCTGTTCACTGAAAAGCTCATTCTGGGTACATTTTTGGTATACATTTGCTTCTGCCGGGTCAGCTGAGCAGTGAATTTCTACTTAACTACCTCCTATCAGGAGAGACCTCAGGGCTGCATCTTTTGTGCGCAGTACTGAGCCTGAAAAGCGTTTACAACCCCACTTACAAGTAAAACTAGCTAAAATGTGCCTGGCTGCTGTTCACTGAAAAGCTTATTCTGGGTACATTTTTGGTATACATTTGCTTCTGCCGGGTCAGCTGAGCAGTGAATTTCTACTTAACTACCTCCTATCAGGAGAGACCTCAGGGCTGCATCTTTTGAGCGCAGTACTGAGCCTGAAAACCGTTTACAACCCCAGTTACAAGTAAAACTAGCTAAAATGTGCCTGGCTGCTGTTCACTGAAAAGCTCATTCTGGGTAGGTACATTTTTGGTATACATTTGCTTCTGCCGGGTCAGCTGAGCAGTGAATTTCTACTTAACTATCTCCTATCAGGAGAGACCTCAGAGCTGCATCTTTTGAGCGCAGTACTGAGCCTGAAAAGCGTTTACAACCCCACTTACAAGTAAAACTAGCTAAAATGTGCCTGGCTGCTGTTCACTGAAAAGCTCATTCTGGGTACATTTTTGGTATACATTTGCATCTGCCGGGTCAGCTGAGCAGTGAATTTCTACTTAACTATCTCCTATCAGGAGAGACCTCAGCGCTGCATCTTTTGAGCGCAGTACTGAGCCTGAAAACCGTTTACAACCCCAGTTACAAGTAAAACTAGCTAAAATGTGCCTGGCTGCTGTTCACTGAAAAGCTCATTCTGGGTACATTTTTGGTATACATTTGCTTCTGCCGGGTCAGCAGAGCAGTGAATTTCTACTTAACTATCTCCTATCAAGAGAGACCTCAGGGCTGCATCTTTTGAGCGCTGTACTGAGCCTGAAAACCGTTTACAACCCCAGTTACAAGTAAAACTAGCTAAAATGTGCCTGGCTGCTGTTCACTGAAAAGCTCATTCTGGGTACATTTTTGGTATACATTTGCTTCTGCCGGGACAGCTGAGCAGTGAATTTCTACTTAACTACCTCCTATCAGGAGAGACCTCAGGGCTGCATCTTTTGAGCGCAGTACTGAGCCTGAAAACCGTTTACAACCCCACTTACAAGTAAAACTAGCTAAAATGTGCCTGGCTGCTGTTCACTGAAAAGCTCATTCTGGGTACATTTTTGGTATACATTTGCATCTGACGGTTCAGCTGAGCAGTGAATTTCTACTTAACTATCTCCTATCAGGAGAGACCTCAGGGCTGCATCTTTTGAGCGCAGTACTGAGCCTGAAAAGCGTTTACAACCCAACTTACAAGTAAAACTAGCTAAAATGTGCCTGGCTGCTGTTCACTGAAAAGCTCATTCTGGGTACATTTTTGGTATACAGTTGCTTCTGCCGGGTCAGCTGAGCAGTGAATTTCTACATAACTACCTCCTATCAGGAGAGACCTCAGGGCTGCATCTTTTGAGCGCAGTACTGAGCCTGAAAACCGTTTACAACCCCAGTTACAAGTAAAACTAGCTAAAATGTGTCTGGCTGCTGTTCACTGAAAAGCTCATTCTGGGTACATTTTTGGTATACATTTGCTTCTGCCGGGTCAGCTGAGCAGCGAATTTCTATTTAACCACCTGCTATCATGAGAGACCTCAGGCTGCATGTTTTAAGCCCAGTACTGATCCTGAAAAGCGTTTCCAACCCCACTTACAAGTAAAACTAGCTAAAATGTGCCTGGCTGCTGTTCACTGAAAAGCTCATTCTGGGTACATTTTTGGTATACATTTGCTTCTGCCGGGTCAGCTGAGCAGTGAATTTCTACTTAACTACCTCCTATCAGGAGAGACCTCAGGGCTGCATCTTTTGAGCGCAGTACTGAGCCTGAAAAGCGTTTACAACCCCACTTACAAGTAAAACTAGCTAAAATGTGCCTGGCTGCTGTTCACTGAAAAGCTCATTCTGGTTACATTTTTGGTATACATTTGCTTCTGCCGGGTCAGCTGAGCAGTGAATTTCTACTTAACTACCTCCTATCAGGAGAGACCTCAGGGCTGCATCTTTTGAGCGCAGTACTGAGCCTGAAAAGCGTTTACAACCCCACTTACAAGTAAAACTAGCTAAAATGTGCCTGGCTGCTGTTCACTGAAAAGCTCATTCTGGGTACATTTTTGATACATTTGCTTCTGCCGGGTCAGCTGAGCAGTGAATTTCTACTTAACTATCTCCTATCAGGAGAGACCTCAGGGCTGCATCTTTTGTGCGCAGTACTGAGCCTGAAAAGCGTTTACAACCCCACTTACAAGTAAAACTAGCTAAAATGTGCCTGGCTGCTGTTCACTGAAAAGCTTATTCTGGGTACATTTTTGGTATACATTTGCTTCTGCCGGGTCAGCTGAGCAGTGAATTTCTACTTAACTACCTCCTATCAGGAGAGACCTCAGGGCTGCATCTTTTGAGCACAGTACTGAGCCTAAAAAGCGTTTACAACCCCAGTTACAAGTAAAACTAGCTAAAATGTGCCTGGCTGCTGTTCACTGAAAAGCTTATTCTGGGTACATTTTTGGTATACATTTGCTTCTGCCGGGTCAGCTGAGCAGTGAATTTCTACTTAACTATCTCCTATCAGGAGAGACCTCAGGGCTGCACCTTTTGAGCGCAGTACTGAGCCTGAAAAGCGTTTACAACCCCACTTACAAGTAAAACTAGCTAAAATGTGCCTGGCTGCTGTTCACTGAAAAGCTCATTCTGGGTACATTTTTGGTATACATTTGCTTCTGCCGGGTCAGCTGAGCAATGAATTTCTACTTAACTATCTCCTATCAGGAGAGACCTCAGGGC
Organism: Lissotriton vulgaris; assembly: GCF_964263255.1. Taxonomy (NCBI): domain Eukaryota; kingdom Metazoa; phylum Chordata; class Amphibia; order Caudata; family Salamandridae; genus Lissotriton; species Lissotriton vulgaris. Next base: position 1,106,600 of record NW_028244806.1, on the reverse strand, counting down.
TGCATCTTTTGAGCGCAGTACTGAGCCTGAAAAGCGTTTACAACCCCACTTACAAGTAAAACTAGCTAAAATGTGCCTGGCTGCTGTTCACTGAAAAGCTCATTCTGGGTACATTTTTGGTATACATTTGCTTCTGCCGGGTCAGCTGAGCAGTGAATTTCTACTTAACTACCTCCTATCAGGAGAGACCTCAGGGCTGCATCTTTTGTGCGCAGTACTGAGCCTGAAAAGCGTTTACAACCCCACTTACAAGTAAAACTAGCTAAAATGTGCCTGGCTGCTGTTCACTGAAAAGCTTATTCTGGGTACATTTTTGGTATACATTTGCTTCTGCCGGGTCAGCTGAGCAGTGAATTTCTACTTAACTACCTCCTATCAGGAGAGACCTCAGGGCTGCATCTTTTGAGCGCAGTACTGAGCCTGAAAACCGTTTACAACCCCAGTTACAAGTAAAACTAGCTAAAATGTGCCTGGCTGCTGTTCACTGAAAAGCTCATTCTGGGTAGGTACATTTTTGGTATACATTTGCTTCTGCTGGGTCAGCTGAGCAGTGAATTTCTACTTAACTATCTCCTATCAGGAGAGACCTCAGAGCTGCATCTTTTGAGCGCAGTACTGAGCCTGAAAAGCGTTTACAACCCCACTTACAAGTAAAACTAGCTAAAATGTGCCTGGCTGCTGTTCACTGAAAAGCTCATTCTGGGTACATTTTTGGTATACATTTGCTTCTGCCGGGTCAGCTGAGCAGTGAATTTCTACTTAACTACCTCCTATCAGCAGAGACCTCAGGGCTGCATCTTTTGAGCGCAGTACTGAGCCTGAAAAGCGTTTACAACCCCACTTACAAGTAAAACTAGCTAAAATGTGCCTGACTGCTGTTCACTGAAAAGCTCATTCTGGGTACATTTTTGATACATTTGCTTCTGCCGGGTCAGCTGAGCAGTGAATTTCTACTTAACTATCTCCTATCAGGAGAGACCTCAGGGCTGCATCTTTTGTGCGCAGTACTGAGCCTGAAAAGCGTTTACAACCCCACTTACAAGTAAAACTAGCTAAAATGTGCCTGGCTGCTGTTCACTGAAAAGCTCATTCTGGGTACATTTTTGGTATACATTTGCTTCTGCCGGGTCAGCTGAGCAGTGAATTTCTACTTAACTACCTCCTATCAGGAGAGACCTCAGGGCTGCATCTTTTGAGCGCAGTACTGAGCTTGAAAAGCGTTTCCAACCCCAGTTACAAGTAAAACTAGCTCAAATGTGCCTGGCTGCTGTTCACTGAAAAGCTCATTCTGGGTACATTTTTGGTATACATTTGCTTCTGCCGGGTCAGCTGAGCAGTGAATTTCTACTTAACTATCTCCTATCAGGAGAGACCTCAGGGCTGCATCTTTTGAGCGCAGTACTGAGCCTGAAAAGCGTTTCCAACCCCACTTACAAGTAAAACTAGCTAAAATGTGCCTGGCTGCTGTTCACTGAAAAGCTCATGCTGGGTACATTTTTGGTATACATTTGCTTCTGCCGGGTCAGCTGATTAGTGAATTTCTATTTAACTACCCCCTATCAGGAGAGACCTCAGGGCTGCATCTTTTGAGCGCAGTACTGAGCCTGAAAAGCGTTTACAACCCCACTTACAAGTAAAACTAGCTAAAATGTGCCTGGCTGCTGTTCACTGAAAAGCTCATTCTGGGTACATTTTTGGTATACATTTGCTTCCGCCGGGTCAGCTGAGCAGTGAATTTCTACTTAACTACCTCCTATCAGGAGAGACCTCAGGGCTGCATCTTTTGAGCGCAGTACTGAGCCTAAAAAGCATTTACAACCCCAGTTACAAGTAAAACTAGCTAAAATGTGCCTGGCTGCTGTTCACTGAAAAGCTTATTCTGGGTACATTTTTGGTATACATTTGCTTCTGCCGGGTCAGCTGAGCAGTGAATTTCTACTTAACTATCTCCTATCAGGAGAGACCTCAGGGCTGCATCTTTTGAGGGCAGTACTGAGCCTGAAAAGCGTTTACAACCCCACTTACAAGTAAAACTAGCTAAAATGTGCCTGGATGCTGTTCACTGAAAAGCTCATTCTGGGTACATTTTTGGTATACATTTGCTTCTGCCGGGTCAGCTGAGCAGTGAATTTCTACTTAAATACCTCCTATCAGGAGAGACCTCAGGGCTGCATCTTTTGGGCGCAGTACTGAGCCTGAAAAGCGTTTACAACCCCACTTACAAGTAAAACTAGCTAAAATGTGCCTGGCTGCTGTTCACTGAAAAGCTCATTCTGGGTACATTTTTGGTATACATTTGCTTCTGCCGGGTCAGCTGAGCAGTGAATTTCTACTTAACTACCTCCTATCAGGAGAGACCTCAGGGCTGCATCTTTTGAGCGCAGTACTGAGCCTGAAAAGCGTTTACAACCCCACTTACAAGTAAAACTAGCTAAAATGTGCCTGGCTGCTGTTCACTGAAAAGCTCATTCTGGTTACATTTTTGGTATACATTTGCTTCTGCCGGGTCAGCTGAGCAGTGAATTTCTACTTAACTACCTCCTATCAGGAGAGACCTCAGGGCTGCATCTTTTGAGCGCAGTACTGAGCCTGAAAAGCGTTTACAACCCCACTTACAAGTAAAACTAGCTAAAATGTGCCTGGCTGCTGTTCACTGAAAAGCTCATTCTGGGTACATTTTTGGTATACATTTGCTTCTGCCGGGTCAGCTGAGCAGTGAATTTCTACTTAACTACCTCCTATCAGGAGAGACCTCAGGGCTGCATCTTTTGTGCGCAGTACTGAGCCTGAAAAGCGTTTACAACCCCACTTACAAGTAAAACTAGCTAAAATGTGCCTGGCTGCTGTTCACTGAAAAGCTTATTCTGGGTACATTTTTGGTATACATTTGCTTCTGCCGGGTCAGCCTAGCAGTGAATTTCTACTTAACTATCTCCTATCAGGAGAGACCTCAGAGCTGCATCTTTTGAGCGCAGTACTGAGCCTGAAAAGCGTTTACAACCCCACTTACAAGTAAAACTAGCTAAAATGTGCCTGGCTGCTGTTCACTGAAAAGCTCATTCTGGGTACATTTTTGGTATACATTTGCTTCTGCCGGGTCAGCTGAGCAGTGAATTTCTACTTAACTACCTCCTATCAGCAGAGACCTCAGGGCTGCATCTTTTGAGCGCAGTACTGAGCCTGAAAAGCGTTTACAACCCCACTTACAAGTAAAACTAGCTAAAATGTGCCTGGCTGCTGTTCACTGAAAAGCTCATTCTGGGTACATTTTTGATACATTTGCTTCTGCCGGGTCAGCTGAGCAGTGAATTTCTACTTAACTATCTCCTATCAGGAGAGACCTTAGGGCTGCATCTTTTGTGTGCAGTACTGAGCCTGAAAAGCGTTTACAACCCCACTTACAAGTAAAACTAGCTAAAATGTGCCTGGCTGCTGTTCACTGAAAAGCTTATTCTGGGTACATTTTTGGTATACATTTGCTTCTGCCGGGTCAGCTGAGCAGTGAATTTCTACTTAACTACCTCCTATCAGGAGAGACCTCAGGGCTGCATCTTTTGAGCGCAGTACTGAGCCTGAAAACCGTTTACAACCCCAGTTACAAGTAAAACTAGCTAAAATGTGCCTGGCTGCTGTTCACTGAAAAGCTCATTCTGGGTACATTTTTGGTGTACATTTGCTTCTGCCGGGTCAGCTGAGCAGTGAATTTCTACTTAACTACCTCCTATCAGGAGTGACCTCAGGGCTGCATCTTTTGAGCGCAGTACTGAGCCTGAAAACCGTTTACAACCCAACTTACAAGTAAAACTAGCTAAAATGTGCCTGGCTGCTGTTCACTAAAAAGCTCATTCTGGGTACATTTTTGGTATACATTTGCTTCTGCCGGGTCAGCTGAGCAGTGAATTTCTACTTAACTACCTCCTATCAGGAGAGACCTCAGGGCTGCATCTTTTGAGCGCAGTACTGAGCCTGAAAACCGTTTACAACCCCACTTACAAGTAAAAGTAGCTAAAATGTGCCTGGCTGCTGTTCACTGAAAAGCTCATTCTGGTACATTTTTGGTATACATTTGCTTCTGCCGGGTCAGCTGAGCAGTGAATTTCTACTTAACTACCTCCTATCAGGAGAGACCTCGGGGCTGCATCTTTTGAGCGCAGTACTGAGCCTGAAAAGCGTTTACAACCCCACTTACAAGTAAAACTAGCTAAAATGTGCCTGGCTGCTGTTCACTGAAAAGCTCATTCTGGGTACATTTTTGGTATACATTTGCATCTGCCGAGTCAGCTGAGCAGTGAATTTCTACTTAACTATCTCCTATCAGGAGAGACCTCAGGGCTGCATCTTTTGAGCGCAGTACTGAGCCTGAAAAGCGTTTACAACCCAACTTACAAGTAAAACTAGCTAAAATGTGCCTGGCTGCTGTTCACTGAAAAGCTCATTCTGGGTACATTTTTGGTATACATTTGCTTCTGCCGGGTCAGCTGAGCAGTGAATTTCTACATAACTACCTCCTATCAGGAGAGACCTCAGGGCTGCATCTTTTGAGCGCAGTACTGAGCCTGAAAACCGTTTACAACCCCAGTTACAAGTAAAACTAGCTAAAATGTGCCTGGCTGCTGTTCACTGAAAAGCTCATTCTGGGTACATTTTTGGTATACATTTGCTTCTGCCGGGTCAGCAGAGCAGTGAATTTCTACTTAACTATCTCCTATCAAGAGAGACCTCAGGGCTGCATCTTTTGAGCGCAGTACTGAGCCTGAAAAGTGTTTCCAACCCCACTTACAAGTAAAACTAGCTAAAATGTGCCTGGCTGCTGTTCACTGAAAAGCTCATTCTGGGTACATTTTTGGTATACATTTGCTTCTGCCGGGTCAGCTGAGCAGTGAATTTCTACTTAACTACCTCCTATCAGGAGTGACCTCAGGGCTGCATCTTTTGAGCGCAGTACTGAGCCTGAAAACCGTTTACAACCCCAGTTACAAGTAAAACTAGCTAAAATGTGCCTGGCTGCTGTTCACTGAAAAGCTCATTCTGGTACATTTTTGGTATACATTTGCTTCTGCCGGGTCAGCTGAGCAGTGAATTTCTACTTAACTACCTCCTATCAGGAGAGATCTCAGGGCTGCATCTTTTGAGCGCAGTACTGAGCCTGAAAAGCTTTTACAACCCCACTTACAAGTAAAACTAGCTAAAATGTGCCTGGCTGCTGTTCACTGAAAAGCTCATTCTGGGTACATTTTTGGTATACATTTGCATCTGCCGGGTCAGCTGAGCAGTGAATTTCTACTTAACTATCTCCTATCAGGAAAGACCTCAGGGCTGCATCTTTTGAGCGCAGTACTGAGCCTGAAAACCGTTTACAACCCCAGTTACAAGTAAAACTAGCTAAAATGTGCCTGGCTGCTGTTCACTGAAAAGCTCATTCTGGGTACATTTTTGGTATACATTTGCTTCTGCCGGGTCAGCTGAGCAGTGAATTTCTACTTAACTACCTCCTATCAGGAGAGACCTCAGGGCTGCATCTTTTGAGCGCTGTACTGAGCCTGAAAACCGTTTACAACCCCACTTACAAGTAAAACTAGCTAAAATGTGCCTGGCTGCTGTTCACTGAAAAGCTCATTCTGGGTACATTTTTGGTATACATTTGCTTCTGCCGGGACAGCTGAGCAGTGAATTTCTACTTAACTACCTCCTATCAGGAGAGACCTCAGGGCTGCATCTTTTGAGCGCAGTACTGAGCCTGAAAACCGTTTACAACCCCACTTACAAGTAAAACTAGCTAAAATGTGCCTGGCTGCTGTTCACTGAAAAGCTCATTCTGGGTACATTTTTGGTATACATTTGCATCTGACGGTTCAGCTGAGCAGTGAATTTCTACTTAACTATCTCCTATCAGGAGAGACCTCAGGGCTGCATCTTTTGTGCGCAGTACTGAGCCCGAAAAGCGTTTACAACCCCACTTACAAGTAAAACTAGCTAAAATGTGCCTGGCTGCTGTTCACTGAAAAGCTTATTCTGGGTACATTTTTGGTATACATTTGCTTCTGCCGGGTCAGCTGAGCAGTGAATTTCTACTTAACTACCTCCTATCAGGAGAGACCTCAGGGCTGCATCTTTTGAGCACAGTACTGAGCCTGAAAACCGTTTACAACCCCAGTTACAAGTAAAACTAGCTAAAATGTGCCTGGCTGCTGTTCACTGAAAAGCTCATTCTGGGTACATTTTTGGTATACATTTGCTTCTGCCGGGTCAGCTGAGCAGTGAATTTCTACTTAACTACCTCCTATCAGGAGTGACCTCAGGGCTGCATCTTTTGAGCGCAGTACTGAGCCTGAAAACCGTTTACAACCCAACTTACAAGTAAAACTAGCTAAAATGTGCCTGGCTGCTGTTCACTAAAAAGCTCATTCTGGGTACATTTTTGGTATACATTTGCTTCTGCCGGGTCAGCTGAGCAGTGAATTTCTACTTAACTACCTCCTATCAGGAGAGACCTCGGGGCTGCATCTTTTGAGCGCAGTACTGAGCCTGAAAACCGTTTACAACCCCACTTACAAGTAAAAGTAGCTAAAATGTGCCTGGCTGCTGTTCACTGAAAAGCTCATTCTGGTACATTTTTGGTATACATTTGCTTCTGCCGGGTCAGCTGAGCAGTGAATTTCTACTTAACTACCTCCTATCAGGAGAGACCTCGGGGCTGCATCTTTTGAGCGCAGTACTGAGCCTGAAAAGCGTTTACAACCCCACTTACAAGTAAAACTAGCTAAAATGTGCCTGGCTGCTGTTCACTGAAAAGCTCATTCTGGGTACATTTTTGGTATACATTTGCATCTGCCGGGTCAGCTGAGCAGTGAATTTCTACTTAACTATCTCCTATCAGGAGAGACCTCAGGGCTGCATCTTTTGAGCGCAGTACTGAGCCTGAAAAGCGTTTACAACCCAACTTACAAGTAAAACTAGCTAAAATGTGCCTGGCTGCTGTTCACTGAAAAGCTCATTCTGGGTACATTTTTGGTATACATTTGCTTCTGCCGGGTCAGCTGAGCAGTGAATTTCTACATAACTACCTCCTATCAGGAGAGACCTCAGGGCTGCATCTTTTGAGCGCAGTACTGAGCCTGAAAACCGTTTACAACCCCAGTTACAAGTAAAACTAGCTAAAATGTGCCTGGCTGCTGTTCACTGAAAAGCTCATTCTGGGTACATTTTTGGTATACATTTGCTTCTGCCGGGTCAGCAGAGCAGTGAATTTCTACTTAACTATCTCCTATCAAGAGAGACCTCAGGGCTGCATCTTTTGAGCGCAGTACTGAGCCTGAAAAGTGTTTCCAACCCCACTTACAAGTAAAACTAGCTAAAATGTGCCTGGCTGCTGTTCACTGAAAAGCTCATTCTGGGTACATTTTTGGTATACATTTGCTTCTGCCGGGTCAGCTGAGCAGTGAATTTCTACTTAACTACCTCCTATCAGGAGTGACCTCAGGGCTGCATCTTTTGAGCGCAGTACTGAGCCTGAAAACCGTTTACAACCCCAGTTACAAGTAAAACTAGCTAAAATGTGCCTGGCTGCTGTTCACTGAAAAGCTCATTCTGGTACATTTTTGGTATACATTTGCTTCTGCCGGGTCAGCTGAGCAGTGAATTTCTACTTAACTACCTCCTATCAGGAGAGATCTCAGGGCTGCATCTTTTGAGCGCAGTACTGAGCCTGAAAAGCTTTTAGAACCCCACTTACAAGTAAAACTAGCTAAAATGTGCCTGGCTGCTGTTCACTGAAAAGCTCATTCTGGGTACATTTTTGGTATACATTTGCATCTGCCGGGTCAGCTGAGCAGTGAATTTCTACTTAACTATCTCCTATCAGGAGAGACCTCAGGGCTGCATCTTTTGAGCGCAGTACTGAGCCTGAAAACCGTTTACAACCCCAGTTACAAGTAAAACTAGCTAAAATGTGCCTGGCTGCTGTTCACTGAAAAGCTCATTCTGGGTACATTTTTGGTATACATTTGCTTCTGCCGGGTCAGCTGAGCAGTGAATTTCTACTTAACTACCTCCTATCAGGAGAGACCTCAGGGCTGCATCTTTTGAGCGCTGTACTGAGCCTGAAAACCGTTTACAACCCCAGTTACAAGTAAAACTAGCTAAAATGTGCCTGGCTGCTGTTCACTGAAAAGCTCATTCTGGGTACATTTTTGGTATACATTTGCTTCTGCCGGGACAGCTGAGCAGTGAATTTCTACTTAACTACCTCCTATCAGGAGAGACCTCAGGGCTGCATCTTTTGAGCGCAGTACTGAGCCTGAAAACCGTTTACAACCCCACTTACAAGTAAAACTAGCTAAAATGTGCCTGGCTGCTGTTCACTGAAAAGCTCATTCTGGGTACATTTTTGGTATACATTTGCATCTGACGGTTCAGCTGAGCAGTGAATTTCTACTTAACTATCTCCTATCAGGAGAGACCTCAGGGCTGCATCTTTTGTGCGCAGTACTGAGCCTGAAAAGCGTTTACAACCCCACTTACAAGTAAAACTAGCTAAAATGTGCCTGGCTGCTGTTCACTGAAAAGCTTATTCTGGGTACATTTTTGGTATACATTTGCTTCTGCCGGGTCAGCTGAGCAGTGAATTTCTACTTAACTACCTCCTATCAGGAGAGACCTCAGGGCTGCATCTTTTGAGCACAGTACTGAGCCTAAAAAGCGTTTACAACCCCAGTTACAAGTAAAACTAGCTAAAATGTGCCTGGCTGCTGTTCACTGAAAAGCTTATTCTGGGTACATTTTTGGTATACATTTGCTTCTGCCGAGTCAGCTGAGCAGTGAATTTCTACTTAACTATCTCCTATCAGGAGAGACCTCAGGGCTGCACCTTTTGAGCGCAGTACTGAGCCTGAAAAGCGTTTACAACCCCACTTACAAGTAAAACTAGCTAAAATGTGCCTGGCTGCTGTTCACTGAAAAGCTCATTCTGGGTACATTTTTGGTATACATTTGCTTCTGCCGGGTCAGCTGAGCAGTGAATTTCTACTTAACTATCTCCTATCAGGAGAGACCTCAGGGCTGCATCTTTTGAGCGCAGTACTGAGCCTGAAAAGCGTTTACAACCCCACTTACAAGTAAAACTAGCTAAAATGTGCCTGGCTGCTGTTCACTGAAAAGCTCATTCTGGGTACATTTTTGGTATACATTTGCTTCTGCCGGGTCAGCTGAGCAGTGAATTTCTACTTAACTACCTCCTATCAGGAGAGACCTCAGGGCTGCATCTTTTGTGCGCAGTACTGAGCCTGAAAAGCGTTTACAACCCCACTTACAAGTAAAACTAGCTAAAATGTGCCTGGCTGCTGTTCACTGAAAAGCTTATTCTGGGTACATTTTTGGTATACATTTGCTTCTGCCGGGTCAGCTGAGCAGTGAATTTCTACTTAACTACCTCCTATCAGGAGAGACCTCAGGGCTGCATCTTTTGAGCGCAGTACTGAGCCTGAAAACCGTTTACAACCCCAGTTACAAGTAAAACTAGCTAAAATGTGCCTGGCTGCTGTTCACTGAAAAGCTCATTCTGGGTAGGTACATTTTTGGTATACATTTGCTTCTGCCGGGTCAGCTGAGCAGTGAATTTCTACTTAACTATCTCCTATCAGGAGAGACCTCAGAGCTGCATCTTTTGAGCGCAGTACTGAGCCTGAAAAGCGTTTACAACCCCACTTACAAGTAAAACTAGCTAAAATGTGCCTGGCTGCTGTTCACTGAAAAGCTCATTCTGGGTACATTTTTGGTATACATTTGCATCTGCCGGGTCAGCTGAGCAGTGAATTTCTACTTAACTATCTCCTATCAGGAGAGACCTCAGCGCTGCATCTTTTGAGCGCAGTACTGAGCCTGAAAACCGTTTACAACCCCAGTTACAAGTAAAACTAGCTAAAATGTGCCTGGCTGCTGTTCACTGAAAAGCTCATTCTGGGTACATTTTTGGTATACATTTGCTTCTGCCGGGTCAGCAGAGCAGTGAATTTCTACTTAACTATCTCCTATCAAGAGAGACCTCAGGGCTGCATCTTTTGAGCGCTGTACTGAGCCTGAAAACCGTTTACAACCCCAGTTACAAGTAAAACTAGCTAAAATGTGCCTGGCTGCTGTTCACTGAAAAGCTCATTCTGGGTACATTTTTGGTATACATTTGCTTCTGCCGGGACAGCTGAGCAGTGAATTTCTACTTAACTACCTCCTATCAGGAGAGACCTCAGGGCTGCATCTTTTGAGCGCAGTACTGAGCCTGAAAACCGTTTACAACCCCACTTACAAGTAAAACTAGCTAAAATGTGCCTGGCTGCTGTTCACTGAAAAGCTCATTCTGGGTACATTTTTGGTATACATTTGCATCTGACGGTTCAGCTGAGCAGTGAATTTCTACTTAACTATCTCCTATCAGGAGAGACCTCAGGGCTGCATCTTTTGAGCGCAGTACTGAGCCTGAAAAGCGTTTACAACCCAACTTACAAGTAAAACTAGCTAAAATGTGCCTGGCTGCTGTTCACTGAAAAGCTCATTCTGGGTACATTTTTGGTATACAGTTGCTTCTGCCGGGTCAGCTGAGCAGTGAATTTCTACATAACTACCTCCTATCAGGAGAGACCTCAGGGCTGCATCTTTTGAGCGCAGTACTGAGCCTGAAAACCGTTTACAACCCCAGTTACAAGTAAAACTAGCTAAAATGTGTCTGGCTGCTGTTCACTGAAAAGCTCATTCTGGGTACATTTTTGGTATACATTTGCTTCTGCCGGGTCAGCTGAGCAGCGAATTTCTATTTAACCACCTGCTATCATGAGAGACCTCAGGCTGCATGTTTTAAGCCCAGTACTGATCCTGAAAAGCGTTTCCAACCCCACTTACAAGTAAAACTAGCTAAAATGTGCCTGGCTGCTGTTCACTGAAAAGCTCATTCTGGGTACATTTTTGGTATACATTTGCTTCTGCCGGGTCAGCTGAGCAGTGAATTTCTACTTAACTATCTCCTATCAGGAGAGACCTCAGGGCTGCATCTTTTGTGCGCAGTACTGAGCCTGAAAAGCGTTTACAACCCCACTTACAAGTAAAACTAGCTAAAATGTGCCTGGCTGCTGTTCACTGAAAAGCTTATTCTGGGTACATTTTTGGTATACATTTGCTTCTGCCGGGTCAGCTGAGCAGTGAATTTCTACTTAACTACCTCCTATCAGGAGAGACCTCAGGGCTGCATCTTTTGAGCACAGTACTGAGCCTAAAAAGCGTTTACAACCCCAGTTACAAGTAAAACTAGCTAAAATGTGCCTGGCTGCTGTTCACTGAAAAGCTCATTCTGGGTACATTTTTGGTATACATTTGCTTCTGCCGGGTCAGCTGAGCAGTGAATTTCTACTAACTATCTCCTATCAGGAGAGACCTCAGGGCTGCACCTTTTGAGCGCAGTACTGAGCCTGAAAAGCGTTTACAACCCCACTTACAAGTAAAACTAGCTAAAATGTGCCTGGCTGCTGTTCACTGAAAAGCTCATTCTGGGTACATTTTTGGTATACATTTGCTTCTGCCGGGTCAGCTGAGCAGTGAATTTCTACTTAACTATCTCCTATCAGGAGAGACCTCAGGGCTGCATCTTTTGAGCGCAGTACTGAGCCTGAAAAGCGTTTACAACCCCACTTACAAGTAAAACTAGCTAAAATGTGCCTGGCTGCTGTTCACTGAAAAGCTTATTCTGGGTACATTTTTGGTATACATTTGCTTCTGCCGGGTCAGCTGAGCAGTGAATTTCTACTTAACTACCTCCTATCAGGAGAGACCTCAGGGCTGCATCTTTTGAGCGCAGTACTGAGCCTGAAAACCGTTTACAACCCCAGTTACAAGTAAAACTAGCTAAAATGTGCCTGGCTGCTGTTCACTGAAAAGCTCATTCTGGGTAGGTACATTTTTGGTATACATTTGCTTCTGCCGGGTCAGCTGAGCAGTGAATTTCTACTTAACTATCTCCTATCAGGAGAGACCTCAGAGCTGCATCTTTTGAGCGCAGTACTGAGCCTGAAAAGCGTTTACAACCCTACTTACAAGTAAAACTAGCTAAAATGTGCCTGGCTGCTGTTCACTGAAAAGCTCATTCTGGGTAAATTTTTGATACATTTGCTTCTGCCGGGTCAGCTGAGCAGTGAATTTCTACTTAACTATCTCCTATCAGGAGAGACCTCAGGGCTGCATCTTTTGTGCGCAGTACTGAGCCTGAAAAGCGTTTACAACCCCACTTACAAGTAAAACTAGCTAAAATGTGCCTGGCTGCTGTTCACTGAAAAGCTTATTCTGGGTACATTTTTGGTATACATTTGCTTCTGCCGGGTCAGCTGAGCAGTGAATTTCTACTTAACTACCTCCTATCAGGAGAGACCTCAGGGCTGCATCTTTTGAGCACAGTACTGAGCCTAAAAAGCGTTTACAACCCCAGTTACAAGTAAAACTAGCTAAAATGTGCCTGGCTGCTGTTCACTGAAAAGCTTATTCTGGGTACATTTTTGGTATACATTTGCTTCTGCCGGGTCAGCTGAGCAGTGAATTTCTACTTAACTATCTCCTATCAGGAGAGACCTCAGGGCTGCACCTTTTGAGCGCAGTACTGAGCCTGAAAAGCGTTTACAACCCCACTTACAAGTAAAACTAGCTAAAATGTGCCTGGCTGCTGTTCACTGAAAAGCTCATTCTGGGTACATTTTTGGTATACATTTGCTTCTGCCGGGTCAGCTGAGCAGTGAATTTCTACTTAACTATCTCCTATCAGGAGAGACCTCAGGGCTGCATCTTTTGAGCGCAGTACTGAGCCTGAAAAGCGTTTACAACCCCACTTACAAGTAAAACTAGCTAAAATGTGCCTGGCTGCTGTTCACTGAAAAGCTCATTCTGGGTACATTTTTGGTATACATTTGCTTCTGCCGGGTCAGCTGAGCAGTGAATTTCTACTTAACTACCTCCTATCAGGAGAGACCTCAGGGCTGCATCTTTTGTGCGCAGTACTGAGCCTGAAAAGCGTTTACAACCCCACTTACAAGTAAAACTAGCTAAAATGTGCCTGGCTGCTGTTCACTGAAAAGCTTTTTCTGGGTACATTTTTGGTATACATTTGCTTCTGCCGGGTCAGCTGAGCAGTGAATTTCTACTTAACTACCTCCTATTAGGAGAGACCTCAGGGCTGCATCTTTTGAGCGCAGTACTGAGCCTGAAAAGCGTTTCCAACCCCACTTACAAGTAAAACTAGCTAAAATGTGCCTGGCTGCTGTTCACTGAAAAGCTCATGCTGGGTACATTTTTGGTATACATTTGCTTCTGCCGGGTCAGCTGAACAGTGAATTTCTACTTAACTACCCCCTATCAGGAGAGACCTCAGGGCTGCATCTTTTGAGCGCAGTACTGAGCCTGAAAAGCGTTTACAACCCCACTTACAAGTAAAACTAGCTAAAATGTGCCTGGCTGCTGTTCACTGAAAAGCTCATTCTGGGTACATTTTTGGTATACATTTGCATCCGCCGGGTCAGCTGAGCAGTGAATTTCTACTTAACTACCTCCTATCAGGAGAGACCTCAGGGCTGCATCTTTTGAGCGCAGTACTGAGCCTAAAAAGCATTTACAACCCCAGTTACAAGTAAAACTAGCTAAAATGTGCCTGGCTGCTGTTCACTGAAAAGCTTATTCTGGGTACATTTTTGGTATACATTTGCTTCTGCCGGGTCAGCTGAGCAGTGAATTTCTACTTAACTATCTCCTATCAGGAGAGACCTCAGGGCTGCATCTTTTGAGGGCAGTACTGAGCCTGAAAAGCGTTTACAACCCCACTTACAAGTAAAACTAGCTAAAATGTGCCTGGATGCTGTTCACTGAAAAGCTCATTCTGGGTACATTTTTGGTATACATTTGCTTCTGCCGGGTCAGCTGAGCAGTGAATTTCTACTTAAATACCTCCTATCAGGAGAGACCTCAGGGCTGCATCTTTTGGGCGCAGTACTGAGCCTGAAAAGCGTTTACAACCCCACTTACAAGTAAAACTAGCTAAAATGTGCCTGGCTGCTGTTCACTGAAAAGCTCATTCTGGGTACATTTTTGGTATACATTTGCTTCTGCCGGGTCAGCTGAGCAGTGAATTTCTACTTAACTACCTCCTATCAGGAGAGACCTCAGGGCTGCATCTTTTGAGCGCAGTACTGAGCCTGAAAAGCGTTTACAACCCCACTTACAAGTAAAACTAGCTAAAATGTGCCTGGCTGCTGTTCACTGAAAAGCTCATTCTGGTTACATTTTTGGTATACATTTGCTTCTGCCGGGTCAGCTGAGCAGTGAATTTCTACTTAACTACCTCCTATCAGGAGAGACCTCAGGGCTGCATCTTTTGAGCGCAGTACTGAGCCTGAAAAGCGTTTACAACCCCACTTACAAGTAAAACTAGCTAAAATGTGCCTGGCTGCTGTTCACTGAAAAGCTCATTCTGGGTACATTTTTGGTATACATTTGCTTCTGCCGGGTCAGCTGAGCAGTGAATTTCTACTTAACTACCTCCTATCAGGAGAGACCTCAGGGCTGCATCTTTTGTGCGCAGTACTGAGCCTGAAAAGCGTTTACAACCCCACTTACAAGTAAAACTAGCTAAAATGTGCCTGGCTGCTGTTCACTGAAAAGCTTATTCTGGGTACATTTTTGGTATACATTTGCTTCTGCCGGGTCAGCCTAGCAGTGAATTTCTACTTAACTATCTCCTATCAGGAGAGACCTCAGAGCTGCATCTTTTGAGCGCAGTACTGAGCCTGAAAAGCGTTTACAACCCCACTTACAAGTAAAACTAGCTAAAATGTGCCTGGCTGCTGTTCACTGAAAAGCTCATTCTGGGTACATTTTTGGTATACATTTGCTTCTGCCGGGTCAGCTGAGCAGTGAATTTCTACTTAACTACCTCCTATCAGCAGAGACCTCAGGGCTGCATCTTTTGAGCGCAGTACTGAGCCTGAAAAGCGTTTACAACCCCACTTACAAGTAAAACTAGCTAAAATGTGCCTGGCTGCTGTTCACTGAAAAGCTCATTCTGGGTACATTTTTGATACATTTGCTTCTGCCGGGTCAGCTGAGCAGTGAATTTCTACTTAACTATCTTCTATCAGGAGAGACCTCAGGGCTGCATCTTTTGTGCGCAGTACTGAGCCTGAAAAGCGTTTACAACCCCACTTACAAGTAAAACTAGCTAAAATGTGCCTGGCTGCTGTTCACTGAAAAGCTTATTCTGGGTACATTTTTGGTATACATTTGCTTCTGCCGGGTCAGCTGAGCAGTGAATTTCTACTTAACTACCTCCTATCAGGAGAGACCTCAGGGCTGCATCTTTTGAGCGCAGTACTGAGCCTGAAAACCGTTTACAACCCCAGTTACAAGTAAAACTAGCTAAAATGTGCCTGGCTGCTGTTCACTGAAAAGCTCATTCTGGGTACATTTTTGGTATACATTTGCTTCTGCCGGGTCAGCTGAGCAGTGAATTTCTACTTAACTACCTCCTATCAGGAGTGACCTCAGGGCTGCATCTTTTGAGCGCAGTACTGAGCCTGAAAACCGTTTACAACCCAACTTACAAGTAAAACTAGCTAAAATGTGCCTGGCTGCTGTTCACTAAAAAGCTCATTCTGGGTACATTTTTGGTATACATTTGCTTCTGCCGGGTCAGCTGAGCAGTGAATTTCTACTTAACTACCTCCTATCAGGAGAGACCTCAGGGCTGCATCTTTTGAGCGCAGTACTGAGCCTGAAAACCGTTTACAACCCCACTTACAAGTAAAAGTAGCTAAAATGTGCCTGGCTGCTGTTCACTGAAAAGCTCATTCTGGTACATTTTTGGTATACATTTGCTTCTGCCGGGTCAGCTGAGCAGTGAATTTCTACTTAACTACCTCCTATCAGGAGAGACCTCGGGGCTGCATCTTTTGAGCGCAGTACTGAGCCTGAAAAGCGTTTACAACCCCACTTACAAGTAAAACTAGCTAAAATGTGCCTGGCTGCTGTTCACTGAAAAGCTCATTCTGGGTACATTTTTGGTATACATTTGCATCTGCCGAGTCAGCTGAGCAGTGAATTTCTACTTAACTATCTCCTATCAGGAGAGACCTCAGGGCTGCATCTTTTGAGCGCAGTACTGAGCCTGAAAAGCGTTTACAACCCAACTTACAAGTAAAACTAGCTAAAATGTGCCTGGCTGCTGTTCACTGAAAAGCTCATTCTGGGTACATTTTTGGTATACATTTGCTTCTGCCGGGTCAGCTGAGCAGTGAATTTCTACATAACTACCTCCTATCAGGAGAGACCTCAGGGCTGCATCTTTTGAGCGCAGTACTGAGCCTGAAAACCGTTTACAACCCCAGTTACAAGTAAAACTAGCTAAAATGTGCCTGGCTGCTGTTCACTGAAAAGCTCATTCTGGGTACATTTTTGGTATACATTTGCTTCTGCCGGGTCAGCAGAGCAGTGAATTTCTACTTAACTATCTCCTATCAAGAGAGACCTCAGGGCTGCATCTTTTGAGCGCAGTACTGAGCCTGAAAAGTGTTTCCAACCCCACTTACAAGTAAAACTAGCTAAAATGTGCCTGGCTGCTGTTCACTGAAAAGCTCATTCTGGGTACATTTTTGGTATACATTTGCTTCTGCCGGGTCAGCTGAGCAGTGAATTTCTACTTAACTACCTCCTATCAGGAGTGACCTCAGGGCTGCATCTTTTGAGCGCAGTACTGAGCCTGAAAACCGTTTACAACCCCAGTTACAAGTAAAACTAGCTAAAATGTGCCTGGCTGCTGTTCACTGAAAAGCTCATTCTGGTACATTTTTGGTATACATTTGCTTCTGCCGGGTCAGCTGAGCAGTGAATTTCTACTTAACTACCTCCTATCAGGAGAGATCTCAGGGCTGCATCTTTTGAGCGCAGTACTGAGCCTGAAAAGCTTTTACAACCCCACTTACAAGTAAAACTAGCTAAAATGTGCCTGGCTGCTGTTCACTGAAAAGCTCATTCTGGGTACATTTTTGGTATACATTTGCATCTGCCGGGTCAGCTGAGCAGTGAATTTCTACTTAACTATCTCCTATCAGGAAAGACCTCAGGGCTGCATCTTTTGAGCGCAGTACTGAGCCTGAAAACCGTTTACAACCCCAGTTACAAGTAAAACTAGCTAAAATGTGCCTGGCTGCTGTTCACTGAAAAGCTCATTCTGGGTACATTTTTGGTATACATTTGCTTCTGCCGGGTCAGCTGAGCAGTGAATTTCTACTTAACTACCTCCTATCAGGAGAGACCTCAGGGCTGCATCTTTTGAGCGCTGTACTGAGCCTGAAAACCGTTTACAACCCCAGTTACAAGTAAAACTAGCTAAAATGTGCCTGGCTGCTGTTCACTGAAAAGCTCATTCTGGGTACATTTTTGGTATACATTTGCTTCTGCCGGGACAGCTGAGCAGTGAATTTCTACTTAACTACCTCCTATCAGGAGAGACCTCAGGGCTGCATCTTTTGAGCGCAGTACTGAGCCTGAAAACCGTTTACAACCCCACTTACAAGTAAAACTAGCTAAAATGTGCCTGGCTGCTGTTCACTGAAAAGCTCATTCTGGGTACATTTTTGGTATACATTTGCATCTGACGGTTCAGCTGAGCAGTGAATTTCTACTTAACTATCTCCTATCAGGAGAGACCTCAGGGCTGCATCTTTTGTGCGCAGTACTGAGCCCGAAAAGCGTTTACAACCCCACTTACAAGTAAAACTAGCTAAAATGTGCCTGGCTGCTGTTCACTGAAAAGCTTATTCTGGGTACATTTTTGGTATACATTTGCTTCTGCCGGGTCAGCTGAGCAGTGAATTTCTACTTAACTACCTCCTATCAGGAGAGACCTCAGGGCTGCATCTTTTGAGCACAGTACTGAGCCTGAAAACCGTTTACAACCCCAGTTACAAGTAAAACTAGCTAAAATGTGCCTGGCTGCTGTTCACTGAAAAGCTCATTCTGGGTACATTTTTGGTATACATTTGCTTCTGCCGGGTCAGCTGAGCAGTGAATTTCTACTTAACTACCTCCTATCAGGAGTGACCTCAGGGCTGCATCTTTTGAGCGCAGTACTGAGCCTGAAAACCGTTTACAACCCAACTTACAAGTAAAACTAGCTAAAATGTGCCTGGCTGCTGTTCACTAAAAAGCTCATTCTGGGTACATTTTTGGTATACATTTGCTTCTGCCGGGTCAGCTGAGTAGTGAATTTCTACTTAACTACCTCCTATCAGGAGAGACCTCAGGGCTGCATCTTTTGAGCGCAGTACTGAGCCTGAAACCCGTTTACAACCCCACTTACAAGTAAAAGTAGCTAAAATGTGCCTGGCTGCTGTTCACTGAAAAGCTCATTCTGGTACATTTTTGGTATACATTTGCTTCTGCCGGGTCAGCTGAGCAGTGAATTTCTACTTAACTACCTCCTATCAGGAGAGACCTCGGGGCTGCATCTTTTGAGCGCAGTACTGAGCCTGAAAAGCGTTTACAACCCCACTTACAAGTAAAACTAGCTAAAATGTGCCTGGCTGCTGTTCACTGAAAAGCTCATTCTGGGTACATTTTTGGTATACATTTGCATCTGCCGGGTCAGCTGAGCAGTGAATTTCTACTTAACTATCTCCTATCAGGAGAGACCTCAGGGCTGCATCTTTTGAGCGCAGTACTGAGCCTGAAAAGCGTTTACAACCCAACTTACAAGTAAAACTAGCTAAAATGTGCCTGGCTGCTGTTCACTGAAAAGCTCATTCTGGGTACATTTTTGGTATACATTTGCTTCTGCCGGGTCAGCTGAGCAGTGAATTTCTACATAACTACCTCCTATCAGGAGAGACCTCAGGGCTGCATCTTTTGAGCGCAGTACTGAGCCTGAAAACCGTTTACAACCCCAGTTACAAGTAAAACTAGCTAAAATGTGCCTGGCTGCTGTTCACTGAAAAGCTCATTCTGGGTACATTTTTGGTATACATTTGCTTCTGCCGGGTCAGCAGAGCAGTGAATTTCTACTTAACTATCTCCTATCAAGAGAGACCTCAGGGCTGCATCTTTTGAGCGCAGTACTGAGCCTGAAAAGTGTTTCCAACCCCACTTACAAGTAAAACTAGCTAAAATGTGCCTGGCTGCTGTTCACTGAAAAGCTCATTCTGGGTACATTTTTGGTATACATTTGCTTCTGCCGGGTCAGCTGAGCAGTGAATTTCTACTTAACTACCTCCTATCAGGAGTGACCTCAGGGCTGCATCTTTTGAGCGCAGTACTGAGCCTGAAAACCGTTTACAACCCCAGTTACAAGTAAAACTAGCTAAAATGTGCCTGGCTGCTGTTCACTGAAAAGCTCATTCTGGTACATTTTTGGTATACATTTGCTTCTGCCGGGTCAGCTGAGCAGTGAATTTCTACTTAACTACCTCCTATCAGGAGAGATCTCAGGGCTGCATCTTTTGAGCTCAGTACTGAGCCTGAAAAGCTTTTAGAACCCCACTTACAAGTAAAACTAGCTAAAATGTGCCTGGCTGCTGTTCACTGAAAAGCTCATTCTGGGTACATTTTTGGTATACATTTGCATCTGCCGGGTCAGCTGAGCAGTGAATTTCTACTTAACTATCTCCTATCAGGAGAGACCTCAGGGCTGCATCTTTTGAGCGCAGTACTGAGCCTGAAAACCGTTTACAACCCCAGTTACAAGTAAAACTAGCTAAAATGTGCCTGGCTGCTGTTCACTGAAAAGCTCATTCTGGGTACATTTTTGGTATACATTTGCTTCTGCCGGGTCAGCTGAGCAGTGAATTTCTACTTAACTACCTCCTATCAGGAGAGACCTCAGGGCTGCATCTTTTGAGCGCTGTACTGAGCCTGAAAACCGTTTACAACCCCAGTTACAAGTAAAACTAGCTAAAATGTGCCTGGCTGCTGTTCACTGAAAAGCTCATTCTGGGTACATTTTTGGTATACATTTGCTTCTGCCGGGACAGCTGAGCAGTGAATTTCTACTTAACTACCTCCTATCAGGAGAGACCTCAGGGCTGCATCTTTTGAGCGCAGTACTGAGCCTGAAAACCGTTTACAACCCCACTTACAAGTAAAACTAGCTAAAATGTGCCTGGCTGCTGTTCACTGAAAAGCTCATTCTGGGTACATTTTTGGTATACATTTGCATCTGACGGTTCAGCTGAGCAGTGAATTTCTACTTAACTATCTCCTATCAGGAGAGACCTCAGGGCTGCATCTTTTGTGCGCAGTACTGAGCCTGAAAAGCGTTTACAACCCCACTTACAAGTAAAACTAGCTAAAATGTGCCTGGCTGCTGTTCACTGAAAAGCTTATTCTGGGTACATTTTTGGTATACATTTGCTTCTGCCGGGTCAGCTGAGCAGTGAATTTCTACTTAACTACCTCCTATCAGGAGAGACCTCAGGGCTGCATCTTTTGAGCACAGTACTGAGCCTAAAAAGCGTTTACAACCCCAGTTACAAGTAAAACTAGCTAAAATGTGCCTGGCTGCTGTTCACTGAAAAGCTTATTCTGGGTACATTTTTGGTATACATTTGCTTCTGCCGAGTCAGCTGAGCAGTGAATTTCTACTTAACTATCTCCTATCAGGAGAGACCTCAGGGCTGCACCTTTTGAGCGCAGTACTGAGCCTGAAAAGCGTTTACAACCCCACTTACAAGTAAAACTAGCTAAAATGTGCCTGGCTGCTGTTCACTGAAAAGCTCATTCTGGGTACATTTTTGGTATACATTTGCTTCTGCCGGGTCAGCTGAGCAGTGAATTTCTACTTAACTATCTCCTATCAGGAGAGACCTCAGGGCTGCATCTTTTGAGCGCAGTACTGAGCCTGAAAAGCGTTTACAACCCCACTTACAAGTAAAACTAGCTAAAATGTGCCTGGCTGCTGTTCACTGAAAAGCTCATTCTGGGTACATTTTTGGTATACATTTGCTTCTGCCGGGTCAGCTGAGCAGTGAATTTCTACTTAACTACCTCCTATCAGGAGAGACCTCAGGGCTGCATCTTTTGTGCGCAGTACTGAGCCTGAAAAGCGTTTACAACCCCACTTACAAGTAAAACTAGCTAAAATGTGCCTGGCTGCTGTTCACTGAAAAGCTTATTCTGGGTACATTTTTGGTATACATTTGCTTCTGCCGGGTCAGCTGAGCAGTGAATTTCTACTTAACTACCTCCTATCAGGAGAGACCTCAGGGCTGCATCTTTTGAGCGCAGTACTGAGCCTGAAAACCGTTTGCAACCCCAGTTACAAGTAAAACTAGCTAAAATGTGCCTGGCTGCTGTTCACTGAAAAGCTCATTCTGGGTAGGTACATTTTTGGTATACATTTGCTTCTGCCGGGTCAGCTGAGCAGTGAATTTCTACTTAACTATCTCCTATCAGGAGAGACCTCAGAGCTGCATCTTTTGAGCGCAGTACTGAGCCTGAAAAGCGTTTACAACCCCACTTACAAGTAAAACTAGCTAAAATGTGCCTGGCTGCTGTTCACTGAAAAGCTCATTCTGGGTACATTTTTGGTATACATTTGCATCTGCCGGGTCAGCTGAGCAGTGAATTTCTACTTAACTATCTCCTATCAGGAGAGACCTCAGGGCTGCATCTTTTGAGCGCAGTACTGAGCCTGAAAACCGTTTACAACCCCAGTTACAAGTAAAACTAGCTAAAATGTGCCTGGCTGCTGTTCACTGAAAAGCTCATTCTGGGTACATTTTTGGTATACATTTGCTTCTGCCGGGTCAGCAGAGCAGTGAATTTCTACTTAACTATCTCCTATCAAGAGAGACCTCAGGGCTGCATCTTTTGAGCGCTGTACTGAGCCTGAAAACCGTTTACAACCCCAGTTACAAGTAAAACTAGCTAAAATGTGCCTGGCTGCTGTTCACTGAAAAGCTCATTCTGGGTACATTTTTGGTATACATTTGCTTCTGCCGGGACAGCTGAGCAGTGAATTTCTACTTAACTACCTCCTATCAGGAGAGACCTCAGGGCTGCATCTTTTGAGCGCAGTACTGAGCCTGAAAACCGTTTACAACCCCACTTACAAGTAAAACTAGCTAAAATGTGCCTGGCTGCTGTTCACTGAAAAGCTCATTCTGGGTACATTTTTGGTATACATTTGCATCTGACGGTTCAGCTGAGCAGTGAATTTCTACTTAACTATCTCCTATCAGGAGAGACCTCAGGGCTGCATCTTTTGAGCGCAGTACTGAGCCTGAAAAGCGTTTACAACCCAACTTACAAGTAAAACTAGCTAAAATGTGCCTGGCTGCTGTTCACTGAAAAGCTCATTCTGGGTACATTTTTGGTATACAGTTGCTTCTGCCGGGTCAGCTGAGCAGTGAATTTCTACATAACTACCTCCTATCAGGAGAGACCTCAGGGCTGCATCTTTTGAGCGCAGTACTGAGCCTGAAAACCGTTTACAACCCCAGTTACAAGTAAAACTAGCTAAAATGTGTCTGGCTGCTGTTCACTGAAAAGCTCATTCTGGGTACATTTTTGGTATACATTTGCTTCTGCCGGGTCAGCTGAGCAGCGAATTTCTATTTAACCACCTGCTATCATGAGAGACCTCAGGCTGCATGTTCTAAGCCCAGTACTGATCCTGAAAAGCGTTTCCAACCCCACTTACAAGTAAAACTAGCTAAAATGTGCCTGGCTGCTGTTCACTGAAAAGCTCATTCTGGGTACATTTTTGGTATACATTTGCTTCTGCCGGGTCAGCTGAGCAGTGAATTTCTACTTAACTATCTCCTATCAGGAGAGACCTCAGGGCTGCATCTTTTGTGCGCAGTACTGAGCCTGAAAAGCGTTTACAACCCCACTTACAAGTAAAACTAGCTAAAATGTGCCTGGCTGCTGTTCACTGAAAAGCTCATTCTGGGTACATTTTTGGTATACATTTGCTTCTGCCGGGTCAGCAGAGCAGTGAATTTCTACTTAACTATCTCCTATCAAGAGAGACCTCAGGGCTGCATCTTTTGAGCGCTGTACTGAGCCTGAAAACCGTTTACAACCCCAGTTACAAGTAAAACTAGCTAAAATGTGCCTGGCTGCTGTTCACTGAAAAGCTCATTCTGGGTACATTTTTGGTATACATTTGCTTCTGCCGGGACAGCTGAGCAGTGAATTTCTACTTAACTACCTCCTATCAGGAGAGACCTCAGGGCTGCATCTTTTGAGCGCAGTACTGAGCCTGAAAACCGTTTACAACCCCACTTACAAGTAAAACTAGCTAAAATGTGCCTGGCTGCTGTTCACTGAAAAGCTCATTCTGGGTACATTTTTGGTATACATTTGCATCTGACGGTTCAGCTGAGCAGTGAATTTCTACTTAACTATCTCCTATCAGGAGAGACCTCAGGGCTGCATCTTTTGAGCGCAGTACTGAGCCTGAAAAGCGTTTACAACCCAACTTACAAGTAAAACTAGCTAAAATGTGCCTGGCTGCTGTTCACTGAAAAGCTCATTCTGGGTACATTTTTGGTATACAGTTGCTTCTGCCGGGTCAGCTGAGCAGTGAATTTCTACATAACTACCTCCTATCAGGAGAGACCTCAGGGCTGCATCTTTTGAGCGCAGTACTGAGCCTGAAAACCGTTTACAACCCCAGTTACAAGTAAAACTAGCTAAAATGTGTCTGGCTGCTGTTCACTGAAAAGCTCATTCTGGGTACATTTTTGGTATACATTTGCTTCTGCCGGGTCAGCTGAGCAGCGAATTTCTATTTAACCACCTGCTATCATGAGAGACCTCAGGCTGCATGTTTTAAGCCCAGTACTGATCCTGAAAAGCGTTTCCAACCCCACTTACAAGTAAAACTAGCTAAAATGTGCCTGGCTGCTGTTCACTGAAAAGCTCATTCTGGGTACATTTTTGGTATACATTTGCTTCTGCCGGGTCAGCTGAGCAGTGAATTTCTACTTAACTATCTCCTATCAGGAGAGACCTCAGGGCTGCATCTTTTGTGCGCAGTACTGAGCCTGAAAAGCGTTTACAACCCCACTTACAAGTAAAACTAGCTAAAATGTGCCTGGCTGCTGTTCACTGAAAAGCTTATTCTGGGTACATTTTTGGTATACATTTGCTTCTGCCGGGTCAGCTGAGCAGTGAATTTCTACTTAACTACCTCCTATCAGGAGAGACCTCAGGGCTGCATCTTTTGAGCACAGTACTGAGCCTAAAAAGCGTTTACAACCCCAGTTACAAGTAAAACTAGCTAAAATGTGCCTGGCTGCTGTTCACTGAAAAGCTCATTCTGGGTACATTTTTGGTATACATTTGCTTCTGCCGGGTCAGCTGAGCAGTGAATTTCTACTAACTATCTCCTATCAGGAGAGACCTCAGGGCTGCACCTTTTGAGCGCAGTACTGAGCCTGAAAAGCGTTTACAACCCCACTTACAAGTAAAACTAGCTAAAATGTGCCTGGCTGCTGTTCACTGAAAAGCTCATTCTGGGTACATTTTTGGTATACATTTGCTTCTGCCGGGTCAGCTGAGCAGTGAATTTCTACTTAACTATCTCCTATCAGGAGAGACCTCAGGGCTGCATCTTTTGAGCGCAGTACTGAGCCTGAAAAGCGTTTACAACCCCACTTACAAGTAAAACTAGCTAAAATGTGCCTGGCTGCTGTTCACTGAAAAGCTTATTCTGGGTACATTTTTGGTATACATTTGCTTCTGCCGGGTCAGCTGAGCAGTGAATTTCTACTTAACTACCTCCTATCAGGAGAGACCTCAGGGCTGCATCTTTTGAGCGCAGTACTGAGCCTGAAAACCGTTTACAACCCCAGTTACAAGTAAAACTAGCTAAAATGTGCCTGGCTGCTGTTCACTGAAAAGCTCATTCTGGGTAGGTACATTTTTGGTATACATTTGCTTCTGCCGGGTCAGCTGAGCAGTGAATTTCTACTTAACTATCTCCTATCAGGAGAGACCTCGGAGCTGCATCTTTTGAGCGCAGTACTGAGCCTGAAAAGCGTTTACAACCCTACTTACAAGTAAAACTAGCTAAAATGTGCCTGGCTGCTGTTCACTGAAAAGCTCATTCTGGGTAAATTTTTGATACATTTGCTTCTGCCGGGTCAGCTGAGCAGTGAATTTCTACTTAACTATCTCCTATCAGGAGAGACCTCAGGGCTGCATCTTTTGTGCGCAGTACTGAGCCTGAAAAGCGTTTACAACCCCACTTACAAGTAAAACTAGCTAAAATGTGCCTGGCTGCTGTTCACTGAAAAGCTTATTCTGGGTACATTTTTGGTATACATTTGCTTCTGCCGGGTCAGCTGAGCAGTGAATTTCTACTTAACTACCTCCTATCAGGAGAGACCTCAGGGCTGCATCTTTTGAGCACAGTACTGAGCCTAAAAAGCGTTTACAACCCCAGTTACAAGTAAAACTAGCTAAAATGTGCCTGGCTGCTGTTCACTGAAAAGCTTATTCTGGGTACATTTTTGGTATACATTTGCTTCTGCCGGGTCAGCTGAGCAGTGAATTTCTACTTAACTATCTCCTATCAGGAGAGACCTCAGGGCTGCACCTTTTGAGCGCAGTACTGAGCCTGAAAAGCGTTTACAACCCCACTTACAAGTAAAACTAGCTAAAATGTGCCTGGCTGCTGTTCACTGAAAAGCTCATTCTGGGTACATTTTTGGTATACATTTGCTTCTGCCGGGTCAGCTGAGCAGTGAATTTCTACTTAACTATCTCCTATCAGGAGAGACCTCAGGGCTGCATCTTTTGAGCGCAGTACTGAGCCTGAAAAGCGTTTACAACCCCACTTACAAGTAAAACTAGCTAAAATGTGCCTGGCTGCTGTTCACTGAAAAGCTCATTCTGGGTACATTTTTGGTATACATTTGCTTCTGCCGGGTCAGCTGAGCAGTGAATTTCTACTTAACTACCTCCTATCAGGAGAGACCTCAGGGCTGCATCTTTTGTGCGCAGTACTGAGCCTGAAAAGCGTTTACAACCCCACTTACAAGTAAAACTAGCTAAAATGTGCCTGGCTGCTGTTCACTGAAAAGCTTTTTCTGGGTACATTTTTGGTATACATTTGCTTCTGCCGGGTCAGCTGAGCAGTGAATTTCTACTTAACTACCTCCTATTAGGAGAGACCTCAGGGCTGCATCTTTTGAGCGCAGTACTGAGCCTGAAAACCGTTTACAACCCCAGTTACAAGTAAAACTAGCTAAAATGTGCCTGGCTGCTGTTCACTGAAAAGCTCATTCTGGGTAGGTACATTTTTGGTATACATTTGCTTCTGCCGGGTCAGCTGAGCAGTGAATTTCTACTTAACTATCTCCTATCAGGAGAGACCTCAGAGCTGCATCTTTTGAGCGCAGTACTGAGCCTGAAAAGCGTTTACAACCCCACTTACAAGTAAAACTAGCTAAAATGTGCCTGGCTGCTGTTCACTGAAAAGCTCATTCTGGGTACATTTTTGGTATACATTTGCTTCTGCCGGGTCAGCTGAGCAGTGAATTTCTACTTAACTACCTCCTATCAGGAGAGACCTCAGGGCTGCATCTTTTGAGCGCAGTACTGAGCCTGAAAAGCGTTTACAACCCCACTTACAAGTAAAACTAGCTAAAATGTGCCTGGCTGCTGTTCACTGAAAAGCTCATTCTGGGTACATTTTTTATACATTTGCTTCTGCCGGGTCAGCTGAGCAGTGAATTTCTACTTAACTATCTCCTATCAGGAGAGACCTCAGGGCTGCATCTTTTGTGCGCAGTACTGAGCCTGAAAAGCGTTTACAACCCCACTTACAAGTAAAACTAGCTAAAATGTGCCTGGCTGCTGTTCACTGAAAAGCTTATTCTGGGTACATTTTTGGTATACATTTGCTTCTGCCGGGTCAGCTGAGCAGTGAATTTCTACTTAACTACCTCCTATCAGGAGAGACCTCAGGGCTGCATCTTTTGAGCGCAGTACTGAGCCTGAAAACCGTTTACAACCCCAGTTACAAGTAAAACTAGCTAAAATGTGCCTGGCTGCTGTTCACTGAAAAGCTCATTCTGGGTACATTTTTGGTATACATTTGCTTCTGCCGGGTCAGCTGAGCAGTGAATTTCTACTTAACTACCTCCTATCAGGAGAGACCTCAGGGCTGCATCTTTTGAGCGCAGTACTGAGCCTGAAAACCGTTTACAACCCAACTTACAAGTAAAACTAGCTAAAATGTGCCTGGCTGCTGTTCACTGAAAAGCTCATTCTGGGTACATTTTTGGTATACATTTGCTTCTGCCGGGTCAGCTGAGCAGTGAATTTCTACTTAACTACCTCCTATCAGGAGAGACCTCAGGGCTGCATCTTTTGAGCGCAGTACTGAGCCTGAAAACCGTTTACAACCCCACTTACAAGTAAAAGTAGCTAAAATGTGCCTGGCTGCTGTTCACTGAAAAGCTCATTCTGGTACATTTTTGGTATACATTTGCTTCTGCCGGGTCAGCTGAGCAGTGAATTTCTACTTAACTACCTCCTATCAGGAGAGACCTCGGGGCTGCATCTTTTGAGCGCAGTACTGAGCCTGAAAAGCGTTTACAACCCCACTTACAAGTAAAACTAGCTAAAATGTGCCTGGCTGCTGTTCACTGAAAAGCTCATTCTGGGTACATTTTTGGTATACATTTGCATCTGCCGGGTCAGCTGAGCAGTGAATTTCTACTTAACTATCTCCTATCAGGAGAGACCTCAGGGCTGCATCTTTTGAGCGCAGTACTGAGCCTGAAAAGCGTTTACAACCCAACTTACAAGTAAAACTAGCTAAAATGTGCCTGGCTGCTGTTCACTGAAAAGCTCATTCTGGGTACATTTTTGGTATACATTTGCTTCTGCCGGGTCAGCTGAGCAGTGAATTTCTACATAACTACCTCCTATCAGGAGAGACCTCAGGGCTGCATCTTTTGAGCGCAGTACTG
The DNA here is from genome assembly GCF_964263255.1 of Lissotriton vulgaris. NCBI lineage: Eukaryota > Metazoa > Chordata > Amphibia > Caudata > Salamandridae > Lissotriton > Lissotriton vulgaris. Next base: position 1,078,605 of record NW_028244806.1, on the reverse strand, counting down.
AGCCTGAAAACCGTTTACAACCCCAGTTACAAGTAAAACTAGCTAAAATGTGCCTGGCTGCTGTTCACTGAAAAGCTCATTCTGGGTACATTTTTGGTATACATTTGCTTCTGCCGGGTCAGCAGAGCAGTGAATTTCTACTTAACTATCTCCTATCAAGAGAGACCTCAGGGCTGCATCTTTTGAGCGCAGTACTGAGCCTGAAAAGTGTTTCCAACCCCACTTACAAGTAAAACTAGCTAAAATGTGCCTGGCTGCTGTTCACTGAAAAGCTCATTCTGGGTACATTTTTGGTATACATTTGCTTCTGCCGGGTCAGCTGAGCAGTGAATTTCTACTTAACTACCTCCTATCAGGAGTGACCTCAGGGCTGCATCTTTTGAGCGCAGTACTGAGCCTGAAAACCGTTTACAACCCCAGTTACAAGTAAAACTAGCTAAAATGTGCCTGGCTGCTGTTCACTGAAAAGCTCATTCTGGGTACATTTTTGGTATACATTTGCTTCTGCCGGGTCAGCTGAGCAGTGAATTTCTACTTAACTACCTCCTATCAGGAGAGACCTCAGGGCTGCATCTTTTGAGCGCAGTACTGAGCCTGAAATCCGTTTACAACCCCACTTACAAGTAAAAGTAGCTAAAATGTGCCTGGCTGCTGTTCACTGAAAAGCTCATTCTGGTACATTTTTGGTATACATTTGCTTCTGCCGGGTCAGCTGAGCAGTGAATTTCTACTTAACTACCTCCTATCAGGAGAGATCTCAGGGCTGCATCTTTTGAGCGCAGTACTGAGCCTGAAAAGCTTTTACAACCCCACTTACAAGTAAAACTAGCTAAAATGTGCCTGGCTGCTGTTCACTGAAAAGCTCATTCTGGGTACATTTTTGGTATACATTTGCATCTGCCGGGTCAGCTGAGCAGTGAATTTCTACTTAACTATCTCCTATCAGGAGAGACCTCAGGGCTGCATCTTTTGAGCGCAGTACTGAGCCTGAAAACCGTTTACAACCCCAGTTACAAGTAAAACTAGCTAAAATGTGCCTGGCTGCTGTTCACTGAAAAGCTCATTCTGGGTACATTTTTGGTATACATTTGCTTCTGCCGGGTCAGCAGAGCAGTGAATTTCTACTTAACTATCTCCTATCAAGAGAGACCTCAGGGCTGCATCTTTTGAGCGCTGTACTGAGCCTGAAAACCGTTTACAACCCCAGTTACAAGTAAAACTAGCTAAAATGTGCCTGGCTGCTGTTCACTGAAAAGCTCATTCTGGGTACATTTTTGGTATACATTTGCTTCTGCCGGGACAGCTGAGCAGTGAATTTCTACTTAACTACCTCCTATCAGGAGAGACCTCAGGGCTGCATCTTTTGAGCGCAGTACTGAGCCTGAAAACCGTTTACAACCCCACTTACAAGTAAAACTAGCTAAAATGTGCCTGGCTGCTGTTCACTGAAAAGCTCATTCTGGGTACATTTTTGGTATACATTTGCATCTGACGGTTCAGCTGAGCAGTGAATTTCTACTTAACTATCTCCATCAGGAGAGACCTCAGGGCTGCATCTTTTGAGCGCAGTACTGAGCCTGAAAAGCGTTTACAACCCAACTTACAAGTAAAACTAGCTAAAATGTGCCTGGCTGCTGTTCACTGAAAAGCTTATTCTGGGTACATTTTTGGTATACATTTGCTTCTGCCGGGTCAGCTGAGCAGTGAATTTCTACTTAACTACCTCCTATCAGGAGAGACCTCAGGGCTGCATCTTTTGAGCGCAGTACTGAGCCTAAAAAGCGTTTACAACCCCAGTTACAAGTAAAACTAGCTAAAATGTGCCTGGCTGCTGTTCACTGAAAAGCTTATTCTGGGTACATTTTTGGTATACATTTGCTTCTGCCGGGTCAGCTGAGCAGTGAATTTCTACTTAACTATCTCCTATCAGGAGAGACCTCAGGGCTGCATCTTTTGAGCGCAGTACTGAGCCTGAAAAGCGTTTACAACCCCACTTACAAGTAAAACTAGCTAAAATGTGCCTGGCTGCTGTTCACTGAAAAGCTCATTCTGGGTACATTTTTGGTATACATTTGCTTCTGCCGGGTCAGCTGAGCAGTGAATTTCTACTTAACTACCTCCTATCAGGAGAGACCTCAGGGCTGCATCTTTTGAGCGCAGTACTGAGCCTGAAAAGCGTTTACAACCCCACTTACAAGTAAAACTAGCTAAAATGTGCCTGGCTGCTGTTCACTGAAAAGCTCATTCTGGGTACATTTTTGGTATACATTTGCTTCTGCCGGGTCAGCTGAGCAGTGAATTTCTACTTAACTACCTCCTATCAGGAGAGACCTCAGGGCTGCATCTTTTGAGCGCAGTACTGAGCCTAAAAAGCGTTTACAACCCCAGTTACAAGTAAAACTAGCTAAAATGTGCCTGGCTGCTGTTCACTGAAAAGCTTATTCTGGGTACATTTTTGGTATACATTTGCTTCTGCCGGGTCAGCTGAGCAGTGAATTTCTACTTAACTATCTCCTATCAGGAGAGACCTCAGGGCTGCATCTTTTGAGCGCAGTACTGAGCCTGAAAAGCGTTTACAACCCCACTTACAAGTAAAACTAGCTAAAATGTGCCTGGCTGCTGTTCACTGAAAAGCTCATTCTGGGTACATTTTTGGTATACATTTGCTTCTGCCGGGTCAGCTGAGCAGTGAATTTCTACTTAACTACCTCCTATCAGGAGAGACCTCAGGGCTGCATCTTTTGAGCGCAGTACTGAGCCTGAAAAGCGTTTACAACCCCACTTACAAGTAAAACTAGCTAAAATGTGCCTGGCTGCTGTTCACTGAAAAGCTCATTCTGGGTACATTTTTGATACATTTGCTTCTGCCGGGTCAGCTGATCAGTGAACTTCTACTTAACTATCTCCTATCAGGAGAGACCTCAGGGCTGCATCTTTTGTGCGCAGTACTGAGCCTGAAAAGCGTTTGCAACCCCACTTACAAGTAAAACTAGCTAAAATGTGCCTGGCTGCTGTTCACTGAAAAGCTTATTCTGGGTACATTTTTGGTATACATTTGCATCTGCCGGGTCAGCTGAGCAGTGAATTTCTACTTAACTATCTCCTATCAGGAGAGACCTCAGGGCTGCATCTTTTGAGCGCAGTACTGAGCCTGAAAAGCGTTTACAACCCAACTTACAAGTAAAACTAGCTAAAATGTGCCTGGCTGCTGTTCACTGAAAAGCTTATTCTGGGTACATTTTTGGTATACATTTGCTTCTGCCGGGTCAGCTGAGCAGTGAATTTTTACTTAACTATCTCCTATCAGGAGTGACCTCAGGGCTGCATCTTTTGAGCGCAGTACTGAGCCTGAAAAGCGTTTACAACCCCACTTACAAGTAAAACTAGCTAAAATGTGCCTGGCTGCTGTTCACTGAAAAGCTCATTCTGGGTACATTTTTGGTATACATTTGCTTCTGCCGGGTCAGCTGAGCAGTGAATTTCTACTTAACTACCTCCTATCAGGAGAGACCTCAGGGCTGCATCTTTTGAGCGCAGTACTGAGCCTGAAAAGCGTTTACAACCCCACTTACAAGTAAAACTAGCTAAAATGTGCCTGGCTGCTGTTCACTGAAAAGCTCATTCTGGGTACATTTTTGATACATTTGCTTCTGCCGGGTCAGCTGATCAGTGAACTTCTACTTAACTATCTCCTATCAGGAGAGACCTCAGGGCTGCATCTTTTGTGCGCAGTACTGAGCCTGAAAAGCGTTTGCAACCCCACTTACAAGTAAAACTAGCTAAAATGTGCCTGGCTGCTGTTCACTGAAAAGCTTATTCTGGGTACATTTTTGGTATACATTTGCTTCTGCCGGGTCAGCTGAGCAGTGAATTTCTACTTAACTACCTCCTATCAGGAGAGACCTCAGGGCTGCATCTTTTGAGCGCAGTACTGAGCCTGAAAACCGTTTACAACCCCAGTTACAAGTAAAACTAGCTAAAATGTGCCTGGCTGCTGTTCACTGAAAAGCTCATTCTGGGTACATTTTTGGTATACATTTGCTTCTGCCGGGTCAGCTGAGCAGTGAATTTCTACTTAACTACCTCCTATCAGGAGAGACCTCAGGGCTGCATCTTTTGAGCGCAGTACTGAGCCTGAAAACCGTTTACAACCCCACTTACAAGTAAAAGTAGCTAAAATGTGCCTGGCTGCTGTTCACTGAAAAGCTCATTCTGGTACATTTTTGGTATACATTTGCCTTCTGCCGGGTCAGCTGAGCAGTGAATTTCTACTTAACTACCTCCTATCAGGGGAGACCTCAGGGCTGCATCTTTTGAGCGCAGTACTGAGCCTGAAAAGCGTTTACAACCCCACTTACAAGTAAAACTAGCTAAAATGTGCCTGGCTGCTGTTCACTGAAAAGCTCATTCTGGGTACATTTTTGGTATACATTTGCATCTGCCGGGTCAGCTGAGCAGTGAATTTCTACTTAACTATCTCCTATCAGGAGAGACCTCAGGGCTGCATCTTTTGAGCGCAGTACTGAGCCTGAAAAGCGTTTACAACCCAACTTACAAGTAAAACTAGCTAAAATGTGCCTGGCTGCTGTTCACTGAAAAGCTCATTCTGGGTACATTTTTGGTATACATGTGCTTCTGCCGGGTCAGCTGAGCAGTGAATTTCTACATAACTACCTCCTATCAGGAGAGACCTCAGGGCTGCATCTTTTGAGCGCAGTACTGAGCCTGAAAACCGTTTACAACCCCAGTTACAAGTAAAACTAGCTAAAATGTGCCTGGCTGCTGTTCACTGAAAAGCTCATTCTGGGTACATTTTTGGTATACATTTGCTTCTGCCGGGTCAGCAGAGCAGTGAATTTCTACTTAACTATCTCCTATCAAGAGAGACCTCAGGGCTGCATCTTTTGAGCGCAGTACTGAGCCTGAAAAGTGTTTCCAACCCCACTTACAAGTAAAACTAGCTAAAATGTGCCTGGCTGCTGTTCACTGAAAAGCTCATTCTGGGTACATTTTTGGTATACATTTGCTTCTGCCGGGTCAGCTGAGCAGTGAATTTCTACTTAACTACCTCCTATCAGGAGAGACCTCAGGGCTGCATCTTTTGAGCGCAGTACTGAGCCTGAAAACCGTTTACAACCCCAGTTACAAGTAAAACTAGCTAAAATGTGCCTGGCTGCTGTTCACTGAAAAGCTCATTCTGGGTACATTTTTGGTATACATTTGCTTCTGCCGGGACAGCTGAGCAGTGAATTTCTACTTAACTACCTCCTATCAGGAGAGACCTCAGGGCTGCATCTTTTGAGCGCAGTACTGAGCCTGAAAAGTGTTTCCAACCCCACTTACAAGTAAAACTAGCTAAAATGTGCCTGGCTGCTGTTCACTGAAAAGCTCATTCTGGGTACATTTTTGGTATACATTTGCTTCTGCCGGGTCAGCTGAGCAGTGAATTTCTACTTAACTACCTCCTATCAGGAGAGACCTCAGGGCTGCATCTTTTGAGCGCAGTACTGAGCCTGAAAACCGTTTACAACCCCAGTTACAAGTAAAACTAGCTAAAATGTGCCTGGCTGCTGTTCACTGAAAAGCTCATTCTGGGTACATTTTTGGTATACATTTGCATCTGCCGGGTCAGCTGAGCAGTGAATTTCTACTTAACTATCTCCTATCAGGAGAGACCTCAGGGCTGCATCTTTTGAGCGCAGTACTGAGCCTGAAAAGCGTTTACAACCCAACTTACAAGTAAAACTAGCTACAATGTGCCTGGCTGCTGTTCACTGAAAAGCTCATTCTGGGTACATTTTTGGTATACAGTTGCTTCTGCCGGGTCAGCTGAGCAGTGCATTTCTACATAACTACCTCCTATCAGGAGAGACCTCAGGGCTGCATCTTTTGAGCGCAGTACTGAGCCTGAAAACCGTTTACAACCCCAGTTACAAGTAAAACTAGCTAAAATGTGCCTGGCTGCTGTTCACTGAAAAGCTCATTCTGGGTACATTTTTGGTATACATTTGCTTCTGCCGGGTCAGCGAGCAGTGAATTTCTACTTAACTATCTCCTATCAGGAGAGACCTCAGGGCTGCATCTTTTGAGCGTAGTACTGAGCCTGAAAAGCGTTTACAACCCCACTTACAAGTAAAACTAGCTAAAATGTGCCTGGCTGCTGTTCACTGAAAAGCTCATTCTGGGTACATTTTTGGTATACATTTGCTTCTGCCGGGTCAGCTGAGCAGTGAATTTCTACTTAACTACCTCCTATCAGGAGAGACCTCAGGGCTGCATCTTTTGAGCGCAGTACTGAGCCTGAAAAGCGTTTCCAACCCCACTTACAAGTAAAACTAGCTAAAATGTGCCTGGCTGCTGTCACTGAAAAGCTCATTCTGGTACATTTTTGGTATACATTTGCTTCTGCCGGGTCAGCTGAGCAGTGAATTTCTACTTAACTACCTCCTATCAGGAGAGACCTCAGGGCTGCATCTTTTGAGCGCAGTACTGAGCCTAAAAAGCGTTTACAACCCCAGTTACAAGTAAAACTAGCTAAAATGTGCCTGGCTGCTGTTCACTGAAAAGCTTATTCTGGGTACATTTTTGGTATACATTTGCTTCTGCCGGGTCAGCTGAGCAGTGAATTTCTACTTAACTATCTCCTATCAGGAGAGACCTCAGGGCTGCATCTTTTGAGCGCAGTACTGAGCCTGAAAAGCGTTTACAACCCCACTTACAAGTAAAACTAGCTAAAATGTGCCTGGCTGCTGTTCACTGAAAAGCTCATTCTGGGTACATTTTTGGTATACATTTGCTTCTGCCGGGTCAGCTGAGCAGTGAATTTCTACTTAACTACCTCCTATCAGGAGAGACCTCAGGGCTGCATCTTTTGAGCGCAGTACTGAGCCTGAAAAGCGTTTACAACCCCACTTACAAGTAAAACTAGCTAAAATGTGCCTGGCTGCTGTTCACTGAAAAGCTCATTCTGGGTACATTTTTGGTATACATTTGCTTCTGCCGGGTCAGCTGAGCAGTGAATTTCTACTTAACTACCTCCTATCAGGAGAGACCTCAGGGCTGCATCTTTTGAGCGCAGTACTGAGCCTAAAAAGCGTTTACAACCCCAGTTACAAGTAAAACTAGCTAAAATGTGCCTGGCTGCTGTTCACTGAAAAGCTTATTCTGGGTACATTTTTGGTATACATTTGCTTCTGCCGGGTCAGCTGAGCAGTGAATTTCTACTTAACTATCTCCTATCAGGAGAGACCTCAGGGCTGCATCTTTTGAGCGCAGTACTGAGCCTGAAAAGCGTTTACAACCCCACTTACAAGTAAAACTAGCTAAAATGTGCCTGGCTGCTGTTCACTGAAAAGCTCATTCTGGGTACATTTTTGGTATACATTTGCTTCTGCCGGGTCAGCTGAGCAGTGAATTTCTACTTAACTACCTCCTATCAGGAGAGACCTCAGGGCTGCATCTTTTGAGCGCAGTACTGAGCCTGAAAAGCGTTTACAACCCCACTTACAAGTAAAACTAGCTAAAATGTGCCTGGCTGCTGTTCACTGAAAAGCTCATTCTGGGTACATTTTTGATACATTTGCTTCTGCCGGGTCAGCTGATCAGTGAACTTCTACTTAACTATCTCCTATCAGGAGAGACCTCAGGGCTGCATCTTTTGTGCGCAGTACTGAGCCTGAAAAGCGTTTGCAACCCCACTTACAAGTAAAACTAGCTAAAATGTGCCTGGCTGCTGTTCACTGAAAAGCTTATTCTGGGTACATTTTTGGTATACATTTGCATCTGCCGGGTCAGCTGAGCAGTGAATTTCTACTTAACTATCTCCTATCAGGAGAGACCTCAGGGCTGCATCTTTTGAGCGCAGTACTGAGCCTGAAAAGCGTTTACAACCCAACTTACAAGTAAAACTAGCTAAAATGTGCCTGGCTGCTGTTCACTGAAAAGCTTATTCTGGGTACATTTTTGGTATACATTTGCTTCTGCCGGGTCAGCTGAGCAGTGAATTTTTACTTAACTATCTCCTATCAGGAGAGACCTCAGGGCTGCATCTTTTGAGCGCAGTACTGAGCCTGAAAAGCGTTTACAACCCCACTTACAAGTAAAACTAGCTAAAATGTGCCTGGCTGCTGTTCACTGAAAAGCTCATTCTGGGTACATTTTTGGTATACATTTGCTTCTGCCGGGTCAGCTGAGCAGTGAATTTCTACTTAACTACCTCCTATCAGGAGAGACCTCAGGGCTGCATCTTTTGAGCGCAGTACTGAGCCTGAAAAGCATTTACAACCCCACTTACAAGTAAAACTAGCTAAAATGTGCCTGGCTGCTGTTCACTGAAAAGCTCATTCTGGGTACATTTTTGATACATTTGCTTCTGCCGGGTCAGCTGATCAGTGAACTTCTACTTAACTATCTCCTATCAGGAGAGACCTCAGGGCTGCATCTTTTGTGCGCAGTACTGAGCCTGAAAAGCGTTTGCAACCCCACTTACAAGTAAAACTAGCTAAAATGTGCCTGGCTGCTGTTCACTGAAAAGCTTATTCTGGGTACATTTTTGGTATACATTTGCTTCTGCCGGGTCAGCTGAGCAGTGAATTTCTACTTAACTACCTCCTATCAGGAGAGACCTCAGGGCTGCATCTTTTGAGCGCAGTACTGAGCCTGAAAACCGTTTACAACCCCAGTTACAAGTAAAACTAGCTAAAATGTGCCTGGCTGCTGTTCACTGAAAAGCTCATTCTGGGTACATTTTTGGTATACATTTGCTTCTGCCGGGTCAGCTGAGCAGTGAATTTCTACTTAACTACCTCCTATCAGGAGAGACCTCAGGGCTGCATCTTTTGAGCGCAGTACTGAGCCTGAAAACCGTTTACAACCCCACTTACAAGTAAAAGTAGCTAAAATGTGCCTGGCTGCTGTTCACTGAAAAGCTCATTCTGGTACATTTTTGGTATACATTTGCCTTCTGCCGGGTCAGCTGAGCAGTGAATTTCTACTTAACTACCTCCTATCAGGAGAGACCTCAGGGCTGCATCTTTTGAGCGCAGTACTGAGCCTGAAAAGCGTTTACAACCCCACTTACAAGTAAAACTAGCTAAAATGTGCCTGGCTGCTGTTCACTGAAAAGCTCATTCTGGGTACATTTTTGGTATACATTTGCATCTGCCGGGTCAGCTGAGCAGTGAATTTCTACTTAACTATCTCCTATCAGGAGAGACCTCAGGGCTGCATCTTTTGAGCGCAGTACTGAGCCTGAAAAGCGTTTACAACCCAACTTACAAGTAAAACTAGCTAAAATGTGCCTGGCTGCTGTTCACTGAAAAGCTCATTCTGGGTACATTTTTGGTATACATGTGCTTCTGCCGGGTCAGCTGAGCAGTGAATTTCTACATAACTACCTCCTATCAGGAGAGACCTCAGGGCTGCATCTTTTGAGCGCAGTACTGAGCCTGAAAACCGTTTACAACCCCAGTTACAAGTAAAACTAGCTAAAATGTGCCTGGCTGCTGTTCACTGAAAAGCTCATTCTGGGTACATTTTTGGTATACATTTGCTTCTGCCGGGTCAGCAGAGCAGTGAATTTCTACTTAACTATCTCCTATCAAGAGAGACCTCAGGGCTGCATCTTTTGAGCGCAGTACTGAGCCTGAAAAGTGTTTCCAACCCCACTTACAAGTAAAACTAGCTAAAATGTGCCTGGCTGCTGTTCACTGAAAAGCTCATTCTGGGTACATTTTTGGTATACATTTGCTTCTGCCGGGTCAGCTGAGCAGTGAATTTCTACTTAACTACCTCCTATCAGGAGAGACCTCAGGGCTGCATCTTTTGAGCGCAGTACTGAGCCTGAAAACCGTTTACAACCCCAGTTACAAGTAAAACTAGCTAAAATGTGCCTGGCTGCTGTTCACTGAAAAGCTCATTCTGGGTACATTTTTGGTATACATTTGCTTCTGCCGGGACAGCTGAGCAGTGAATTTCTACTTAACTACCTCCTATCAGGAGAGACCTCAGGGCTGCATCTTTTGAGCGCAGTACTGAGCCTGAAAACCGTTTACAACCCCACTTACAAGTAAAACTAGCTAAAATGTGCCTGGCTGCTGTTCACTGAAAAGCTCATTCTGGGTACATTTTTGGTATACATTTGCATCTGCCGGGTCAGCTGAGCAGTGAATTTCTACTTAACTATCTCCTATCAGGAGAGACCTCAGGGCTGCATCTTTTGAGCGCAGTACTGAGCCTGAAAAGCGTTTACAACCCAACTTACAAGTAAAACTAGCTACAATGTGCCTGGCTGCTGTTCACTGAAAAGCTCATTCTGGGTACATTTTTGGTATACAGTTGCTTCTGCCGGGTCAGCTGAGCAGTGCATTTCTACATAACTACCTCCTATCAGGAGAGACCTCAGGGCTGCATCTTTTGAGCGCAGTACTGAGCCTGAAAACCGTTTACAACCCCAGTTACAAGTAAAACTAGCTAAAATGTGCCTGGCTGCTGTTCACTGAAAAGCTCATTCTGGGTACATTTTTGGTATACATTTGCTTCTGCCGGGTCAGCGAGCAGTGAATTTCTACTTAACTATCTCCTATCAGGAGAGACCTCAGGGCTGCATCTTTTGAGCGTAGTACTGAGCCTGAAAAGCGTTTACAACCCCACTTACAAGTAAAACTAGCTAAAATGTGCCTGGCTGCTGTTCACTGAAAAGCTCATTCTGGGTACATTTTTGGTATACATTTGCTTCTGCCGGGTCAGCTGAGCAGTGAATTTCTACTTAACTACCTCCTATCAGGAGAGACCTCAGGGCTGCATCTTTTGAGCGCAGTACTGAGCCTGAAAAGCGTTTCCAACCCCACTTACAAGTAAAACTAGCTAAAATGTGCCTGGCTGCTGTTCACTAAAAAGCTCATTCTGGGTACATTTTGGTATACATTTGCTTCTGTCGGGTCAGCTGAGCAGTGAATTTCTACTTAACTATCTCCTATCAGGAGAGACCTCAGGGCTGCATCTTTTGAGCGCAGTACTGAGCCTGAAAACCGTTTACAACCCCACTTACAAGTAAAACTAGCTAAAATGTGCCTGGCTGCTGTTCACTGAAAAGCTCATTCTGGGTACATTTTTGATACATTTGCTTCTGCCGGGTCAGCTGAGCAGTGAATTTCTACTTAACTACCTCCTATCAGGAGAGACCTCAGGGCTGCATCTTTTGAGCGCAGTACTGAGCCTGAAAAGCGTTTACAACCCCACTTACAAGTAAAACTAGCTAAAATGTGCCTGGCTGCTGTTCACTGAAAAGCTCATTCTGGGTACATTTTTGATACATTTGCTTCTGCCGGGTCAGCTGATCAGTGAACTTCTACTTAACTATCTCCTATCAGGAGAGACCTCAGGGCTGCATCTTTTGAGCGCAGTACTGAGCCTGACAACCCAACTTACAAGTAAAACTAGCTAAAATGTGCCTGGCTGCTGTTCACTGAAAAGCTCATTCTGGGTACATTTTTGGTATACATGTGCTTCTGCCGGGTCAGCTGAGCAGTGAATTTCTACATAACTACCTCCTATCAGGAGAGACCTCAGGGCTGCATCTTTTGAGCGCAGTACTGAGCCTGAAAACCGTTTACAACCCCAGTTACAAGTAAAACTAGCTAAAATGTGCCTGGCTGCTGTTCACTGAAAAGCTCATTCTGGGTACATTTTTGGTATACATTTGCTTCTGCCGGGTCAGCAGAGCAGTGAATTTCTACTTAACTATCTCCTATCAAGAGAGACCTCAGGGCTGCATCTTTTGAGCGCAGTACTGAGCCTGAAAAGTGTTTCCAACCCCACTTACAAGTAAAACTAGCTAAAATGTGCCTGGCTGCTGTTCACTGAAAAGCTCATTCTGGGTACATTTTTGGTATACATTTGCTTCTGCCGGGTCAGCTGAGCAGTGAATTTCTACTTAACTACCTCCTATCAGGAGAGACCTCAGGGCTGCATCTTTTGAGCGCAGTACTGAGCCTGAAAACCGTTTACAACCCCAGTTACAAGTAAAACTAGCTAAAATGTGCCTGGCTGCTGTTCACTGAAAAGCTCATTCTGGGTACATTTTTGGTATACGTTTGCTTCTGCCGGGACAGCTGAGCAGTGAATTTCTACTTAACTACCTCCTATCAGGAGAGACCTCAGGGCTGCATCTTTTGAGCGCAGTACTGAGCCTGAAAACCGTTTACAACCCCACTTACAAGTAAAACTAGCTAAAATGTGCCTGGCTGCTGTTCACTGAAAAGCTCTTTCTGGGTACATTTTTGGTATACATTTGCATCTGCCGGGTCAGCTGAGCAGTGAATTTCTACTTAACTATCTCCTATCAGGAGAGACCTCAGGGCTGCATCTTTTGAGCGCAGTACTGAGCCTGAAAAGCGTTTACAACCCAACTTACAAGTAAAATTAGCTACAATGTGCCTGGCTGCTGTTCACTGAAAAGCTCATTCTGGGTACATTTTTGGTATACAGTTGCTTCTGCCGGGTCAGCTGAGCAGTGAATTTCTACATAACTACCTCCTATCAGGAGAGACCTCAGGGCTGCATCTTTTGAGCGCAGTACTGAGCCTGAAAACCGTTTACAACCCCAGTTACAAGTAAAACTAGCTAAAATGTGCCTGGCTGCTGTTCACTGAAAAGCTCATTCTGGGTACATTTTTGGTATACATTTGCTTCTGCCGGGTCAGCGAGCAGTGAATTTCTACTTAACTATCTCCTATCAGGAGAGACCTCAGGGCTGCATCTTTTGAGCGTAGTACTGAGCCTGAAAAGCGTTTACAACCCCACTTACAAGTAAAACTAGCTAAAATGTGCCTGGCTGCTGTTCACTGAAAAGCTCATTCTGGGTACATTTTTGGTATACATTTTGCTTCTGCCGGGTCAGCTGAGCAGTGAATTTCTACTTACTACCTCCTATCAGGAGAGACCTCAGGGCTGCATCTTTTGAGCGCAGTACTGAGCCTGAAAAGCGTTTACAACCCCACTTACAAGTAGAACTAGCTAAAATGTGCCTGGCTGCTGTTCACTGAAAAGCTCATTCTGGGTACATTTTTGGTATACATTTGCTTCTGCCGGGTCAGCTGAGCAGTGAATTTCTACTTAACTACCTCCTATCAGGAGAGACCTCAGGGCTGCATCTTTTGAGCGCAGTACTGAGCTTGAAAAGCGTTTTCAACCCCAGTTACAAGTAAAACTAGCTCAAATGTGCCTGGCTGCTGTTCACTGAAAAGCTCATTCTGGGTACATTTTTGGTATACATTTGCTTCTGCTGGGTCAGCTGAGCAGTGAATTTCTACTTAACTACCTCCTATCAGGAGAGACCTCAGGGCTGCATCTTTTGAGCGCAGTACTGTGCCTGAAAAGCGTTTCCAACCCCACTTACAAGTAAAACTAGCTAAAATGTGCCTGGCTGCTGTTCACTGAAAAGCTCATTCTGGGTACATTTTTGGTATACATTTGCTTCTGCCGGGTCAGCTGAGCAGTGAATTTCTACTTAACTATCTCCTATCAGGAGAGACCTCAGGGCTGCATCTTTTGAGCGCAGTACTGAGCCTGAAAAGCGTTTCCAACCCCACTTACAAGTAAAACTAGCTAAAATGTGCCTGGCTGCTGTTCACTGAAAAGCTCATTCTGGGTACATTTTTGGTATACATTTGCTTCTGCCGGGTCAGCTGAACAGTGAATTTCTACTTAACTATCTCCTATCAGGAGAGACCTCAGGGCTGCATCTTTTGAGCGCAGTACTGAGCCTGAAAAGCGTTTACAACCCCACTTACAAGTAAAACTAGCTAAAATGTGCCTGGCTGCTGTTCACTGAAAAGCTCATTCTGGGTACATTTTTGGTATACATTTGCTTCCGCCGGGTCAGCTGAGCAGTGAATTTCTACTTAACTACCTCCTATCAGGAGAGACCTCAGGGCTGCATCTTTTGAGCGCAGTACTGAGCCTAAAAAGCGTTTACAACCCCAGTTACAAGTAAAACTAGCTAAAATGTGCCTGGCTGCTGTTCACTGAAAAGCTTATTCTGGGTACATTTTTGGTATACATTTGCTTCTGCCAGGTCAGCTGAGCAGTGAATTTCTACTTAACTATCTCCTATCAGGAGAGACCTCAGGGCTGCATCTTTTGAGGGCAGTACTGAGCCTGAAAAGCGTTTACAACCCCACTTACAAGTAAAACTAGCTAAAATGTGCCTGGCTGCTGTTCATTGAAAAGCTCATTCTAGGTACATTTTTGGTATACATTTGCTGCTTCGGCCGGGTCAGCTGAGCAGTGAATTTCTACTTAACTACCTCCTATCAGGAGAGACCTCAGGGCTGCATCTTTTGAGCGCAGTACTGAGCCTGAAAAGCGTTTACAACCCCACTTACAAGTAAAACTAGCTAAAAAAATGTGCCTGGCTGCTGTTCACTGAAAAGCTCATTCTGGGTACATTTTTGGTATACATTTGCTTCTGCCGGGTCAGCTGAGCAGTGAAATTCTACTTAACTACCTCCTATCAGGAGAGACCTCAGGGCTGCATCTTTTGAGCGCAGTACTGAGCCTGAAAAGCGTTTACAACCCCACTTACAAGTAAAACTAGCTAAAATGTGCCTGGCTGCTGTTCACTGAAAAGCTCATTCTGGTTACATTTTTGGTATACATTTGCTTCTGCCGGGTCAGCTGAGCAGTGAATTTCTACTTAACTATCTCCTATCAGGAGAGACCTCAGGGCTGCATCTTTTGAGCGCAGTACTGAGCCTGAAAAGCGTTTACAACCCCACTTACAAGTAAAACTAGCTAAAATGTGCCTGGCTGCTGTTCACTGAAAAGCTCATTCTGGGTACATTTTTGGTATAAATTTGCTTCTGCCGGGTCAGCTGAGCAGAGAATTTCTACTTAACTGCCTCCTATCAGGAGAGACCTCAGGCTGCATCTTTTGAGCGCAGTACTGAGCCTGAAAAGCGTTTCCAACCCCAGTTACAAGTAAAACTAGCTAAAATGTGCCTGGCTGCTGTTCACTGAAAAGCTCATTCTGCGTACATTTTTGGTATACATTTGCTTCTGCCGGGTCAGCTGAGCAGTGAATTTCTACTTAACTACCTCCTATCAGGAGAGACCTCAGGGCTGCATCTTTTGAGCGCAGTACTGAGCCTGAAAAGCGTTTCCAACCCCACTTACAAGTAAAACTAGCTAAAATGTGCCTGGCTGCTGTTCACTGAAAAGCTCATTCTGGGTACATTTTTGGTATACATTTGCTTCTGCTGGGTCAGCTGAGCAGTGAATTTCTACTTAACTACCTCCTATCCGGAGAGACCTCAGGGCTGCACTTTTGAGCGCAGTACTGAGCCTGAAAAGCGTTTCCAACCCCACTTACAAGAAAAACTAGCTTAAAATGTGCCTGGCTGCTGTTCACTGAAAAGCTCATTCTGGGTACATTTTTGGTATACATTTGCTTCTGCCGGATCAGCGAGCAGTGAATTTCTACTTAACTATCTCCTATCAGGAGAGACCTCAGGGCTGCATCTTTTGAGCGTAGTACTGAGCCTGAAAAGCGTTTACAACCCCACTTACAAGTAAAACTAGCTAAAATGTGCCTGGCTGCTGTTCACTGAAAAGCTCATTCTGGGTACATTTTTGGTATACATTTGCTTCTGCCGGGTCAGCTGAGCAGTGAATTTCTACTTAACTACCTCCTATCAGGAGAGACCTCAGGGCTGCATCTTTTGAGCGCAGTACTGAGCCTGAAAAGCGTTTACAACCCCACTTACAAGTAAAACTAGTAACATGTGCCTGGCTGCTGTTCACTGAAAAGCTCATTCTGGGTACATTTTTGGTATACATTTGCATCTGCCGGGTCAGCTGAGCAGTGAATTTCTACTTAACTATCTCCTATCAGGAGAGACCTCGGGGCTGCATCTTTTGAGCGCAGTACTGAGCCTGAAAAGCGTTTACAACCCAACTTACAAGTAAAACTAGCTAAAATGTGCCTGGCTGCTGTTCACTGAAAAGCTCATTCTGGGTACATTTTTGGTATACATGTGCTTCTGCCGGGTCAGCTGAGCAGTGAATTTCTACATAACTACCTCCTATCAGGAGAGACCTCAGGGCTGCATCTTTTGAGCGCAGTACTGAGCCTGAAAACTGTTTACAACCCCAGTTACAAGTAAAACTAGCTAAAATGTGCCTGGCTGCTGTTCACTGAAAAGCTCATTCTGGGTACATTTTTGGTATACATTTGCTTCTGCCGGGTCAGCAGAGCAGTGAATTTCTACTTAACTATCTCCTATCAAGAGAGACCTCAGGGCTGCATCTTTTGAGCACAGTACTGAGCCTGAAAAGTGTTTCCAACCCCACTTACAAGTAAAACTAGCTAAAATGTGCCTGGCTGCTGTTCACTGAAAAGCTCATTCTGGGTACATTTTTGGTATACATTTGCTTCTGCCGGGTCAGCTGAGCAGTGAATTTCTACTTAACTACCTCCTATCAGGAGAGACCTCAGGGCTGCATCTTTTGAGCGCAGTACTGAGCCTGAAAACCGTTTACAACCCCAGTTACAAGTAAAACTAGCTAAAATGTGCCTGGCTGCTGTTCACTGAAAAGCTCATTCTGGGTACATTTTTGGTATACATTTGCTTCTGCCGGGACAGCTGAGCAGTGAATTTCTACTTAACTACCTCCTATCAGGAGAGACCTCAGGGCTGCATCTTTTGAGCGCAGTACTGAGCCTGAAAACCGTTTACAACCCCACTTACAAGTAAAACTAGCTAAAATGTGCCTGGCTGCTGTTCACTGAAAAGCTCTTTCTGGGTACATTTTTGGTATACATTTGCATCTGCCGGGTCAGCTGAGCAGTGAATTTCTACTTAACTATCTCCTATCAGGAGAGACCTCAGGGCTGCATCTTTTGAGCGCAGTACTGAGCCTGAAAAGCGTTTACAACCCAACTTACAAGTAAAACTAGCTACAATGTGCCTGGCTGCTGTTCACTGAAAAGCTCATTCTGGGTACATTTTTGGTATACAGTTGCTTCTGCCGTCAGCTGAGCAGTGAATTTCTACATAACTACCTCCTATCAGGAGAGACCTCAGGGCTGCATCTTTTGAGCGCAGTACTGAGCCTGAAAACCGTTTACAACCCCAGTTACAAGTAAAACTAGCTAAAATGTGCCTGGCTGCTGTTCACTGAAAAGCTCATTCTGGGTACATTTTTGGTATACATTTGCTTCTGCCGGGTCAGCGAGCAGTGAATTTCTACTTAACTATCTCCTATCAGGAGAGACCTCAGGGCTGCATCTTTTGAGCGTAGTACTGAGCCTGAAAAGCGTTTACAACCCCACTTACAAGTAAAACTAGCTAAAATGTGCCTGGCTGCTGTTCACTGAAAAGCTCATTCTGTACATTTTTGGTATACATTTGCTTCTGCCGGGTCAGCTGAGCAGTGAATTTCTACTTACTACCTCCTATCAGGAGAGACCTCAGGGCTGCATCTTTTGAGCGCAGTACTGAGCCTGAAAAGCGTTTACAACCCCACTTACAAGTAGAACTAGCTAAAATGTGCCTGGCTGCTGTTCACTGAAAAGCTCATTCTGGGTACATTTTTGGTATACATTTGCTTCTGCCGGGTCAGCTGAGCAGTGAATTTCTACTTAACTACCTCCTATCAGGAGAGACCTCAGGGCTGCATCTTTTGAGCGCAGTACTGAGCTTGAAAAGCGTTTTCAACCCCAGTTACAAGTAAAACTAGCTCAAATGTGCCTGGCTGCTGTTCACTGAAAAGCTCATTCTGGGTACATTTTAGGTATACATTTGCTTCTGCCGGGTCAGCTGAGCAGTGAATTTCTACTTAACTACCTCCTATCAGGAGAGACCTCAGGGCTGCATCTTTTGAGCGCAGTACTGTGCCTGAAAAGCGTTTCCAACCCCACTTACAAGTAAAACTAGCTAAAATGTGCCTGGCTGCTGTTCACTGAAAAGCTCATTCTGGGTACATTTTTGGTATACATTTGCTTCTGCCGGGTCAGCTGAGCAGTGAATTTCTACTTAACTATCTCCTATCAGGAGAGACCTCAGGGCTGCATCTTTTGAGCGCAGTACTGAGCCTGAAAAGCGTTTCCAACCCCACTTACAAGTAAAACTAGCTAAAATGTGCCTGGCTGCTGTTCACTGAAAAGCTCATTCTGGGTACATTTTTGGTATACATTTGCTTCTGCCGGGTCAGCTGAACAGTGAATTTCTACTTAACTATCTCCTATCAGGAGAGACCTCAGGGCTGCATCTTTTGAGCGCAGTACTGAGCCTGAAAAGCGTTTACAACCCCACTTACAAGTAAAACTAGCTAAAATGTGCCTGGCTGCTGTTCACTGAAAAGCTCATTCTGGGTACATTTTTGGTATACATTTGCTTCCGCCGGGTCAGCTGAGCAGTGAATTTCTACTTAACTACCTCCTATCAGGAGAGACCTCAGGGCTGCATCTTTTGAGCGCAGTACTGAGCCTAAAAAGCGTTTACAACCCCAGTTACAAGTAAAACTAGCTAAAATGTGCCTGGCTGCTGTTCACTGAAAAGCTTATTCTGGGTACATTTTTGGTATACATTTGCTTCTGCCAGGTCAGCTGAGCAGTGAATTTCTACTTAACTATCTCCTATCAGGAGAGACCTCAGGGCTGCATCTTTTGAGGGCAGTACTGAGCCTGAAAAGCGTTTACAACCCCACTTACAAGTAAAACTAGCTAAAATGTGCCTGGCTGCTGTTCACTGAAAAGCTCATTCTGGGTACATTTTTGGTATACATTTGCTTCTGCCGGGTCAGCAGAGCAGTGAATTTCTACTTAACTATCTCCTATCAAGAGAGACCTCAGGGCTGCATCTTTTGAGCGCAGTACTGAGCCTGAAAAGTGTTTCCAACCCCACTTACAAGTAAAACTAGCTAAAATGTGCCTGGCTGCTGTTCACTGAAAAGCTCATTCTGGGTACATTTTTGGTATACATTTGCTTCTGCCGGGTCAGCTGAGCAGTGAATTTCTACTTAACTACCTCCTATCAGGAGAGACCTCAGGGCTGCATCTTTTGAGCGCAGTACTGAGCCTGAAAACCGTTTACAACCCCAGTTACAAGTAAAACTAGCTAAAATGTGCCTGGCTGCTGTTCACTGAAAAGCTCATTCTGGGTACATTTTTGGTATACATTTGCTTCTGCCAGGACAGCTGAGCAGTGAATTTCTACTTAACTACCTCCTATCAGGAGAGACCTCAGGGCTGCATCTTTTGAGCGCAGTACTGAGCCTGAAAACCGTTTACAACCCCACTTACAAGTAAAACTAGCTAAAATGTGCCTGGCTGCTGTTCACTGAAAAGCTCTTTCTGGGTACATTTTTGGTATACATTTGCATCTGCCGGGTCAGCTGAGCAGTGAATTTCTACTTAACTATCTCCTATCAGGAGAGACCTCAGGGCTGCATCTTTTGAGCGCAGTACTGAGCCTGAAAAGCGTTTACAACCCAACTTACAAGTAAAACTAGCTACAATGTGCCTGGCTGCTGTTCACTGAAAAGCTCATTCTGGGTACATTTTTGGTATACAGTTGCTTCTGCCGGGTCAGCTGAGCAGTGAATTTCTACATAACTACCTCCTATCAGGAGAGACCTCAGGGCTGCATCTTTTGAGCGCAGTACTGAGCCTGAAAACCGTTTACAACCCCAGTTACAAGTAAAACTAGCTAAAATGTGCCTGGCTGCTGTTCACTGAAAAGCTCATTCTGGGTACATTTTTGGTATACATTTGCTTCTGCCGGGTCAGCGAGCAGTGAATTTCTACTTAACTATCTCCTATCAGGAGAGACCTCAGGGCTGCATCTTTTGAGCGTAGTACTGAGCCTGAAAAGCGTTTACAACCCCACTTACAAGTAAAACTAGCTAAAATGTGCCTGGCTGCTGTTCACTGAAAAGCTCATTCTGGGTACATTTTTGGTATACATTTGCTTCTGCCGGGTCAGCTGAGCAGTGAATTTCTACTTACTACCTCCTATCAGGAGAGACCTCAGGGCTGCATCTTTTGAGCGCAGTACTGAGCCTGAAAAGCGTTTACAACCCCACTTACAAGTAGAACTAGCTAAAATGTGCCTGGCTGCTGTTCACTGAAAAGCTCATTCTGGGTACATTTTTGGTATACATTTGCTTCTGCCGGGTCAGCTGAGCAGTGAATTTCTACTTAACTACCTCCTATCAGGAGAGACCTCAGGGCTGCATCTTTTGAGCGCAGTACTGAGCTTGAAAAGCGTTTTCAACCCCAGTTACAAGTAAAACTAGCTCAAATGTGCCTGGCTGCTGTTCACTGAAAAGCTCATTCTGGGTACATTTTTGGTATACATTTGCTTCTGCCGGGTCAGCTGAGCAGTGAATTTCTACTTAACTACCTCCTATCAGGAGAGACCTCAGGGCTGCATCTTTTGAGCGCAGTACTGTGCCTGAAAAGCGTTTCCAACCCCACTTACAAGTAAAACTAGCTAAAATGTGCCTGGCTGCTGTTCACTGAAAAGCTCATTCTGGGTACATTTTTGGTATACATTTGCTTCTGCCGGGTCAGCTGAACAGTGAATTTCTACTTAACTATCTCCTATCAGGAGAGACCTCAGGGCTGCATCTTTTGAGCGCAGTACTGAGCCTGAAAAGCGTTTACAACCCCACTTACAAGTAAAACTAGCTAAAATGTGCCTGGCTGCTGTTCACTGAAAAGCTCATTCTGGGTACATTTTTGGTATACATTTGCTTCCGCCGGGTCAGCTGAGCAGTGAATTTCTACTTAACTACCTCCTATCAGGAGAGACCTCAGGGCTGCATCTTTTGAGCGCAGTACTGAGCCTAAAAAGCGTTTACAACCCCAGTTACAAGTAAAACTAGCTAAAATGTGCCTGGCTGCTGTTCACTGAAAAGCTTATTCTGGGTACATTTTTGGTATACATTTGCTTCTGCCAGGTCAGCTGAGCAGTGAATTTCTACTTAACTATCTCCTATCAGGAGAGACCTCAGGGCTGCATCTTTTGAGGGCAGTACTGAGCCTGAAAACCGTTTACAACCCAACTTACAAGTAAAACTAGCTAAAATGTGCCTGGCTGCTGTTCACTGAAAAGCTCATTCTGGGTACATTTTTGGTATACATTTGCTTCTGCCGGGTCAGCTGAGCAGTGAATTTCTACTTAACTACCTCCTATCAGGAGAGACCTCAGGGCCGCATCTTTTGAGCGCAGTACTGAGCCTGAAAAGCGTTTACAACCCCACTTACAGGTAAAACTAGCTAAAAAAATGTGCCTGGCTGCTGTTCACTGAAAAGCTCATTCTGGGTACATTTTTGGTATACATTTGCTTCTGCCGGGTCAGCAGAGCAGTGAATTTCTACTTAACTATCTCCTATCAGAAGAGACCTCAGGGCTGCATCTTTTGAGCGCAGTACTGAGCTGAAAAGTGTTTCCAACCCCACTTACAAGTAAAACTAGCTAAAATGTGCCTGGCTGCTGTTCACTGAAAAGCTCATTCTGGGTACATTTTTGGTATACATTTGCTTCTGCCGGGTCAGCTGAGCAGTGAATTTCTACTTAACTACCTCCTATCAGGAGAGACCTCAGGGCTGCATCTTTTGAGCGCAGTACTGAGCCTGAAAAGCGTTTACAACCCCACTTACAAGTAGAACTAGCTAAAATGTGCCTGGCTGCTGTTCACTGAAAAGCTCATTCTGGGTACATTTTTGGTATACATTTGCTTCTGCCGGGTCAGCTGAGCAGTGAATTTCTACTTAACTACCTCCTATCAGGAGAGACCTCAGGGCTGCATCTTTTGAGCGCAGTACTGAGCTTGAAAAGCGTTTTCAACCCCAGTTACAAGTAAAACTAGCTCAAATGTGCCTGGCTGCTGTTCACTGAAAAGCTCATTCTGGGTACATTTTTGGTATACATTTGCTTCTGCCGGGTCAGCTGAGCAGTGAATTTCTACTTAACTACCTCCTATCAGGAGAGACCTCAGGGCTGCATCTTTTGAGCGCAGTACTGTGCCTGAAAAGCGTTTCCAACCCCACTTACAAGTAAAACTAGCTAAAATGTGCCTGGCTGCTGTTCACTGAAAAGCTCATTCTGGGTACATTTTTGGTATACATTTGCTTCTGCCGGGTCAGCTGAGCAGTGAATTTCTACTTAACTATCTCCTATCAGGAGAGACCTCAGGGCTGCATCTTTTGAGCGCAGTACTGAGCCTGAAAAGCGTTTCCAACCCCACTTACAAGTAAAACTAGCTAAAATGTGCCTGGCTGCTGTTCACTGAAAAGCTCATTCTGGGTACATTTTTGGTATACATTTGCTTCTGCCGGGTCAGCTGAACAGTGAATTTCTACTTAACTATCTCCTATCAGGAGAGACCTCAGGGCTGCATCTTTTGAGGGCAGTACTGAGCCTGAAAACCGTTTACAACCCAACTTACAAGTAAAACTAGCTAAAATGTGCCTGGCTGCTGTTCACTGAAAAGCTCATTCTGGGTACATTTTTGGTATACATTTGCTTCTGCCGGGTCAGCTGAGCAGTGAATTTCTACTTAACTACCTCCTATCAGGAGAGACCTCAGGGCCGCATCTTTTGAGCGCAGTACTGAGCCTGAAAAGCGTTTACAACCCCACTTACAGGTAAAACTAGCTAAAAAAATGTGCCTGGCTGCTGTTCACTGAAAAGCTCATTCTGGGTACATTTTTGGTATACATTTGCTTCTGCCGGGTCAGCAGAGCAGTGAATTTCTACTTAACTATCTCCTATCAGAAGAGACCTCAGGGCTGCATCTTTTGAGCGCAGTACTGAGCTGAAAAGTGTTTCCAACCCCACTTACAAGTAAAACTAGCTAAAATGTGCCTGGCTGCTGTTCACTGAAAAGCTCATTCTGGGTACATTTTTGGTATACATTTGCTTCTGCCGGGTCAGCTGAGCAGTGAATTTCTACTTAACTACCTCCTATCAGGAGAGACCTCAGGGCTGCATCTTTTGAGCGCAGTACTGAGCCTGAAAAGCGTTTACAACCCCACTTACAAGTAGAACTAGCTAAAATGTGCCTGGCTGCTGTTCACTGAAAAGCTCATTCTGGGTACATTTTTGGTATACATTTGCTTCTGCCGGGTCAGCTGAGCAGTGAATTTCTACTTAACTACCTCCTATCAGGAGAGACCTCAGGGCTGCATCTTTTGAGCGCAGTACTGAGCTTGAAAAGCGTTTTCAACCCCAGTTACAAGTAAAACTAGCTCAAATGTGCCTGGCTGCTGTTCACTGAAAAGCTCATTCTGGGTACATTTTTGGTATACATTTGCTTCTGCCGGGTCAGCTGAGCAGTGAATTTCTACTTAACTACCTCCTATCAGGAGAGACCTCAGGGCTGCATCTTTTGAGCGCAGTACTGTGCCTGAAAAGCGTTTCCAACCCCACTTACAAGTAAAACTAGCTAAAATGTGCCTGGCTGCTGTTCACTGAAAAGCTCATTCTGGGTACATTTTTGGTATACATTTGCTTCTGCCGGGTCAGCTGAGCAGTGAATTTCTACTTAACGATCTCCTATCAGGAGAGACCTCAGGGCTGCATCTTTTGAGCGCAGTACTGAGCCTGAAAAGCGTTTCCAACCCCACTTACAAGTAAAACTAGCTAAAATGTGCCTGGCTGCTGTTCACTGAAAAGCTCATTCTGGGTACATTTTTGGTATACATTTGCTTCTGCCGGGTCAGCTGAACAGTGAATTTCTACTTAACTATCTCCTATCAGGAGAGACCTCAGGGCTGCATCTTTTGAGCGCAGTACTGAGCCTGAAAAGCGTTTCCAACCCCACTTACAAGTAAAACTAGCTAAAATGTGCCTGGCTGCTGTTCACTGAAAAGCTCATTCTGGGTACATTTTTGGTATACATTTGCTTCTGCTGGGTCAGCTGAGCAGTGAATTTCTACTTAACTACCTCCTATCCGGAGAGACCTCAGGGCTGCACTTTTGAGCGCAGTACTGAGCCTGAAAAGCGTTTCCAACCCCACTTACAAGAAAAACTAGCTAAAATGTGCCTGGCTGCTGTTCACTGAAAAGCTCATTCTGGGTACATTTTTGGTATACATTTGCTTCTGCCGGGTCAGCGAGCAGTGAATTTCTACTTAACTATCTCCTATCAGGAGAGACCTCAGGGCTGCATCTTTTGAGCGTAGTACTGAGCCTGAAAAGCGTTTACAACCCCACTTACAAGTAAAACTAGCTAAAATGTGCCTGGCTGCTGTTCACTGAAAAGCTCATTCTGGGTACATTTTTGGTATACATTTGCTTCTGCCGGGTCAGCTGAGCAGTGAATTTCTACTTAACTACCTCCTATCAGGAGAGACCTCAGGGCTGCATCTTTTGAGCGCAGTACTGAGCCTGAAAACCGTTTACAACCCCACTTACAAGTAAAAGTAGCTAAAATGTGCCTGGCTGCTGTTCACTGAAAAGCTCATTCTGGTACATTTTTGGTATACATTTGCTTCTGCCGGGTCAGCTGAGCAGTGAATTTCTACTTAACTACCTCCTATCAGGAGAGACCTCAGGGCTGCATCTTTTGAGCGCAGTACTGAGCCTGAAAAGCGTTTACAACCCCACTTACAAGTAAAACTAGCTAAAATGTGCCTGGCTGCTGTTCACTGAAAAGCTCATTCTGGGTACATTTTTGGTATACATTTGCATCTGCCGGGTCAGCTGAGCAGTGAATTTCTACTTAACTATCTCCTATCAGGAGAGACCTCAGGGCTGCATCTTTTGAGCGCAGTACTGAGCCTGAAAAGCGTTTACAACCCAACTTACAAGTAAAACTAGCTAAAATGTGCCTGGCTGCTGTTCACTGAAAAGCTCATTCTGGGTACATTTTTGGTATACATGTGCTTCTGCCGGGTCAGCTGAGCAGTGAATTTCTACATAACTACCTCCTATCAGGAGAGACCTCAGGGCTGCATCTTTTGAGCGCAGTACTGAGCCTGAAAACCGTTTACAACCCCAGTTACAAGTAAAACTAGCTAAAATGTGCCTGGCTGCTGTTCACTGAAAAGCTCATTCTGGGTACATTTTTGGTATACATTTGCTTCTGCCGGGTCAGCAGAGCAGTGAATTTCTACTTAACTATCTCCTATCAAGAGAGACCTCAGGGCTGCATCTTTTGAGCGCAGTACTGAGCCTGAAAAGTGTTTCCAACCCCACTTACAAGTAAAACTAGCTAAAATGTGCCTGGCTGCTGTTCACTGAAAAGCTCATTCTGGGTACATTTTTGGTATACATTTGCTTCTGCCGGGTCAGCTGAGCAGTGAATTTCTACTTAACTACCTCCTATCAGGAGAGACCTCAGGGCTGCATGTTTTGAGCGCAGTACTGAGCCTGAAAACCGTTTACAACCCCAGTTACAAGTAAAACTAGCTAAAATGTGCCTGGCTGCTGTTCACTGAAAAGCTCATTCTGGGTACATTTTTGGTATACATTTGCTTCTGCCGGGACAGCTGAGCAGTGAATTTCTACTTAACTACCTCCTATCAGGAGAGACCTCAGGGCTGCATCTTTTGAGCGCAGTACTGAGCCTGAAAACCGTTTACAACCCCACTTACAAGTAAAACTAGCTAAAATGTGCCTGGCTGCTGTTCACTGAAAAGCTCTTTCTGGGTACATTTTTGGTATACATTTGCATCTGCCGGGTCAGCTGAGCAGTGAATTTCTACTTAACTATCTCCTATCAGGAGAGACCTCAGGGCTGCATCTTTTGAGCGCAGTACTGAGCCTGAAAAGCGTTTACAACCCAACTTACAAGTAAAACTAGCTACAATGTGCCTGGCTGCTGTTTACTGAAAAGCTCATTCTGGGTACATTTTTGGTATACAGTTGCTTCTGCCGGGTCAGCTGAGCAGTGAATTTCTACATAACTACCTCCTATCAGGAGAGACCTCAGGGCTGCATCTTTTGAGCGCAGTACTGAGCCTGAAAACCGTTTACAACCCCAGTTACAAGTAAAACTAGCTAAAATGTGCCTGGCTGCTGGTCACTGAAAAGCTCATTCTGGGTACATTTTTGGTATACATTTGCTTCTGCCGGGTCAGCGAGCAGTGAATTTCTACTTAACTATCTCCTATCAGGAGAGACCTCAGGGCTGCATCTTTTGAGCATAGTACTGAGCCTGAAAAGCGTTTACATCCCCACTTACAAGTAAAACTAGCTAAAATGTGCCTGGCTGCTGTTCACTGAAAAGCTCATTCTGGGTATATTTTTGGTATACATTTGCTTCTGCCGGGTCAGCTGAGCAGTGAATTTCTACTTACTACCTCCTATCAGGAGAGACCTCAGGGCTGCATCTTTTGAGCGCAGTACTGAGCCTGAAAAGCGTTTACAACCCCACTTACAAGTAGAACTAGCTAAAATGTGCCTGGCTGCTGTTCACTGAAAAGCTCATTCTGGGTACATTTTTGGTATACATTTGCTTCTGCCGGGTCAGCTGAGCAGTGAATTTCTACTTAACTACCTCCTATCAGGAGAGACCTCAGGGCTGCATCTTTTGAGCGCAGTACTGAGCTTGAAAAGCGTTTTCAACCCCAGTTACAAGTAAAACTAGCTCAAATGTGCCTGGCTGCTGTTCACTGAAAAGCTCATTCTGGGTACATTTTTGGTATACATTTGCTTCTGCCGGGTCAGCTGAGTAGTGAATTTCTACCTAACTACCTACTATCAGGAGAGACCTCAGGGCTGCATCTTTTGAGCGCAGTACTGTGCCTGAAAAGCGTTTCCAACCCCACTTACAAGTAAAACTAGCTAAAATGTGCCTGGCTGCTGTTCACTGAAAAGCTCATTCTGGGTACGTTTTTGGTATACATTTGCTTCTGCCGGGTCAGCTGAGCAGTGAATTTCTACTTAACTATCTCCTATCAGGAGAGACCTCAGGGCTGCATCTTTTGAGCGCAGTACTGAGCCTGAAAAGCGTTTCCAACCCCACTTACAAGTAAAACTAGCTAAAATGTGCCTGGCTGCTGTTCACTGAAAAGCTCATTCTGGGTACATTTTTGGTATACATTTGCTTCTGCCGGGTCAGCTGAACAGTGAATTTCTACTTAACTATCTCCTATCAGGAGAGACCTCAGGGCTGCATCTTTTGAGCGCAGTACTGAGCCTGAAAAGCGTTTCCAACCCCAGTTACAAGTAAAACTAGCTAAAATGTGCCTGGCTGCTGTTCACTGAAAAGCTCATTCTGGGTACATTTTTGGTATACATTTGCTTCCGCCGGGTCAGCTGAGCAGTGAATTTCTACTTAACTACCTCCTATCAGGAGAGACCTCAGGGCTGCATCTTTTGAGCGCAGTACTGAGCCTAAAAAGCGTTTACAACCCCAGTTACAAGTAAAACTAGCTAAAATGTGCCTGGCTGCTGTTCACTGAAAAGCTTATTCTGGGTACATTTTTGGTATACATTTGCTTCTGCCAGGTCAGCTGAGCAGTGAATTTCTACTTAACTATCTCCTATCAGGAGAGACCTCAGGGCTGCATCTTTTGAGGGCAGTACTGAGCCTGAAAAGCGTTTACAACCCCACTTACAAGTAAAACTAGCTAAAATGTGCCTGGCTGCTGTTCACTGAAAAGCTCATTCTGGGTACATTTTTGGTATACATTTGCTTCTGCCGGGTCAGCTGAGCAGTGAATTTCTACTTAACTACCTCCTATCAGGAGAGACCTCAGGGCTGCATCTTTTGAGCGCAGTACTGAGCCTGAAAAGCGTTTACAACCCCACTTACAAGTAAAACTAGCTAAAAAAATGTGCCTGGCTGCTGTTCACTGAAAAGCTCATTCTGGGTACATTTTTGGTATACATTTGCTTCTGCCGGGTCAGCTGAGCAGTGAATTTCTACTTAACTACCTCCTATCAGGAGAGACCTCAGGGCTGCATCTTTTGAGCGCAGTACTGAGCCTGAAAAGCGTTTACAACCCCACTTACAAGTAAAACTAGCTAAAATGTGCCTGGCTGCTGTTCACTGAAAAGCTCATTCTGGGTACATTTTTGGTATAAAATTGCTTCTGCCTGGTCAGCTGAGCAGAGAATTTCTACTTAACTGCCTCCTATCAGGAGAGACCTCAGGCTGCATCTTTTGAGCGCAGTACTGAGCCTGAAAAGCGTTTCCAACCCCAGTTACAAGTAAAACTAGCTAAAATGTGCCTGGCTGCTGTTCACTGAAAAGCTCATTCTGCGTACATTTTTGGTATACATTTGCTTCTGCCGGGTCAGCTGAGCAGTGAATTTCTACTTAACTACCTCCTATCAGGAGAGACCTCAGGGCTGCATCTTTTGAGCGCAGTACTGAGCCTGAAAAGCGTTTCCAACCCCACTTACAAGTAAAACTAGCTAAAATGTGCCTGGCTGCTGTTCACTGAAAAGCTCATTCTGGGTACATTTTTGGTATACATTTGCTTCTGCTGGGTCAGCTGAGCAGTGAATTTCTACTTAACTACCTCCTATCCGGAGAGACCTCAGGGCTGCATCTTTTGAGCGTAGTACTGAGCCTGAAAAGCGTTTCCAACCCCACTTACAAGTAAAACTAGCTAAAATGTGCCTGGCTGCTGTTCACTGAAAAGCTCATTCTGGGTACATTTTGGTATACATTTGCTTCTGTCGGGTCAGCTGAGCAGTGAATTTCTACTTAACTATCTCCTATCAGGAGAGACCTCAGGGCTGCATCTTTTGAGCGCAGTACTGAGCCTGAAAAGCGTTTCCAACCCCACTTACAAGTAAAACTAGCTAAAATGTGCCTGGCTGCTGTTCACTGAAAAGCTCATTCTGGGTACATTTTTGGTATACATTTGCTTCTGCTGGGTCAGCTGAGCAGTGAATTTCTACTTAACTACCTCCTATCCGGAGAGACCTCAGGGCTGCACTTTTGAGCGCAGTACTGAGCCTGAAAAGCGTTTCCAACCCCACTTACAAGAAAAACTAGCTAAAATGTGCCTGGCTGCTGTTCACTGAAAAGCTCATTCTGGGTACATTTTTGGTATACATTTGCTTCTGCCGGGTCAGCTGAGCAGTGAATTTCTACTAACTACCTCCTATCAGGAGAGACCTCAGGGCTGCATCTTTTGAGTGCAGTACTGAGCCTGAAAAGCGTTTCCAACCCCACTTACAAGTAAAACTAGCTAAAATGTGCCTGGCTGCTGTTCACTGAAAAGCTCATTCTGGGTACATTTTTGGTATACATTTGATTCTGCCGGGTCAGCTGAGCACTGAATTTCTACTTAACTACGTCCTATCAGGAGAGACCTCACAGGGCTGCATCTTTTGAGCGCAGTACTGAGCCTGAAAAGCGTTTCCAACCCCACTTACAAGTAAAACTAGCTAAAATGTGCCTGGCTGCTGTTCACTGAAAAGCTCATTCTGGGTACATTTTTGGTATACATTTGCTTCTGCTGGGTCAGCTGAGCAGTGAATTTCTACTTAACTACCTCCTATCCGGAGAGACCTCAGGGCTGCATCTTTTGAGCGTAGTACTGAGCCTGAAAAGCGTTTACAACCCCACTTACAAGTAAAACTAGCTAAAATGTGCCTGGCTGCTGTTCACTGAAAAGCTCATTCTGGGTACATTTTTGGTATACATTTGCATCTGCCGGGTCAGCTGAGCAGGGAATTTCTACTTACTACCTCCTATCAGGAGAGACCTCAGGGCTGCATCTTTTGAGCGCAGTACTGAGCCTGAAAAGCGTTTCCAACCCCACTTACAAGTAAAACTAGCTAAAATGTGCCTGGCTGCTGTTCACTGAAAAGCTCATTCTGGGTACATTTTTGGTATACATTTGCTTCTGCCGGGTCAGCTGAGCAGTGAATTTCTACTTAACTACCTCCTATCAGGAGAGACCTCAGGGCTGCATCTTTTGAGCGCAGTACTGAGCCTGAAAAGCGTTTCCAACCCCACTTACAAGTAAAACTAGCTAAAATGTGCCTGGCTGCTGTTCACTGAAAAGCTCATTCTGGGTACATTTTGGTATACATTTGCTTCTGTCGGGTCAGCTGAGCAGTGAATTTCTACTTAACTATCTCCTATCAGGAGAGACCTCAGGGCTGCATCTTTTGAGCGCAGTACTGAGCCTGAAAAGCGTTTCCAACCCCACTTACAAGTAAAACTAGCTAAAATGTGCCTGGCTGCTGTTCACTGAAAAGCTCATTCTGGGTACATTTTTGGTATACATTTGCTTCTGCTGGGTCAGCTGAGCAGTGAATTTCTACTTAACTACCTCCTATCCGGAGAGACCTCAGGGCTGCACTTTTGAGCGCAGTACTGAGCCTGAAAAGCGTTTCCAACCCCACTTACAAGAAAAACTAGCTAAAATGTGCCTGGCTGCTGTTCACTGAAAAGCTCATTCTGGGTACATTTTTGGTATACATTTGCTTCTGCCGGGTCAGCTGAGCAGTGAATTTCTACTAACTACCTCCTATCAGGAGAGACCTCAGGGCTGCATCTTTTGAGTGCAGTACTGAGCCTGAAAAGCGTTTCCAACCCCACTTACAAGTAAAACTAGCTAAAATGTGCCTGGCTGCTGTTCACTGAAAAGCTCATTCTGGGTACATTTTTGGTATACATTTGATTCTGCCGGGTCAGCTGAGCACTGAATTTCTACTTAACTACGTCCTATCAGGAGAGACCTCAGGGCTGCATCTTTTGAGCGCAGTACTGAGCCTGAAAAGCGTTTACAACCCCACTCACAAGTAAAACTAGCTAAAATGTGCCTGGCTGATGTTCACTGAAAAGCTCATTCTGGGTACATTTTTAGTATACATTTGCTTCTGCCGGGTCAGCTGAGCAGTGAATTTCTACTTAACTATCTCCTATCAGGAGAGACCTCAGGGCTACATCTTTTGAGCGCAGTACTGAGCCTGAAAAGCGTTTACAACCCCACTTACAAGTAAAACTAGCTAAAATGTGCCTGGCTGCTGTTCACTGAAAAGCTCATTCTGGGTACATTTTTGGTATACATTTGCTTCTGCCGGGTCTGCTGAGCAGTGAATTTCTACTTAACTGCCTCCTATCAGGAGAGACCTCAGGCTGCATCTTTTGAGCGCAGTACTGAGCCTGAAAAGCGTTTCCAACCCCAGTTACAAGTAAAACTAGCTAAAATGTGCCTGGCTGCTGTTCACTGAAAAGCTCATTCTGCGTACATTTTTGGTATACATTTGCTTCTGCCGGGTCAGCTGAGCAGTGAATTTCTACTTAACTACCTCCTATCAGGAGAGACCTCAGGGCTGCATCTTTTGAGCGCAGTACTGAGCCTGAAAAGCGTTTACAACCCCACTTACAAGTAAAACTAGCTAAAATGTGCCTGGCTGCTGTTCACTGAAAAGCTCATTCTGGTACATTTTTGGTATACATTTGCTTCTGCCGGGTCAGCTGAGCAGTGAATTTCTACTTAACTACCTCCTATCAGGAGACCTCAGGGCTGCATCTTTTCAGTGCAGTACTGAGCCTGAAAAGCGTTTACAACCCCACTTACAAGTAAAACTAGCTAAAATGTGCCTGGCTGCTGTTCACTGAAAAGCTCATTCTGGGTACATTTTTGGTATACATTTGCTTCTGCCGGGTCAGCTGAGCAGTGAATTTCTACTTAACTACCTCCTATCAGGAGAGACCTCAGGGCTGCATCTTTTGAGCGCAGTACTGAGCCTGAAAAGCGTTTACAACCCCACTTACAAGTAGAACTAGCTAAAATGTGCCTGGCTGCTGTTCACTGAAAAGCTCATTCTGGGTACATTTTTGGTATACATTTGCTTCTGCCGGGTCAGCTGAGCAGTGAATTTCTACTTAACTACCTCCTATCAGGAGAGACCTCAGGGCTGCATCTTTTGAGCGCAGTACTGAGCTTGAAAAGCGTTTTCAACCCCAGTTACAAGTAAAACTAGCTCAAATGTGCCTGGCTGCTGTTCACTGAAAAGCTCATTCTGGGTACATTTTTGGTATACATTTGCTTCTGCCGGGTCAGCTGAGCAGTGAATTTCTACTTAACTACCTCCTATCAGGAGAGACCTCAGGGCTGCATCTTTTGAGCGCAGTACTGTGCCTGAAAAGCGTTTCCAACCCCACTTACAAGTAAAACTAGCTAAAATGTGCATGGCTGCTGTTCACTGAAAAGCTCATTCTGGGTACATTTTTGGTATACATTTGCTTCTGCCGGGTCAGCTGAGCAGTGAATTTCTACTTAACTATCTCCTATCAGGAGAGACCTCAGGGCTGCATCTTTTGAGCGCAGTACTGAGCCTGAAAAGCGTTTCCAACCCCACTTACAAGTAAAACTAGCTAAAATGTGCCTGGCTGCTGTTCACTGAAAAGCTCATTCTGGGTACATTTTTGGTATACATTTGCTTCTGCCGGGTCAGCTGAACAGTGAATTTCTACTTAACTATCTCCTATCAGGAGAGACCTCAGGGCTGCATCTTTTGAGCGCAGTACTGAGCCTGAAAAGCGTTTACAACCCCACTTACAAGTAAAACTAGCTAAAATGTGCCTGGCTGCTGTTCACTGAAAAGCTCATTCTGGGTACATTTTTGGTATACATTTGCTTCCGCCGGGTCAGCTGAGCAGTGAATTTCTACTTAACTACCTCCTATCAGGAGAGACCTCAGGGCTGCATCTTTTGAGCGCAGTACTGAGCCTAAAAAGCGTTTACAACCCCAGTTACAAGTAAAACTAGCTAAAATGTGCCTGGCTGCTGTTCACTGAAAAGCTTATTCTGGGTACATTTTTGGTATACATTTGCTTCTGCCAGGTCAGCTGAGCAGTGAATTTCTACTTAACTATCTCCTATCAGGAGAGACCTCAGGGCTGCATCTTTTGAGGGCAGTACTCAGCCTGAAAAGCGTTTACAACCCCACTTACAAGTAAAACTAGCTAAAATGTGCCTGGCTGCTGCACTGAAAAGCTCATTCTGGGTACATTTTTGGTATACATTTGCTTCTGCCGGGTCAGCTGAGCAGTGAATTTCTACTTAACTACCTCCTATCAGGAGAGACCTCAGGGCTGCATCTTTTGAGCGCAGTACTGAGCCTGAAAAGCGTTTACAACCCCACTTACAAGTAAAACTAGCTAAAAAAAATGTGCCTGGCTGCTGTTCACTGAAAAGCTCATTCTGGGTACATTTTTGGTATACATTTGCTTCTGCCGGGTCAGCTGAGCAGTGAATTTCTACTTAACTACCTCCTATCAGGAGAGACCTCAGGGCTGCATCTTTTGAGCGCAGTACTGAGCCTGAAAAGCGTTTACAACCCCACTTACAAGTAAAACTAGCTAAAATGTGCCTGGCTGCTGTTCACTGAAAAGCTCATTCTGGTTACATTTTTGGTATACATTTGCTTCTGCCGGGTCAGCTGAGCAGTGAATTTCTACTTAACTATCTCCTATCAGGAGAGACCTCAGGGCTGCATCTTTTGAGCGCAGTACTGAGCCTGAAAAGCGTTTACAACCCCACTTACAAGTAAACTAGCTAAAATGTGCCTGGCTGCTGCACTGAAAAGCTCATTCTGGGTACATTTTTGGTATACATTTGCTTCTGCCGGGTCAGCTGAGCAGTGAATTTCTACTTAACTATCTCCTATCAGGAGAGACCTCAGGGCTGCATCTTTTGAGCGCAGTACTGAGCCTGAAAAGCGTTTCCAACCCCAGTTACAAGTAAAACTAGCTAAAATGTGCCTGGCTGCTGTTCACTGAAAAGCTCATTCTGCGTACATTTTTGGTATACATTTGCTTCTGCCGGGTCAGCTGAGCAGTGAATTTCTACTTAACTACCTCCTATCAGGAGAGACCTCAGGGCTGCATCTTTTGAGCGCAGTACTGAGCCTGAAAAGCGTTTCCAACCCCACTTACAAGTAAAACTAGCTAAAATGTGCCTGGCTGCTGTTCACTGAAAAGCTCATTCTGGGTACATTTTTGGTATACATTTGCTTCTGCTGGGTCAGCTGAGCAGTGAATTTCTACTTAACTACCTCCTATCCGGAGAGACCTCAGGGCTGCACTTTTGAGCGCAGTACTGAGCCTGAAAAGCGTTTCCAACCCCACTTACAAGAAAAACTAGCTAAAATGTGCCTGGCTGCTGTTCACTGAAAAGCTCATTCTGGGTACATTTTTGGTATACATTTGCTTCTGCCGGGTCAGCTGAGCAGTGAATTTCTACTAACTACCTCCTATCAGGAGAGACCTCAGGGCTGCATCTTTTGAGTGCAGTACTGAGCCTGAAAAGCGTTTCCAACCCCACTTACAAGTAAAACTAGCTAAAATGTGCCTGGCTGCTGTTCACTGAAAAGCTCATTCTGGGTACATTTTTGGTATACATTTGATTCTGCCGGGTCAGCTGAGCACTGAATTTCTACTTAACTACGTCCTATCAGGAGAGACCTCAGGGCTGCATCTTTTGAGCGCAGTACTGAGCCTGAAAAGCGTTTACAACCCCACTCACAAGTAAAACTAGCTAAAATGTGCCTGGCTGATGTTCACTGAAAAGCTCATTCTGGGTACATTTTTAGTATACATTTGCTTCTGCCGGGTCAGCTGAGCAGTGAATTTCTACTTAACTATCTCCTATCAGGAGAGACCTCAGGGCTGCATCTTTTGAGCGCAGTACTGAGCCTGAAAAGCGTTTCCAACCCCAGTTACAAGTAAAACTAGCTAAAATGTGCCTGGCTGCTGTTCACTGAAAAGCTCATTCTGCGTACATTTTTGGTATACATTTGCTTCTGCCGGGTCAGCTGAGCAGTGAATTTCTACTTAACTACCTCCTATCAGGAGAGACCTCAGGGCTGCATCTTTTGAGCGCAGTACTGAGCCTGAAAAGCGTTTCCAACCCCACTTACAAGTAAAACTAGCTAAAATGTGCCTG
The DNA here is from genome assembly GCF_964263255.1 of Lissotriton vulgaris. NCBI lineage: Eukaryota > Metazoa > Chordata > Amphibia > Caudata > Salamandridae > Lissotriton > Lissotriton vulgaris. The sequence goes on along the minus strand of NW_028244806.1, from coordinate 1,043,726 downwards.
GCTGCTGTTCACTGAAAAGCTCATTCTGGGTACATTTTTGGTATACATTTGCTTCTGCTGGGTCAGCTGAGCAGTGAATTTCTACTTAACTACCTCCTATCCGGAGAGACCTCAGGGCTGCACTTTTGAGCGCAGTACTGAGCCTGAAAAGCGTTTCCAACCCCACTTACAAGAAAAACTAGCTAAAATGTGCCTGGCTGCTGTTCACTGAAAAGCTCATTCTGGGTACATTTTTGGTATACATTTGCTTCTGCCGGGTCAGCTGAGCAGTGAATTTCTACTAACTACCTCCTATCAGGAGAGACCTCAGGGCTGCATCTTTTGAGTGCAGTACTGAGCCTGAAAAGCGTTTCCAACCCCACTTACAAGTAAAACTAGCTAAAATGTGCCTGGCTGCTGTTCACTGAAAAGCTCATTCTGGGTACATTTTTGGTATACATTTGATTCTGCCGGGTCAGCTGAGCACTGAATTTCTACTTAACTACGTCCTATCAGGAGAGACCTCAGGGCTGCATCTTTTGAGCGCAGTACTGAGCCTGAAAAGCGTTTACAACCCCACTCACAAGTAAAACTAGCTAAAATGTGCCTGGCTGATGTTCACTGAAAAGCTCATTCTGGGTACATTTTTAGTATACATTTGCTTCTGCCGGGTCAGCTGAGCAGTGAATTTCTACTTAACTATCTCCTATCAGGAGAGACCTCAGGGCTGCATCTTTTGAGCGCAGTACTGAGCCTGAAAAGCGTTTCCAACCCCAGTTACAAGTAAAACTAGCTAAAATGTGCCTGGCTGCTGTTCACTGAAAAGCTCATTCTGCGTACATTTTTGGTATACATTTGCTTCTGCCGGGTCAGCTGAGCAGTGAATTTCTACTTAACTACCTCCTATCAGGAGAGACCTCAGGGCTGCATCTTTTGAGCGCAGTACTGAGCCTGAAAAGCGTTTACAACCCCACTTACAAGTAAAACTAGCTAAAATGTGCCTGGCTGCTGTTCACTGAAAAGCTCATTCTGGTACATTTTTGGTATACATTTGCTTCTGCCGGGTCAGCTGAGCAGTGAATTTCTACTTAACTACCTCCTATCAGGAGAGACCTCAGGGCTGCATCTTTTCAGTGCAGTACTGAGCCTGAAAAGCGTTTACAACCCCACTTACAAGTAAAACTAGCTAAAATGTGCCTGGCTGCTGTTCACTGAAAAGCTCATTCTGGGTACATTTTTGGTATACATTTGCTTCTGCCGGGTCAGCTGAGCAGTGAATTTCTCCTTAACTACCTCCTATCAGGAGAGACCTCAGGGCTGCATCTTTTGAGCGCAGTACTGAGCCTGAAAAGCGTTTACAACCCCACTTACAAGTAGAACTAGCTAAAATGTGCCTGGCTGCTGTTCACTGAAAAGCTCATTCTGGGTACATTTTTGGTATACATTTGCTTCTGCCGGGTCAGCTGAGCAGTGAATTTCTACTTAACTACCTCCTATCAGGAGAGACCTCAGGGCTGCATCTTTTGAGCGCAGTACTGAGCTTGAAAAGCGTTTTCAACCCCAGTTACAAGTAAAACTAGCTCAAATGTGCCTGGCTGCTGTTCACTGAAAAGCTCATTCTGGGTACATTTTTGGTATACATTTGCTTCTGCCGGGTCAGCTGAGCAGTGAATTTCTACTTAACTACCTCCTATCAGGAGAGACCTCAGGGCTGCATCTTTTGAGCGCAGTACTGTGCCTGAAAAGCGTTTCCAACCCCACTTACAAGTAAAACTAGCTAAAATGTGCATGGCTGCTGTTCACTGAAAAGCTCATTCTGGGTACATTTTTGGTATACATTTGCTTCCGCCGGGTCAGCTGAGCAGTGAATTTCTACTTAACTACCTCCTATCAGGAGAGACCTCAGGGCTGCATCTTTTGAGCGCAGTACTGAGCCTAAAAAGCGTTTACAACCCCAGTTACAAGTAAAACTAGCTAAAATGTGCCTGGCTGCTGTTCACTGAAAAGCTTATTCTGGGTACATTCTTGGTATACATTTGCTTCTGCCAGGTCAGCTGAGCAGTGAATTTCTACTTAACTATCTCCTATCAGGAGAGACCTCAGGGCTGCATCTTTTGAGGGCAGTACTGAGCCTGAAAAGCGTTTACAACCCCACTTACAAGTAAAACTAGCTAAAATGTGCCTGGCTGCTGTTCACTGAAAAGCTCATTCTGGGTACATTTTTGGTATACATTTGCTTCTGCCGGGTCAGCTGAGCAGTGAATTTCTACTTAACTACCTCCTATCAGGAGAGACCTCAGGGCTGCATCTTTTGAGCGCAGTACTGAGCCTGAAAAGCGTTTACAACCCCACTTACAAGTAAAACTAGCTAAAAAAATGTGCCTGGCTGCTGTTCACTGAAAAGCTCATTCTGGGTACATTTTTGGTATACATTTGCTTCTGCCGGGTCAGCTGAGCAGTGAATTTCTACTTAACTACCTCCTATCAGGAGAGACCTCAGGGCTGCATCTTTTGAGCGCAGTACTGAGCCTGAAAAGCGTTTACAACCCCACTTACAAGTAAAACTAGCTAAAATGTGCCTGGCTGCTGTTCACTGAAAAGCTCATTCTGGGTACATTTTTGGTATAAAATTGCTTCTGCCTGGTCAGCTGAGCAGAGAATTTCTACTTAACTGCCTCCTATCAGGAGAGACCTCAGGCTGCATCTTTTGAGCGCAGTACTGAGCCTGAAAAGCGTTTCCAACCCCAGTTACAAGTAAAACTAGCTAAAATGTGCCTGGCTGCTGTTCACTGAAAAGCTCATTCTGCGTACATTTTTGGTATACATTTGCTTCTGCCGGGTCAGCTGAGCAGTGAATTTCTACTTAACTACCTCCTATCAGGAGAGACCTCAGGGCTGCATCTTTTGAGCGCAGTACTGAGCCTGAAAAGCGTTTCCAACCCCACTTACAAGTAAAACTAGCTAAAATGTGCCTGGCTGCTGTTCACTGAAAAGCTCATTCTGGGTACATTTTTGGTATACATTTGCTTCTGCTGGGTCAGCTGAGCAGTGAATTTCTACTTAACTACCTCCTATCCGGAGAGACCTCAGGGCTGCATCTTTTGAGCGTAGTACTGAGCCTGAAAAGCGTTTACAACCCCACTTACAAGTAAAACTAGCGAAAATGTGCCTGGCTGCTGTTCACTGAAAAGCTCATTCTGGGTACATTTTTGGTATACATTTGCATCTGCCGGGTCAGCTGAGCAGGGAATTTCTACTTACTACCTCCTATCAGGAGAGACCTCAGGGCTGCATCTTTTGAGCGCAGTACTGAGCCTGAAAAGCGTTTCCAACCCCACTTACAAGTAAAACTAGCTAAAATGTGCCTGGCTGCTGTTCACTGAAAAGCTCATTCTGGGTACATTTTTGGTATACATTTGCTTCTGCCGGGTCAGCTGAGCAGTGAATTTCTACTTAACTACCTCCTATCAGGAGAGACCTCAGGGCTGCATCTTTTGAGCGCAGTACTGAGCCTGAAAAGCGTTTCCAACCCCACTTACAAGTAAAACTAGCTAAAATGTGCCTGGCTGCTGTTCACTGAAAAGCTCATTCTGGGTACATTTTGGTATACATTTGCTTCTGTCGGGTCAGCTGAGCAGTGAATTTCTACTTAACTATCTCCTATCAGGAGAGACCTCAGGGCTGCATCTTTTGAGCGCAGTACTGAGCCTGAAAAGCGTTTCCAACCCCACTTACAAGTAAAACTAGCTAAAATGTGCCTGGCTGCTGTTCACTGAAAAGCTCATTCTGGGTACATTTTTGGTATACATTTGCTTCTGCTGGGTCAGCTGAGCAGTGAATTTCTACTTAACTACCTCCTATCCGGAGAGACCTCAGGGCTGCACTTTTGAGCGCAGTACTGAGCCTGAAAAGCGTTTCCAACCCCACTTACAAGAAAAACTAGCTAAAATGTGCCTGGCTGCTGTTCACTGAAAAGCTCATTCTGGGTACATTTTTGGTATACATTTGCTTCTGCCGGGTCAGCTGAGCAGTGAATTTCTACTAACTACCTCCTATCAGGAGAGACCTCAGGGCTGCATCTTTTGAGTGCAGTACTGAGCCTGAAAAGCGTTTCCAACCCCACTTACAAGTAAAACTAGCTAAAATGTGCCTGGCTGCTGTTCACTGAAAAAGCTCATTCTGGGTACATTTTTGGTATACATTTGATTCTGCCGGGTCAGCTGAGCACTGAATTTCTACTTAACTACGTCCTATCAGGAGAGACCTCAGGGCTGCATCTTTTGAGCGCAGTACTGAGCCTGAAAAGCGTTTCCAACCCCACTTACAAGTAAAACTAGCTAAAATGTGCCTGGCTGCTGTTCACTGAAAAGCTCATTCTGGGTACATTTTTGGTATACATTTGCTTCTGCTGGGTCAGCTGAGCAGTGAATTTCTACTTAACTACCTCCTATCCGGAGAGACCTCAGGGCTGCATCTTTTGAGCGTAGTACTGAGCCTGAAAAGCGTTTACAACCCCACTTACAAGTAAAACTAGCTAAAATGTGCCTGGCTGCTGTTCACTGAAAAGCTCATTCTGGGTACATTTTTGGTATACATTTGCATCTGCCGGGTCAGCTGAGCAGGGAATTTCTACTTACTACCTCCTATCAGGAGAGACCTCAGGGCTGCATCTTTTGAGCGCAGTACTGAGCCTGAAAAGCGTTTCCAACCCCACTTACAAGTAAAACTAGCTAAAATGTGCCTGGCTGCTGTTCACTGAAAAGCTCATTCTGGGTACATTTTTGGTATACATTTGCTTCTGCCGGGTCAGCTGAGCAGTGAATTTCTACTTAACTATCTCCTATCAGGAGAGACCTCAGGGCTGCATCTTTTGAGCGCAGTACTGAGCCTGAAAAGCGTTTCCAACCCCACTTACAAGTAAAACTAGCTAAAATGTGCCTGGCTGCTGTTCACTGAAAAGCTCATTCTGGGTACATTTTTGGTATACATTTGCTTCTGCTGGGTCAGCTGAGCAGTGAATTTCTACTTAACTACCTCCTATCCGGAGAGACCTCAGGGCTGCACTTTTGAGCGCAGTACTGAGCCTGAAAAGCGTTTCCAACCCCACTTACAAGAAAAACTAGCTAAAATGTGCCTGGCTGCTGTTCACTGAAAAGCTCATTCTGGGTACATTTTTGGTATACATTTGCTTCTGCCGGGTCAGCTGAGCAGTGAATTTCTACTAACTACCTCCTATCAGGAGAGACCTCAGGGCTGCATCTTTTGAGTGCAGTACTGAGCCTGAAAAGCGTTTCCAACCCCACTTACAAGTAAAACTAGCTAAAATGTGCCTGGCTGCTGTTCACTGAAAAGCTCATTCTGGGTACATTTTTGGTATACATTTGATTCTGCCGGGTCAGCTGAGCACTGAATTTCTACTTAACTACGTCCTATCAGGAGGGACCTCAGGGCTGCATCTTTTGAGCGCAGTACTGAGCCTGAAAAGCGTTTACAACCCCACTCACAAGTAAAACTAGCTAAAATGTGCCTGGCTGATGTTCACTGAAAAGCTCATTCTGGGTACATTTTTAGTATACATTTGCTTCTGCCGGGTCAGCTGAGCAGTGAATTTCTACTTAACTATCTCCTATCAGGAGAGACCTCAGGGCTACATCTTTTGAGCGCAGTACTGAGCCTGAAAAGCGTTTACAACCCCACTTACAAGTAAAACTAGCTAAAATGTGCCTGGCTGCTGTTCACTGAAAAGCTCATTCTGGGTACATTTTTGGTATACATTTGCTTCTGCCGGGTCTGCTGAGCAGTGAATTTCTACTTAACTGCCTCCTATCAGGAGAGACCTCAGGCTGCATCTTTTGAGCGCAGTACTGAGCCTGAAAAGCGTTTCCAACCCCAGTTACAAGTAAAACTAGCTAAAATGTGCCTGGCTGCTGTTCACTGAAAAGCTCATTCTGCGTACATTTTTGGTATACATTTGCTTCTGCCGGGTCAGCTGAGCAGTGAATTTCTACTTAACTACCTCCTATCAGGAGAGACCTCAGGGCTGCATCTTTTGAGCGCAGTACTGAGCCTGAAAAGCGTTTACAACCCCACTTACAAGTAAAACTAGCTAAAATGTGCCTGGCTGCTGTTCACTGAAAAGCTCATTCTGGTACATTTTTGGTATACATTTGCTTCTGCCGGGTCAGCTGAGCAGTGAATTTCTACTTAACTACCTCCTATCAGGAGACCTCAGGGCTGCATCTTTTCAGTGCAGTACTGAGCCTGAAAAGCGTTTACAACCCCACTTACAAGTAAAACTAGCTAAAATGTGCCTGGCTGCTGTTCACTGAAAAGCTCATTCTGGGTACATTTTTGGTATACATTTGCTTCTGCCGGGTCAGCTGAGCAGTGAATTTCTACTTAACTACCTCCTATCAGGAGAGACCTCAGGGCTGCATCTTTTGAGCGCAGTACTGAGCCTGAAAAGCGTTTACAACCCCACTTACAAGTAGAACTAGCTAAAATGTGCCTGGCTGCTGTTCACTGAAAAGCTCATTCTGGGTACATTTTTGGTATACATTTGCTTCTGCCGGGTCAGCTGAGCAGTGAATTTCTACTTAACTACCTCCTATCAGGAGAGACCTCAGGGCTGCATCTTTTGAGCGCAGTACTGAGCTTGAAAAGCGTTTTCAACCCCAGTTACAAGTAAAACTAGCTCAAATGTGCCTGGCTGCTGTTCACTGAAAAGCTCATTCTGGGTACATTTTTGGTATACATTTGCTTCTGCCGGGTCAGCTGAGCAGTGAATTTCTACTTAACTACCTCCTATCAGGAGAGACCTCAGGGCTGCATCTTTTGAGCGCAGTACTGTGCCTGAAAAGCGTTTCCAACCCCACTTACAAGTAAAACTAGCTAAAATGTGCATGGCTGCTGTTCACTGAAAAGCTCATTCTGGGTACATTTTTGGTATACATTTGCTTCTGCCGGGTCAGCTGAGCAGTGAATTTCTACTTAACTATCTCCTATCAGGAGAGACCTCAGGGCTGCATCTTTTGAGCGCAGTACTGAGCCTGAAAAGCGTTTCCAACCCCACTTACAAGTAAAACTAGCTAAAATGTGCCTGGCTGCTGTTCACTGAAAAGCTCATTCTGGGTACATTTTTGGTATACATTTGCTTCTGCCGGGTCAGCTGAACAGTGAATTTCTACTTAACTATCTCCTATCAGGAGAGACCTCAGGGCTGCATCTTTTGAGCGCAGTACTGAGCCTGAAAAGCGTTTACAACCCCACTTACAAGTAAAACTAGCTAAAATGTGCCTGGCTGCTGTTCACTGAAAAGCTCATTCTGGGTACATTTTTGGTATACATTTGCTTCCGCCGGGTCAGCTGAGCAGTGAATTTCTACTTAACTACCTCCTATCAGGAGAGACCTCAGGGCTGCATCTTTTGAGCGCAGTACTGAGCCTAAAAAGCGTTTACAACCCCAGTTACAAGTAAAACTAGCTAAAATGTGCCTGGCTGCTGTTCACTGAAAAGCTTATTCTGGGTACATTTTTGGTATACATTTGCTTCTGCCAGGTCAGCTGAGCAGTGAATTTCTACTTAACTATCTCCTATCAGGAGAGACCTCAGGGCTGCATCTTTTGAGGGCAGTACTGAGCCTGAAAAGCGTTTACAACCCCACTTACAAGTAAAACTAGCTAAAATGTGCCTGGCTGCTGCACTGAAAAGCTCATTCTGGGTACATTTTTGGTATACATTTGCTTCTGCCGGGTCAGCTGAGCAGTGAATTTCTACTTAACTACCTCCTATCAGGAGAGACCTCAGGGCTGCATCTTTTGAGCGCAGTACTGAGCCTGAAAAGCGTTTACAACCCCACTTACAAGTAAAACTAGCTAAAAAAAATGTGCCTGGCTGCTGTTCACTGAAAAGCTCATTCTGGGTACATTTTTGGTATACATTTGCTTCTGCCGGGTCAGCTGAGCAGTGAATTTCTACTTAACTACCTCCTATCAGGAGAGACCTCAGGGCTGCATCTTTTGAGCGCAGTACTGAGCCTGAAAAGCGTTTACAACCCCACTTACAAGTAAAACTAGCTAAAATGTGCCTGGCTGCTGTTCACTGAAAAGCTCATTCTGGTTACATTTTTGGTATACATTTGCTTCTGCCGGGTCAGCTGAGCAGTGAATTTCTACTTAACTATCTCCTATCAGGAGAGACCTCAGGGCTGCATCTTTTGAGCGCAGTACTGAGCCTGAAAAGCGTTTACAACCCCACTTACAAGTAAACTAGCTAAAATGTGCCTGGCTGCTGCACTGAAAAGCTCATTCTGGGTACATTTTTGGTATACATTTGCTTCTGCCGGGTCAGCTGAGCAGTGAATTTCTACTTAACTATCTCCTATCAGGAGAGACCTCAGGGCTGCATCTTTTGAGCGCAGTACTGAGCCTGAAAAGCGTTTCCAACCCCAGTTACAAGTAAAACTAGCTAAAATGTGCCTGGCTGCTGTTCACTGAAAAGCTCATTCTGCGTACATTTTTGGTATACATTTGCTTCTGCCGGGTCAGCTGAGCAGTGAATTTCTACTTAACTACCTCCTATCAGGAGAGACCTCAGGGCTGCATCTTTTGAGCGCAGTACTGAGCCTGAAAAGCGTTTCCAACCCCACTTACAAGTAAAACTAGCTAAAATGTGCCTGGCTGCTGTTCACTGAAAAGCTCATTCTGGGTACATTTTTGGTATACATTTGCTTCTGCTGGGTCAGCTGAGCAGTGAATTTCTACTTAACTACCTCCTATCCGGAGAGACCTCAGGGCTGCACTTTTGAGCGCAGTACTGAGCCTGAAAAGCGTTTCCAACCCCACTTACAAGAAAAACTAGCTAAAATGTGCCTGGCTGCTGTTCACTGAAAAGCTCATTCTGGGTACATTTTTGGTATACATTTGCTTCTGCCGGGTCAGCTGAGCAGTGAATTTCTACTAACTACCTCCTATCAGGAGAGACCTCAGGGCTGCATCTTTTGAGTGCAGTACTGAGCCTGAAAAGCGTTTCCAACCCCACTTACAAGTAAAACTAGCTAAAATGTGCCTGGCTGCTGTTCACTGAAAAGCTCATTCTGGGTACATTTTTGGTATACATTTGATTCTGCCGGGTCAGCTGAGCACTGAATTTCTACTTAACTACGTCCTATCAGGAGAGACCTCAGGGCTGCATCTTTTGAGCGCAGTACTGAGCCTGAAAAGCGTTTCCAACCCCACTTACAAGTAAAACTAGCTAAAATGTGCCTGGCTGCTGTTCACTGAAAAGCTCATTCTGCGTACATTTTTGGTATACATTTGCTTCTGCCGGGTCAGCTGAGCAGTGAATTTCTACTTAACTACCTCCTATCAGGAGAGACCTCAGGGCTGCATCTTTTGAGCGCAGTACTGAGCCTGAAAAGCGTTTCCAACCCCACTTACAAGTAAAACTAGCTAAAATGTGCCTGGCTGCTGTCACTGAAAAGCTCATTCTGGTACATTTTTGGTATACATTTGCTTCTGCCGGGTCAGCTGAGCAGTGAATTTCTACTTAACTACCTCCTATCAGGAGAGACCTCAGGGCTGCATCTTTTCAGTGCAGTACTGAGCCTGAAAAGCGTTTACAACCCCACTTACAAGTAAAACTAGCTAAAATGTGCCTGGCTGCTGTTCACTGAAAAGCTCATTCTGGGTACATTTTTGGTATACATTTGCTTCTGCCGGGTCAGCTGAGCAGTGAATTTCTACTTAACTACCTCCTATCAGGAGAGACCTCAGGGCTGCATCTTTTGAGCGCAGTACTGAGCCTGAAAAGCGTTTCCAACCCCACTTACAAGTAGAACTAGCTAAAATGTGCCTGGCTGCTGTTCACTGAAAAGCTCATTCTGGGTACATTTTTGGTATACATTTGCTTCTGCCGGGTCAGCTGAGCAGTGAATTTCTACTTAACTACCTCCTATCAGGAGAGACCTCAGGGCTGCATCTTTTGAGCGCAGTACTGAGCTTGAAAAGCGTTTCCAACCCCAGTTACAAGTAAAACTAGCTCAAATGTGCCTGGCTGCTGTTCACTGAAAAGCTCATTCTGAGTACATTTTTGGTATACATTTGCTTCTGCCGGGTCAGCTGAGCAGTGAATTTCTACTTAACTACCTCCTATCAGGAGAGACCTCAGGGCTGCATCTTTTGAGCGCAGTACTGAGCCTGAAAAGCGTTTCCAACCCCACTTACAAGTAAAACTAGCTAAAATGTGCCTGGCTGCTGTTCACTGAAAAGCTCATTCTGGGTACATTTTTGGTATACATTTGCTTCTGCCGGGTCAGCTGAGCAGTGAATTTCTACTTACTATCTCCTATCAGGAGAGACCTCAGGGCTGCATCTTTTGAGCGCAGTACTGAGCCTGAAAAGCGTTTCCAACCCCACTTACAAGTAAAACTAGCTAAAATGTGCCTGGCTGCTGTTCACTGAAAAGCTCATTCTGGGTACATTTTTGGTATACATTTGCTTCTGCCGGGTCAGCTGAACAGTGAATTTCTACTTAACTACCCCCTATCAGGAGAGACCTCAGGGCTGCATCTTTTGAGCGCAGTACTGAGCCTGAAAAGCGTTTACAACCCCACTTACAAGTAAAACTAGCTAAAATGTGCCTGGCTGCTGTTCACTGAAAAGCTCAATCTGGGTACATTTTTGGTATACATTTGCTTCCGCCGGGTCAGCTGAGCAGTGAATTTCTACTTAACTACCTCCTATCAGGAGAGACCTCAGGGCTGCATCTTTTGAGCGCAGTACTGAGCCTAAAAAGCGTTTACAACCCCAGTTACAAGTAAAACTAGCTAAAATGTGCCTGGCTGCTGTTCACTGAAAAGCTTATTCTGGGTACATTTTTGGTATACATTTGCTTCTGCCGGGTCAGCTGAGCAGTGAATTTCTACTTAACTATCTCCTATCAGGAGAGACCTCAAGGCTGCATCTTTTGAGGGCAGTACTGAGCCTGAAAAGCGTTTACAACCCCACTTACAAGTAAAACTAGCTAAAATGTGCCTGGCTGCTGTTCACTGAAAAGCTCATTCTGGGTACATTTTTGGTATACATTTGCTTCTGCCGGGTCAGCTGAGCAGTGAATTTCTACTTAAATACCTCCTATCAGGAGAGACCTCAGGGCTGCATCTTTTGAGCGCAGTACTGAGCCTGAAAAGCGTTTACAACCCCACTTACAAGTAAAACTAGCTAAAATGTGCATGGCTGCTGTTCACTGAAAAGCTCATTCTGGGTACATTTTTGGTATACATTTGCTTCTGCCGGGTCAGCTGAGCAGTGAATTTCTACTTAACTACCTCCTATCAGGAGAGACCTCAGGGCTGCATCTTTTGAGCGCAGTACTGAGCCTGAAAAGCGTTTACAACCCCACTTACAAGTAAAACTAGCTAAAATGTGCCTGGCTGCTGTTCACTGAAAAGCTCATTCTGGTTACATTTTTGGTATACATTTGCTTCTGCCGGGTCAGCTGAGCAGTGAATTTCTACTTAACTACCTCCTATCAGGAGACCTCAGGGCTGCATCTTTTGAGCGCAGTACTGAGCCTGAAAAGCGTTTACAACCCCACTTACAAGTAAAACTAGCTAAAATGTGCCTGGCTGCTGTTCACTGAAAAGCTCATTCTGGGTACATTTTTGATACATTTGCTTCTGCCGGGTCAGCTGAGCAGTGAATTTCTACTTAACTATCTCCTATCAGGAGAGACCTCAGGGCTGCATCTTTTGTGCGCAGTACTGAGCCTGAAAAGCGTTTACAACCCCACTTACAAGTAAAACTAGCTAAAATGTGCCTGGCTGCTGTTCACTGAAAAGCTTATTCTGGGTACATTTTTGGTATACATTTGCTTCTGCCGGGTCAGCTGAGCAGTGAATTTCTACTTAACTACCTCCTATCAGGAGAGACCTCAGGGCTGCATCTTTTGAGCGCAGTACTGAGCCTAAAAAGCGTTTACAACCCCAGTTACAAGTAAAACTAGCTAAAATGTGCCTGGCTGCTGTTCACTGAAAAGCTTATTCTGGGTACATTTTTGGTATACATTTGCTTCTGCCGGGTCAGCTGAGCAGTGAATTTCTACTTAACTATCTCCTATCAGGAGAGACCTCAGGGCTGCACCTTTTGAGCGCAGTACTGAGCCTGAAAAGTGTTTACAACCCCACTTACAAGTAAAACTAGCTAAAATGTGCCTGGCTGCTGTTCACTGAAAAGCTCATTCTGGGTACATTTTTGGTATACATTTGCTTCTGCCGGGTCAGCTGAGCAGTGAATTTCTACTTACTATCTCCTATCAGGAGAGACCTCAGGGCTGCATCTTTTGAGCGCAGTACTGAGCCTGAAAAGCGTTTACAACCCCACTTACAAGTAAAACTAGCTAAAATGTGCCTGGCTGCTGTTCACTGAAAAGCTCATTCTGGGTACATTTTTGGTATACATTTGCATCTGCCGGGTCAGCTGAGCAGTGAATTTCTAGCTGAGCAGTGAATTTCTACTTAACTACCTCCTATCAGGAGAGACCTCAGGGCTGCATCTTTTGAGCGCAGTACTGAGCCTGAAAAGCGTTTACAACCCCACTTACAAGTAAAACTAGCTAAAAAAATGTGCCTGGCTGCTGTTCACTGAAAAGCTCATTCTGGGTACATTTTTGGTATACATTTGCTTCTGCCGGGTCAGCTGAGCAGTGAATTTCTACTTAACTACCTCCTATCAGGAGAGACCTCAGGGCTGCATCTTTTGAGCGCAGTACTGAGCCTGAAAAGCGTTACAACCCCACTTACAAGTAAAACTAGCTAAAATGTGCCTGGCTGCTGTTCACTGAAAAGCTCATTCTGGTTACATTTTTGGTATACATTTGCTTCTGCCGGGTCAGCTGAGCAGTGAATTTCTACTTAACTATCTCCTATCAGGAGAGACCTCAGGGCTGCATCTTTTGAGCGCAGTACTGAGCCTGAAAAGCGTTTACAACCCCACTTACAAGTAAAACTAGCTAAAATGTGCCTGGCTGCTGTTCACTGAAAAGCTCATTCTGGGTACATTTTTGGTATACATTTGCTTCTGCCGGGTCAGCTGAGCAGTGAATTTCTACTTAACTACCTCCTATCAGGAGAGACCTCAGGGCTGCATCTTTTGAGCGCAGTACTGAGCCTAAAAAGCGTTTACAACCCCAGTTACAAGTAAAACTAGCTAAAATGTGCCTGGCTGCTGTTCACTGAAAAGCTTATTCTGGGTACATTTTTGGTATACATTTGCTTCTGCCGGGTCAGCTGAGCAGTGAATTTCTACTTAACTATCTCCTATCAGGAGAGACCTCAGGGCTGCACCTTTTGAGCGCAGTACTGAGCCTGAAAAGCGTTTACAACCCCACTTACAAGTAAAACTAGCTAAAATGTGCCTGGCTGCTGTTCACTGAAAAGCTCATTCTGGGTACATTTTTGGTATACATTTGCTTCTGCCGGGTCAGCTGAGCAGTGAATTTCTACTTACTATCTCCTATCAGGAGAGACCTCAGGGCTGCATCTTTTGAGCGCAGTACTGAGCCTGAAAAGCGTTTACAACCCCACTTACAAGTAAAACTAGCTAAAATGTGCCTGGCTGCTGTTCACTGAAAAGCTCATTCTGGGTACATTTTTGGTATACATTTGCATCTGCCGGGTCAGCTGAGCAGTGAATTTCTAGCTGAGCAGTGAATTTCTACTTAACTACCTCCTATCAGGAGAGACCTCAGGGCTGCATCTTTTGAGCGCAGTACTGAGCCTGAAAAGCGTTTACAACCCCACTTACAAGTAAAACTAGCTAAAAAAATGTGCCTGGCTGCTGTTCACTGAAAAGCTCATTCTGGGTACATTTTTGGTATACATTTGCTTCTGCCGGGTCAGCTGAGCAGTGAATTTCTACTTAACTACCTCCTATCAGGAGAGACCTCAGGGCTGCATCTTTTGAGCGCAGTACTGAGCCTGAAAAGCGTTACAACCCCACTTACAAGTAAAACTAGCTAAAATGTGCCTGGCTGCTGTTCACTGAAAAGCTCATTCTGGTTACATTTTTGGTATACATTTGCTTCTGCCGGGTCAGCTGAGCAGTGAATTTCTACTTAACTATCTCCTATCAGGAGAGACCTCAGGGCTGCATCTTTTGAGCGCAGTACTGAGCCTGAAAAGCGTTTACAACCCCACTTACAAGTAAAACTAGCTAAAATGTGCCTGGCTGCTGTTCACTGAAAAGCTCATTCTGGGTACATTTTTGGTATACATTTGCTTCTGCCGGGTCAGCTGAGCAGTGAATTTCTACTTAACTGCCTCCTATCAGGAGAGACCTCAGGCTGCATCTTTTGAGCGCAGTACTGAGCCTGAAAAGCGTTTCCAACCCCAGTTACAAGTAAAACTAGCTAAAATGTGCCTGGCTGCTGTTTACTGAAAAGCTCATTCTGCGTACATTTTTGGTATACATTTGCTTCTGCCGGGTCAGCTGAGCAGTGAATTTCTACTTAACTACCTCCTATCAGGAGAGACCTCAGGGCTGCATCTTTTGAGCGCAGTACTGAGCCTGAAAAGCGTTTCCAACCCCACTTACAAGTAAAACTAGCTAAAATGTGCCTGGCTGCTGTCACTGAAAAGCTCATTCTGGTACATTTTTGGTATACATTTGCTTCTGCCGGGTCAGCTGAGCAGTGAATTTCTACTTAACTACCTCCTATCAGGAGAGACCTCAGGGCTGCATCTTTTCAGTGCAGTACTGAGCCTGAAAAGCGTTTACAACCCCACTTACAAGTAAAACTAGCTAAAATGTGCCTGGCTGCTGTTCACTGAAAAGCTCATTCTGGGTACATTTTTGGTATACATTTGCTTCTGCCGGGTCAGCTGAGCAGTGAATTTCTACTTAACTACCTCCTATCAGGAGAGACCTCAGGGCTGCATCTTTTGAGCGCAGTACTGAGCCTGAAAAGCGTTTACAACCCCACTTACAAGTAGAACTAGCTAAAATGTGCCTGGCTGCTGTTCACTGAAAAGCTCATTCTGGGTACATTTTTGGTATACATTTGCTTCTGCCGGGTCAGCTGAGCAGTGAATTTCTACTTAACTACCTCCTATCAGGAGAGACCTCAGGGCTGCATCTTTTGAGCGCAGTACTGAGCTTGAAAAGCGTTTCCAACCCCAGTTACAAGTAAAACTAGCTCAAATGTGCCTGGCTGCTGTTCACTGAAAAGCTCATTCTGGGTACATTTTTGGTATACATTTGCTTCTGCCGGGTCAGCTGAGCAGTGAATTTCTACTTAACTACCTCCTATCAGGAGAGACCTCAGGGCTGCATCTTTTGAGCGCAGTACTGAGCCTGAAAAGCGTTTCCAACCCCACTTACAAGTAAAACTAGCTAAAATGTGCCTGGCTGCTGTTCACTGAAAAGCTCATTCTGGGTACATTTTTGGTATACATTTGCTTCTGCCGGGTCAGCTGAGCAGTGAATTTCTACTTAACTATCTCCTATCAGGAGAGACCTCAGGGCTGCATCTTTTGAGCGCAGTACTGAGCCTGAAAAGCGTTTCCAACCCCACTTACAAGTAAAACTAGCTAAAATGTGCCTGGCTGCTGTTCACTGAAAAGCTCATTCTGGGTACATTTTTGGTATACATTTGCTTCTGCCGGGTCAGCTGAACAGTGAATTTCTACTTAACTACCCCCTATCAGGAGAGACCTCAGGGCTGCATCTTTTGAGCGCAGTACTGAGCCTGAAAAGCGTTTACAACCCCACTTACAAGTAAAACTAGCTAAAATGTGCCTGGCTGCTGTTCACTGAAAAGCTCATTCTGGGTACATTTTTGGTATACATTTGCTTCCGCCGGGTCAGCTGAGCAGTGAATTTCTACTTAAATACCTCCTATCAGGAGAGACCTCAGGGCTGCATCTTTTGAGCGCAGTACTGAGCCTGAAAAGCGTTTACAACCCCACTTACAAGTAAAACTAGCTAAAATGTGCCTGGCTGCTGTTCACTGAAAAGTTCATTCTGGGTACATTTTTGGTATACATTTGCTTCTGCCGGGTCAGCTGAGCAGTGAATTTCTACTTAACTACCTCCTATCAGGAGAGACCTCAGGGCTGCATCTTTTGAGCGCAGTACTGAGCCTGAAAAGCGTTTACAACCCCACTTACAAGTAAAACTAGCTAAAATGTGCCTGGCTGCTGTTCACTGAAAAGCTCATTCTGGTTACATTTTTGGTATACATTTGCTTCTGCCGGGTCAGCTGAGCAGTGAATTTCTACTTAACTACCTCCTATCAGGAGACCTCAGGGCTGCATCTTTTGAGCGCAGTACTGAGCCTGAAAAGCGTTTACAACCCCACTTACAAGTAAAACTAGCTAAAATGTGCCTGGCTGCTGTTCACTGAAAAGCTCATTCTGGGTACATTTTTGATACATTTGCTTCTGCCGGGTCAGCTGAGCAGTGAATTTCTACTTAACTATCTCCTATCAGGAGAGACCTCAGGGCTGCATCTTTTGTGCGCAGTACTGAGCCTGAAAAGCGTTTACAACCCCACTTACAAGTAAAACTAGCTAAAATGTGCCTGGCTGCTGTTCACTGAAAAGCTTATTCTGGGTACATTTTTGGTATACATTTGCTTCTGCCGGGTCAGCTGAGCAGTGAATTTCTACTTAACTACCTCCTATCAGGAGAGACCTCAGGGCTGCATCTTTTGAGCGCAGTGCTGAGCCTAAAAAGCGTTTACAACCCCAGTTACAAGTAAAACTAGCTAAAATGTGCCTGGCTGCTGTTCACTGAAAAGCTTATTCTGGGTACATTTTTGGTATACATTTGCTTCTGCCGGGTCAGCTGAGCAGTGAATTTCTACTTAACTATCTCCTATCAGGAGAGACCTCAGGGCTGCACCTTTTGAGCGCAGTACTGAGCCTGAAAAGCGTTTACAACCCCACTTACAAGTAAAACTAGCTAAAATGTGCCTGGCTGCTGTTCACTGAAAAGCTCATTCTGGGTACATTTTTGGTATACATTTGCTTCTGCCGGGTCAGCTGAGCAGTGAATTTCTACTTACTATCTCCTATCAGGAGAGACCTCAGGGCTGCATCTTTTGAGCGCAGTACTGAGCCTGAAAAGCGTTTACAACCCCACTTACAAGTAAAACTAGCTAAAATGTGCCTGGCTGCTGTTCACTGAAAAGCTCATTCTGGGTACATTTTTGGTATACATTTGCTTCTGCCGGGTCAGCTGAGCAGTGAATTTCTACTTAACTACCTCCTATCAGGAGAGACCTCAGGGCTGCATCTTTTGAGCGCAGTACTGAGCCTGAAAACCGTTTACAACCCCAGTTACAAGTAAAACTAGCTAAAATGTGCCTGGCTGCTGTTCACTGAAAAGCTCATTCTGGGTACATTTTTGGTATACATTTGCTTCTGCCGGGTCAGCTGAGCAGTGAATTTCTACTTAACTACCTCCTATCAGGAGTGACCTCAGGGCTGCATCTTTTGAGCGCAGTACTGAGCCTGAAAACCGTTTACAACCCAACTTACAAGTAAAACTAGCTAAAATGTGCCTGGCTGCTGTTCACTGAAAAGCTCATTCTGGGTACATTTTTGGTATACATTTGCTTCTGCCGGGTCAGCTGAGCAGTGAATTTCTACTTAACTACCTCCTATCAGGAGAGACCTCAGGGCTGCATCTTTTGAGCGCAGTACTGAGCCTGAAAACCGTTTACAACCCCACTTACAAGTAAAAGTAGCTAAAATGTGCCTGGCTGCTGTTCACTGAAAAGCTCATTCTGGTACATTTTTGGTATACATTTGCTTCTGCCGGGTCAGCTGAGCAGTGAATTTCTACTTAACTACCTCCTATCAGGAGAGACCTCGGGGCTGCATCTTTTGAGCGCAGTACTGAGCCTGAAAAGCGTTTACAACCCCACTTACAAGTAAAACTAGCTAAAATGTGCCTGGCTGCTGTTCACTGAAAAGCTCATTCTGGGTACATTTTTGGTATACATTTGCATCTGCCGGGTCAGCTGAGCAGTGAATTTCTACTTAACTATCTCCTATCAGGAGAGACCTCAGGGCTGCATCTTTTGAGCGCAGTACTGAGCCTGAAAAGCGTTTACAACCCAACTTACAAGTAAAACTAGCTAAAATGTGCCTGGCTGCTGTTCACTGAAAAGCTCATTCTGGGTACATTTTTGGTATACATTTGCTTCTGCCGGGTCAGCTGAGCAGTGAATTTCTACATAACTACCTCCTATCAGGAGAGACCTCAGGGCTGCATCTTTTGAGCGCAGTACTGAGCCTGAAAACCGTTTACAACCCCAGTTACAAGTAAAACTAGCTAAAATGTGCCTGGCTGCTGTTCACTGAAAAGCTCATTCTGGGTACATTTTTGGTATACATTTGCTTCTGCCGGGTCAGCAGAGCAGTGAATTTCTACTTAACTATCTCCTATCAAGAGAGACCTCAGGGCTGCATCTTTTGAGCGCAGTACTGAGCCTGAAAAGTGTTTCCAACCCCACATACAAGTAAAACTAGCTAAAATGTGCCTGGCTGCTGTTCACTGAAAAGCTCATTCTATGTACATTTTTGGTATACATTTGCTTCTGCTGGGTCAGCTGAGCAGTGAATTTCTACTTAACTACCTCCTATCAGGAGTGACCTCAGGGCTGCATCTTTTGAGCGCAGTACTGAACCTGAAAACCGTTTACAACCCCAGTTACAAGTAAAACTAGCTAAAATGTGCCTGGCTGCTGTTCACTGAAAAGCTCATTCTGGGTACATTTTTGGTATACATTTGCTTCTGCCGGGTCAGCTGAGCAGTGAATTTCTACTTAACTACCTCCTATCAGGAGAGACCTCAGGGCTGCATCTTTTGAGCGCAGTACTGAGCCTGAAAACCGTTTACAACCCCACTTACAAGTAAAAGTAGCTAAAATGTGCCTGGCTGCTGTTCACTGAAAAGCTCATTCTGGTACATTTTTGGTATACATTTGCTTCTGCCGGGTCAGCTGAGCAGTGAATTTCTACTTAACTACCTCCTTTCAGGAGAGATCTCAGGGCTGCATCTTTTGAGCGCAGTACTGAGCCTGAAAAGCTTTTACAACCCCACTTACAAGTAAAACTAGCTAAAATGTGCCTGGCTGCTGTTCACTGAAAAGCTCATTCTGGGTACATTTTTGGTATACATTTGCATCTGCCGGGTCAGCTGAGCAGTGAATTTCTACTTAACTATCTCCTATCAGGAGAGACCTCAGGGCTGCATCTTTTGAGCGCAGTACTGAGCCTGAAAACCGTTTACAACCCCAGTTACAAGTAAAACTAGCTAAAATGTGCCTGGCTGCTGTTCACTGAAAAGCTCATTCTGGGTACATTTTTGGTATACATTTGCTTCTGCCGGGTCAGCAGAGCAGTGAATTTCTACTTAACTATCTCCTATCAAGAGAGACCTCAGGGCTGCATCTTTTGAGCGCAGTACTGAGCCTGAAAAGTGTTTCCAACCCCACTTACAAGTAAAACTAGCTAAAATGTGCCTGGCTGCTGTTCACTGAAAAGCTCATTCTGGGTACATTTTTGGTATACATTTGCTTCTGCCGGGTCAGCTGAGCAGTGAATTTCTACTTAACTACCTCCTATCAGGAGAGACCTCAGGGCTGCATCTTTTGAGCGCTGTACTGAGCCTGAAAACCGTTTACAACCCCAGTTACAAGTAAAACTAGCTAAAATGTGCCTGGCTGCTGTTCACTGAAAAGCTCATTCTGGGTACATTTTTGGTATACATTTGCTTCTGCCGGGTCAGCAGAGCAGTGAATTTCTACTTAACTATCTCCTATCAAGAGAGACCTCAGGGCTGCATCTTTTGAGCGCAGTACTGAGCCTGAAAAGTTTTTCCAACCCCACTTACAAGTAAAACTAGCTAAAATGTGCCTGGCTGCTGTTCACTGAAAAGCTCATTCTGGGTACATTTTTGGTATACATTTGCTTCTGCCGGGTCAGCTGAGCAGTGAATTTCTACTTAACTACCTCCTATCAGGAGAGATCTCAGGGCTGCATCTTTTGAGCGCAGTACTGAGCCTGAAAAGCTTTTACAACCCCACTTACAAGTAAAACTAGCTAAAATGTGCCTGGCTGCTGTTCACTGAAAAGCTCATTCTGGGTACATTTTTGGTATACATTTGCTTCTGCCGGGTCTGCTGAGCAGTGAATTTCTACTTAACTGCCTCCTATCAGGAGAGACCTCAGGCTGCATTTTTGAGCGCAGTACTGAGCCTGAAAAGCGTTTCCAACCCCAGTTACAAGTAAAACTAGCTAAAATGTGCCTGGCTGCTGTTCACTGAAAAGCTCATTCTGCGTACATTTTTGGTATACATTTGCTTCTGCCGGGTCAGCTGAGCAGTGAATTTCTACTTAACTATCTCCTATCAGGAGAGACCTCAGGGCTGCATCTTTTGAGCGCAGTACTGAGCCTGAAAAGCGTTTACAACCCCACTTACAAGTAAAACTAGCTAAAATGTGCCTGGCTGCTGTTCACTGAAAAGCTCATTCTGCGTACATTTTTGGTATACATTTGCTTCTGCCGGGTCAGCTGAGCAGTGAATTTCTACTTAACTACCTCCTATCAGGAGAGACCTCAGGGCTGCATCTTTTGAGCGCAGTACTGAGCTTGAAAAGCGTTTCCAACCCCAGTTACAAGTAAACCTAGCTCAAATGTGCCTGGCTGCTGTTCACTGAAAAGCTCATTCTGGGTACATTTTTGGTATACATTTGCTTCTGCCGGGTCAGCTGAGCAGTGAATTTCTACTTAACTACCTCCTATCAGGAGAGACCTCAGGGCTGCATCTTTTGAGCGCAGTACTGAGCCTGAAAAGCGTTTCCAACCCCACTTACAAGTAAAACTAGCTAAAATGTGCCTGGCTGCTGTTCACTGAAAAGCTCATTCTGGGTACATTTTTGGTATACATTTGCTTCTGCCGGGTCAGCTGAGCAGTGAATTTCTACTTAACTATCTCCTATCAGGAGAGACCTCAGGGCTGCATCTTTTGAGCGCAGTACTGAGCCTGAAAAGCGTTTCCAACCCCACTTACAAGTAAAACTAGCTAAAATGTGCCTGGCTGCTGTTCACTGAAAAGCTCATTCTAGGTACATTTTTGGTATACATTTGCTTCTGCCGGGTCAGCTGAACAGTGAATTTCTACTTAACTACTATCAGGAGAGACCTCAGGGCTGCATCTTTTGAGCGCAGTACTGAGCCTGAAAAGCGTTTACAACCCCACTTACAAGTAAAACTAGCTAAAATGTGCCTGGCTGCTGTTCACTGAAAAGCTCATTCTGGGTACATTTTTGGTATACATTTGCTTCCGCCGGGTCAGCTGAGCAGTGAATTTCTACTTAACTACCTCCTATCAGGAGAGACCTCAGGGCTGCATCTTTTGAGCGCAGTACTGAGCCTAAAAAGCGTTTACAACCCCAGTTACAAGTAAAACTAGCTAAAATGTGCCTGGCTGCTGTTCACTGAAAAGCTTATTCTGGGTACATTTTTGGTATACATTTGCTTCTGCCGGGTCAGCTGAGCAGTGAATTTCTACTTAACTATCTCCTATCAGGAGAGACCTCAGGGCTGCATCTTTTGAGCGCAGTACTGAGCCTGAAAAGCGTTTACAACCCCACTTACAAGTAAAACTAGCTAAAATGTGCCTGGCTGCTGTTCACTGAAAAGCTCATTCTGGGTACATTTTTGGTATACATTTGCTTCTGCCGGGTCAGCTGAGCAGTGAATTTCTACTTAACTACCTCCTATCAGGAGAGACCTCAGGGCTGCATCTTTTGAGCGCAGTACTGAGCCTGAAAAGCGTTTACAACCCCACTTACAAGTAAAACTAGCTAAAATGTGCCTGGCTGCTGTTCACTGAAAAGCTCATTCTGGTTACATTTTTGGTATACATTTGCTTCTGCCGGGTCAGCTGAGCAGTGAATTTCTACTTAACTACCTCCTATCAGGAGACCTCAGGGCTGCATCTTTTGAGCGCAGTACTGAGCCTGAAAAGCGTTTACAACCCCACTTACAAGTAAAACTAGCTAAAATGTGCCTGGCTGCTGTTCACTGAAAAGCTCATTCTGGGTACATTTTTGATACATTTGCTTCTGCCGGGTCAGCTGAGCAGTGAATTTCTACTTAACTATCTCCTATCAGGAGTGACCTCAGGGCTGCATCTTTTGTGCGCAGTACTGAGCCTGAAAAGCGTTTACAACCCCACTTACAAGTAAAACTAGCTAAAATGTGCCTGGCTGCTGTTCACTGAAAAGCTTATTCTGGGTACATTTTTGGTATACATTTGCTTCTGCCGGGTCAGCTGAGCAGTGAATTTCTACTTAACTACCTCCTATCAGGAGAGACCTCAGGGCTGCATCTTTTGAGCGCAGTACTGAGCCTAAAAAGCGTTTACAACCCCAGTTACAAGTAAAACTAGCTAAAATGTGCTTGGCTGCTGTTCACTGAAAAGCTTATTCTGGGTACATTTTTGGTATACATTTGCTTCTGCCGGGTCAGCTGAGCAGTGAATTTCTACTTAACTATCTCCTATCAGGAGAGACCTCAGGGCTGCACCTTTTGAGCGCAGTACTGAGCCTGAAAAGCGTTTACACCCCCACTTACAAGTAAAACTAGCTAAAATGTGCCTGGCTGCTGTTCACTGAAAAGCTCATTCTGGGTACATTTTTGGTATACATTTGCTTCTGCCGGGTCAGCTGAGCAGTGAATTTCTACTTACTATCTCCTATCAGGAGAGACCTCAGGGCTGCATCTTTTGAGCGCAGTACTGAGCCTGAAAAGCGTTTACAACCCCACTTACAAGTAAAACTAGCTAAAATGTGCCTGGCTGCTGTTCACTGAAAAGCTCATTCTGGGTACATTTTTGGTATACATTTGCTTCTGCCGGGTCAGCTGAGCAGTGAATTTCTACTTAACTACCTCCTATCAGGAGAGACCTCAGGGCTGCATCTTTTGAGCGCAGTACTGAGCCTGAAAAGCGTTTACAACCCCACTTACAAGTAAAACTAGCTTAAAATGTGCCTGGCTGCTGTTCACTGAAAAGCTCATTCTGGGTACATTTTTGGTATACATTTGCTTCTGCCGGGTCAGCTGAGCAGTGAATTTCTACTTAACTACCTCCTATCAGGAGTGACCTCAGGGCTGCATCTTTTGAGCGCAGTACTGAGCCTGAAAACCGTTTACAACCCAACTTACAAGTAAAACTAGCTAAAATGTGCCTGGCTGCTGTTCACTGAAAAGCTCATTCTGGGTACATTTTTGGTATACATTTGCTTCTGCCGGGTCAGCTGAGCAGTGAATTTCTACTTAACTACCTCCTATCAGGAGAGACCTCAGGGCTGCATCTTTTGAGCGCAGTACTGAGCCTGAAAACCGTTTACAACCCCACTTACAAGTAAAAGTAGCTAAAATGTGCCTGGCTGCTGTTCACTGAAAAGCTTATTCTGGGTACATTTTTGGTATACATTTGCTTCTGCCGGGTCAGCTGAGCAGTGAATTTCTACTTAACTACCTCCTATCAGGAGAGACCTCAGGGCTGCATCTTTTGAGCGCAGTACTGAGCCTAAAAAGCGTTTACAACCCCAGTTACAAGTAAAACTAGCTAAAATGTGCCTGGCTGCTGTTCACTGAAAAGCTTATTCTGGGTACATTTTTGGTATACATTTGCTTCTGCCGGGTCAGCTGAGCAGTGAATTTCTACTTAACTATCTCCTATCAGGAGAGACCTCAGGGCTGCACCTTTTGAGCGCAGTACTGAGCCTAAAAAGCGTTTACAACCCCACTTACAAGTAAAACTAGCTAAAATGTGCCTGGCTGCTGTTCACTGAAAAGCTCATTCTGGGTACATTTTTGGTATACATTTGCTTCTGCCGGGTCAGCTGAGCAGTGAATTTCTACTTTCTATCTCCTATCAGGAGAGACCTCAGGGCTGCATCTTTTGAGCGCAGTACTGAGCCTGAAAAGCGTTTACAACCCCACTTACAAGTAAAACTAGCTAAAATGTGCCTGGCTGCTGTTCACTGAAAAGCTCATTCTGGGTACATTTTTGGTATACATTTGCTTCTGCCGGGTCAGCTGAGCAGTGAATTTCTACTTAACTACCTCCTATCAGGAGTGACCTCAGGGCTGCATCTTTTGAGCGCAGTACTGAGCCTGAAAACCGTTTACAACCCCAGTTACAAGTAAAACTAGCTAAAATGTGCCTGGCTGCTGTTCACTGAAAAGCTCATTCTGGGTACATTTTTGGTATACATTTGCTTCTGCCGGGTCAGCTGAGCAGTGAATTTCTACTTAACTACCTCCTATCAGGAGAGACCTCAGGGCTGCATCTTTTGAGCGCAGTACTGAGCCTGAAAACCGTTTACAACCCCACTTACAAGTAAAAGTAGCTAAAATGTGCCTGGCTGCTGTTCACTGAAAAGCTCACTCTGGTACATTTTTGGTATACATTTGCTTCTGCCGGGTCAGCTGAGCAGTGAATTTCTACTTAACTACCTCCTATCAGGAGAGACCTCGGGGCTGCATCTTTTGAGCGCAGTACTGAGCCTGAAAAGCGTTTACAACCCCACTTACAAGTAAAACTAGCTAAAATGTGCCTGGCTGCTGTTCACTGAAAAGCTCATTCTGGGTAGATTTTTGGTATACATTTGCATCTGCCGGGTCAGCTGAGCAGTGAATTTCTACTTAACTATCTCCTATCAGGAGAGACCTCAGGGCTGCATCTTTTGAGCGCAGTACTGAGCCTGAAAAGCGTTTACAACCCAACTTACAAGTAAAACTAGCTAAAATGTGCCTGGCTGCTGTTCACTGAAAAGCTCATTCTGGGTACATTTTTGGTATACATTTGCTTCTGCCGGGTCAGCTGAGCAGTGAATTTCTACATAACTACCTCCTATCAGGAGAGACCTCAGGGCTGCATCTTTTGAGCGCAGTACTGAGCCTGAAAACCGTTTACAACCCCAGTTACAAGTAAAACTAGCTAAAATGTGCCTGGCTGCTGTTCACTGAAAAGCTCATTCTGGGTACATTTTTGGTATACATTTGCTTCTGCCGGGTCAGCAGAGCAGTGAATTTCAACTTAACTACCTCCTATCAGGAGAGACCTCAGGGCTGCATCTTTTGAGCGCAGTACTGAGCCTGAAAACCGTTTACAACCCCACTTACAAGTAAAACTAGCTAAAATGTGCCTGGCTGCTGTTCACTGAAAAGCTCATTCTGGGTACATTTTTGGTATACATTTGCATCTGCCGGGTCAGCTGAGCAGTGAATTTCTACTTAACTATCTCCTATCAGGAGAGACCTCAGGGCTGCATCTTTTGAGCGCAGTACTGAGCCTGAAAACCGTTTACAACCCCAGTTACAAGTAAAACTAGCTAAAATGTGCCTGGCTGCTGTTCACTGAAAAGCTCATTCTGGGTACATTTTTGGTATACATTTGCTTCTGCCGGGTCAGCAGAGCAGTGAATTTCTACTTAACTATCTCCTATCAAGAGAGACCTCAGGGCTGCATCTTTTGAGCGCAGTACTGAGCCTGAAAAGTGTTTCCAACCCCACTTACAAGTAAAACTAGCTAAAATGTGCCTGGCTGCTGTTCACTGAAAAGCTCATTCTGGGTACATTTTTGGTATACATTTGCTTCTGCCGGGTCAGCTGAGCAGTGAATTTCTACTTAACTACCTCCTATCAGGAGAGACCTCAGGGCTGCATCTTTTGAGCGCTGTACTGAGCCTGAAAACCGTTTACAACCCCAGTTACAAGTAAAACTAGCTAAAATGTGCCTGGCTGCTGTTCACTGAAAAGCTCATTTTGGGTACATTTTTGGTATACATTTGCTTCTGCCGGGTCAGCAGAGCAGTGAATTTCTACTTAACTATCTCCTATCAAGAGAGACCTCAGGGCTGCATCTTTTGAGCGCAG
This sequence comes from Lissotriton vulgaris, assembly GCF_964263255.1. Taxonomy (NCBI): domain Eukaryota; kingdom Metazoa; phylum Chordata; class Amphibia; order Caudata; family Salamandridae; genus Lissotriton; species Lissotriton vulgaris. The sequence goes on along the minus strand of NW_028244806.1, from coordinate 1,017,786 downwards.
TACTGAGCCTGAAAAGTTTTTCCAACCCCACTTACAAGTAAAACTAGCTAAAATGTGCCTGGCTGCTGTTCACTGAAAAGCTCATTCTGGGTACATTTTTGGTATACATTTGCTTCTGCCGGGTCAGCTGAGCAGTGAATTTCTACTTAACTACCTCCTATCAGGAGAGATCTCAGGGCTGCATCTTTTGAGCGCAGTACTGAGCCTGAAAAGCTTTTACAACCCCACTTACAAGTAAAACTAGCTAAAATGTGCCTGGCTGCTGTTCACTGAAAAGCTCATTCTGGGTACATGTTTGGTATACATTTGCTTCTGCCGGGTCAGCTGAGCAGTGAATTTCTACTTAACTACCTCCTATCAGGAGAGACCTCAGGGCTGCATCTTTTGAGCGCAGTACTGAGCTTGAAAAGCGTTTCCAACCCCAGTTACAAGTAAAACTAGCTCAAATGTGCCTGGCTGCTGTTCACTGAAAAGCTCATTCTGGGTACATTTTTGGTATACATTTGCTTCTGCCGGGTCAGCTGAGCAGTGAATTTCTACTTAACTACCTCCTATCAGGAGAGACCTCAGGGCTGCATCTTTTGAGCGCAGTACTGAGCCTGAAAAGCGTTTCCAACCCCACTTACAAGTAAAACTAGCTAAAATGTGCCTGGCTGCTGTTCACTGAAAAGCTCATTCTGGGTACATTTTTGGTATACATTTGCTTCTGCCGGGTCAGCTGAGCAGTGAATTTCTACTTAACTACCTCCTATCAGGAGTGACCTCAGGGCTGCATCTTTTGAGCGCAGTACTGAGCCTGAAAACCGTTTACAACCCCAGTTACAAGTAAAACTAGCTAAAATGTGCCTGGCTGCTGTTCACTGAAAAGCTCATTCTGGGTACATTTTTGGTATACATTTGCTTCTGCCGGGTCAGCTGAGCAGTGAATTTCTACTTAACTACCTCCTATCAGGAGAGACCTCAGGGCTGCATCTTTTGAGCGCAGTACTGAGCCTGAAAACCGTTTACAACCCCACTTACAAGTAAAAGTAGCTAAAATGTGCCTGGCTGCTGTTCACTGAAAAGCTCACTCTGGTACATTTTTGGTATACATTTGCTTCTGCCGGGTCAGCTGAGCAGTGAATTTCTACTTAACTACCTCCTATCAGGAGAGACCTCGGGGCTGCATCTTTTGAGCGCAGTACTGAGCCTGAAAAGCGTTTACAACCCCACTTACAAGTAAAACTAGCTAAAATGTGCCTGGCTGCTGTTCACTGAAAAGCTCATTCTGGGTAGATTTTTGGTATACATTTGCATCTGCCGGGTCAGCTGAGCAGTGAATTTCTACTTAACTATCTCCTATCAGGAGAGACCTCAGGGCTGCATCTTTTGAGCGCAGTACTGAGCCTGAAAAGCGTTTACAACCCAACTTACAAGTAAAACTAGCTAAAATGTGCCTGGCTGCTGTTCACTGAAAAGCTCATTCTGGGTACATTTTTGGTATACATTTGCTTCTGCCGGGTCAGCTGAGCAGTGAATTTCTACATAACTACCTCCTATCAGGAGAGACCTCAGGGCTGCATCTTTTGAGCGCAGTACTGAGCCTGAAAACCGTTTACAACCCCAGTTACAAGTAAAACTAGCTAAAATGTGCCTGGCTGCTGTTCACTGAAAAGCTCATTCTGGGTACATTTTTGGTATACATTTGCTTCTGCCGGGTCAGCAGAGCAGTGAATTTCAACTTAACTACCTCCTATCAGGAGAGACCTCAGGGCTGCATCTTTTGAGCGCAGTACTGAGCCTGAAAACCGTTTACAACCCCACTTACAAGTAAAACTAGCTAAAATGTGCCTGGCTGCTGTTCACTGAAAAGCTCATTCTGGGTACATTTTTGGTATACATTTGCATCTGCCGGGTCAGCTGAGCAGTGAATTTCTACTTAACTATCTCCTATCAGGAGAGACCTCAGGGCTGCATCTTTTGAGCGCAGTACTGAGCCTGAAAACCGTTTACAACCCCAGTTACAAGTAAAACTAGCTAAAATGTGCCTGGCTGCTGTTCACTGAAAAGCTCATTCTGGGTACATTTTTGGTATACATTTGCTTCTGCCGGGTCAGCAGAGCAGTGAATTTCTACTTAACTATCTCCTATCAAGAGAGACCTCAGGGCTGCATCTTTTGAGCGCAGTACTGAGCCTGAAAAGTGTTTCCAACCCCACTTACAAGTAAAACTAGCTAAAATGTGCCTGGCTGCTGTTCACTGAAAAGCTCATTCTGGGTACATTTTTGGTATACATTTGCTTCTGCCGGGTCAGCTGAGCAGTGAATTTCTACTTAACTACCTCCTATCAGGAGAGACCTCAGGGCTGCATCTTTTGAGCGCTGTACTGAGCCTGAAAACCGTTTACAACCCCAGTTACAAGTAAAACTAGCTAAAATGTGCCTGGCTGCTGTTCACTGAAAAGCTCATTTTGGGTACATTTTTGGTATACATTTGCTTCTGCCGGGTCAGCAGAGCAGTGAATTTCTACTTAACTATCTCCTATCAAGAGAGACCTCAGGGCTGCATCTTTTGAGCGCAGTACTGAGCCTGAAAAGTTTTTCCAACCCCACTTACAAGTAAAACTAGCTAAAATGTGCCTGGCTGCTGTTCACTGAAAAGCTCATTCTGGGTACATTTTTGGTATACATTTGCTTCTGCCGGGTCAGCTGAGCAGTGAATTTCTACTTAACTACCTCCTATCAGGAGAGATCTCAGGGCTGCATCTTTTGAGCGCAGTACTGAGCCTGAAAAGCTTTTACAACCCCACTTACAAGTAAAACTAGCTAAAATGTGCCTGGCTGCTGTTCACTGAAAAGCTCATTCTGGGTACATGTTTGGTATACATTTGCTTCTGCCGGGTCAGCTGAGCAGTGAATTTCTACTTAACTACCTCCTATCAGGAGAGACCTCAGGGCTGCATCTTTTGAGCGCAGTACTGAGCTTGAAAAGCGTTTCCAACCCCAGTTACAAGTAAAACTAGCTCAAATGTGCCTGGCTGCTGTTCACTGAAAAGCTCATTCTGGGTACATTTTTGGTATACATTTGCTTCTGCCGGGTCAGCTGAGCAGTGAATTTCTACTTAACTACCTCCTATCAGGAGAGACCTCAGGGCTGCATCTTTTGAGCGCAGTACTGAGCCTGAAAAGCGTTTCCAACCCCACTTACAAGTAAAACTAGCTAAAATGTGCCTGGCTGCTGTTCACTGAAAAGCTCATTCTGGGTACATTTTTGGTATACATTTGCTTCTGCCGGGTCAGCTGAGCAGTGAATTTCTACTTAACTATCTCCTATCAGGAGAGACCTCAGGGCTGCATCTTTTGAGCGCAGTACTGAGCCTGAAAAGCGTTTCCAACCCCACTTACAAGTAAAACTAGCTAAAATGTGCCTGGCTGCTGTTCACTGAAAAGCTCATTCTAGGTACATTTTTGGTATACATTTGCTTCTGCCGGGTCAGCTGAACAGTGAATTTCTACTTAACTACTATCAGGAGAGACCTCAGGGCTGCATCTTTTGAGCGCAGTACTGAGCCTGAAAAGCGTTTACAACCCCACTTACAAGTAAAACTAGCTAAAATGTGCCTGGCTGCTGTTCACTGAAAAGCTCATTCTGGGTACATTTTTGGTATACATTTGCTTCCGCCGGGTCAGCTGAGCAGTGAATTTCTACTTAACTACCTCCTATCAGGAGAGACCTCAGGGCTGCATCTTTTGAGCGCAGTACTGAGCCTAAAAAGCGTTTACAACCCCAGTTACAAGTAAAACTAGCTCAAATGTGCCTGGCTGCTGTTCACTGAAAAGCTTATTCTGGGTACATTTTTGGTATAAATTTGCTTCTGCCGGGTCAGCTGAGCAGTGAATTTCTACTTAACTATCTCCTATCAGGAGAGACCTCAGGGCTGCATCTTTTGAGCGCAGTACTGAGCCTGAAAAGCGTTTACAACCCCACTTACAAGTAAAACTAGCTAAAATGTGCCTGGCTGCTGTTCACTGAAAAGCTCATTCTGGGTACATTTTTGGTATACATTTGCTTCTGCCGGGTCAGCTGAGCAGTGAATTTCTACTTAACTACCTCCTATCAGGAGAGACCTCAGGGCTGCATCTTTTGAGCGCAGTACTGAGCCTGAAAAGCGTTTACAACCCCACTTACAAGTAAAACTAGCTAAAATGTGCCTGGCTGCTGTTCACTGAAAAGCTCATTCTGGTTACATTTTTGGTATACATTTGCTTCTGCCGGGTCAGCTGAGCAGTGAATTTCTACTTAACTACCTCCTATCAGGAGACCTCAGGGCTGCATCTTTTGAGCGCAGTACTGAGCCTGAAAAGCGTTTACAACCCCACTTACAAGTAAAACTAGCTAAAATGTGCCTGGCTGCTGTTCACTGAAAAGCTCATTCTGGGTACATTTTTGATACATTTGCTTCTGCCGGGTCAGCTGAGCAGTGAATTTCTACTTAACTATCTCCTATCAGGAGAGACCTCAGGGCTGCATCTTTTGTGCGCAGTACTGAGCCTGAAAAGCGTTTACAACCCCACTTACAAGTAAAACTAGCTAAAATGTGCCTGGCTGCTGTTCACTGAAAAGCTTATTCTGGGTACATTTTTGGTATACATTTGCTTCTGCCGGGTCAGCTGAGCAGTGAATTTCTACTTAACTACCTCCTATCAGGAGAGACCTCAGGGCTGCATCTTTTGAGCGCAGTACTCAGCCTAAAAAGCATTTACAACCCCAGTTACAAGTAAAACTAGCTAAAATGTGCCTGGCTGCTGTTCACTGAAAAGCTTATTCTGGGTACATTTTTGGTATACATTTGCTTCTGCCGGGTCAGCTGAGCAGTGAATTTCTACTTAACTATCTCCTATCAGGAGAGACCTCAGGGCTGCACCTTTTGAGCGCAGTACTGAGCCTGAAAAGCGTTTACAACCCCACTTACAAGTAAAACTAGCTAAAATGTGCCTGGCTGCTGTTCACTGAAAAGCTCATTCTGGGTACATTTTTGGTATACATTTGCTTCTGCCGGGTCAGCTGAGCAGTGAATTTCTACTTACTATCTCCTATCAGGAGAGACCTCAGGGCTGCATCTTTTGAGCGCAGTACTGAGCCTGAAAAGCGTTTACAACCCCACTTACAAGTAAAACTAGCTAAAATGTGCCTGGCTGCTGTTCACTGAAAAGCTCATTCTGGGTACATTTTTGGTATACATTTGCATCTGCCGGGTCAGCTGAGCAGTGAATTTCTACTTAACTATCTCCTATCAGGAGAGACCTCAGGGCTGCATCTTTTGAGCGCAGTACTGAGCCTGAAAAGCGTTTACAACCCAACTTACAAGTAAAACTAGCTAAAATGTGCCTGGCTGCTGTTCACTGAAAAGCTCATTCTGGGTACATTTTTGGTATACATTTGCTTCTGCCGGGTCAGCTGAGCAGTGAATTTCTACTTAACTACCTCCTATCAGGAGAGACCTCAGGGCTGCATCTTTTGAGCGCAGTACTGAGCCTGAAAAGCGTTTACAACCCCACTTACAAGTAAAACTAGCTAAAAAAATGTGCCTGGCTGCTGTTCACTGAAAAGCTCATTCTGGGTACATTTTTGGTATACATTTGCTTCTGCCGGGTCAGCTGAGCAGTGAATTTCTACTTAACTACCTCCTATCAGGAGAGACCTCAGGGCTGCATCTTTTGAGCGCAGTACTGAGCCTGAAAAGCGTTACAACCCCACTTACAAGTAAAACTAGCTAAAATGTGCCTGGCTGCTGTTCACTGAAAAGCTCATTCTGGTTACATTTTTGGTATACATTTGCTTCTGCCGGGTCAGCTGAGCAGTGAATTTCTACTTAACTATCTCCTATCAGGAGAGACCTCAGGGCTGCATCTTTTGAGCGCAGTACTGAGCCTGAAAAGCGTTTACAACCCCACTTACAAGTAAAACTAGCTAAAATGTGCCTGGCTGCTGTTCACTGAAAAGCTCATTCTGGGTACATTTTTGGTATACATTTGCTTCTGCCGGGTCAGCTGAGCAGTGAATTTCTACTTAACTGCCTCCTATCAGGAGAGACCTCAGGCTGCATCTTTTGAGCGCAGTACTGAGCCTGAAAAGCGTTTCCAACCCCAGTTACAAGTAAAACTAGCTAAAATGTGCCTGGCTGCTGTTCACTGAAAAGCTCATTCTGCGTACATTTTTGGTATACATTTGCTTCTGCCGGGTCAGCTGAGCAGTGAATTTCTACTTAACTACCTCCTATCAGGAGAGACCTCAGGGCTGCATCTTTTGAGCGCAGTACTGAGCCTGAAAAGCGTTTCCAACCCCACTTACAAGTAAAACTAGCTAAAATGTGCCTGGCTGCTGTCACTGAAAAGCTCATTCTGGTACATTTTTGGTATACATTTGCTTCTGCCGGGTCAGCTGAGCAGTGAATTTCTACTTAACTACCTCCTATCAGGAGAGACCTCAGGGCTGCATCTTTTCAGTGCAGTACTGAGCCTGAAAAGCGTTTACAACCCCACTTACAAGTAAAACTAGCTAAAATGTGCCTGGCTGCTGTTCACTGAAAAGCTCATTCTGGGTACATTTTTGGTATACATTTGCTTTTGCCGGGTCAGCTGAGCAGTGAATTTCTACTTAACTACCTCCTATCAGGAGAGACATCAGGGCTGCATCTTTTCAGTGCAGTACTGAGCCTGAAAAGCGTTTACAACCCCACTTACAAGTAAAACTAGCTCAAATGTGCCTGGCTGCTGTTCACTGAAAAGCTCATTCTGGGTACATTTTTGGTATACATTTGCTTCTGCCGGGTCAGCTGAGCAGTGAATTTCTACTTAACTACCTCCTATCAGGAGAGACCTCAGGGCTGCATCTTTTGAGCGCAGTACTGAGCCTGAAAAGCGTTTCCAACCCCACTTACAAGTAAAACTAGCTAAAATGTGCCTGGCTGCTGTTCACTGAAAAGCTCATTCTGGGTACATTTTTGGTATACATTTGCTTCTGCCGGGTCAGCTGAGCAGTGAATTTCTACTTAACTATCTCCTATCAGGAGAGACCTCAGGGCTGCATCTTTTGAGCGCAGTACTGAGCCTGAAAAGCGTTTCCAACCCCACTTACAAGTAAAACTAGCTAAAATGTGCCTGGCTGCTGTTCACTGAAAAGCTCATTCTGGGTACATTTTTGGTATACATTTGCTTCTGCCGGGTCAGCTGAACAGTGAATTTCTACTTAACTACCCCCTATCAGGAGAGACCTCAGGGCTGCATCTTTTGAGCGCAGTACTCAGCCTAAAAAGCATTTACAACCCCAGTTACAAGTAAAACTAGCTAAAATGTGCCTGGCTGCTGTTCACTGAAAAGCTTATTCTGGGTACATTTTTGGTATACATTTGCTTCTGCCGGGTCAGCTGAGCAGTGAATTTCTACTTAACTATCTCCTATCAGGAGAGACCTCAGGGCTGCACCTTTTGAGCGCAGTACTGAGCCTGAAAAGCGTTTACAACCCCACTTACAAGTAAAACTAGCTAAAATGTGCCTGGCTGCTGTTCACTGAAAAGCTCATTCTGGGTACATTTTTGGTATACATTTGCTTCTGCCGGGTCAGCTGAGCAGTGAATTTCTACTTACTATCTCCTATCAGGAGAGACCTCAGGGCTGCATCTTTTGAGCGCAGTACTGAGCCTGAAAAGCGTTTACAACCCCACTTACAAGTAAAACTAGCTAAAATGTGCCTGGCTGCTGTTCACTGAAAAGCTCATTCTGGGTACATTTTTGGTATACATTTGCATCTGCCGGGTCAGCTGAGCAGTGAATTTCTACTTAACTATCTCCTATCAGGAGAGACCTCAGGGCTGCATCTTTTGAGCGCAGTACTGAGCCTGAAAAGCGTTTACAACCCAACTTACAAGTAAAACTAGCTAAAATGTGCCTGGCTGCTGTTCACTGAAAAGCTCATTCTGGGTACATTTTTGGTATACATTTGCTTCTGCCGGGTCAGCTGAGCAGTGAATTTCTACTTAACTACCTCCTATCAGGAGAGACCTCAGGGCTGCATCTTTTGAGCGCAGTACTGAGCCTGAAAAGCGTTTACAACCCCACTTACAAGTAAAACTAGCTAAAAAAATGTGCCTGGCTGCTGTTCACTGAAAAGCTCATTCTGGGTACATTTTTGGTATACATTTGCTTCTGCCGGGTCAGCTGAGCAGTGAATTTCTACTTAACTACCTCCTATCAGGAGAGACCTCAGGGCTGCATCTTTTGAGCGCAGTACTGAGCCTGAAAAGCGTTACAACCCCACTTACAAGTAAAACTAGCTAAAATGTGCCTGGCTGCTGTTCACTGAAAAGCTCATTCTGGTTACATTTTTGGTATACATTTGCTTCTGCTGGGTCAGCTGAGCAGTGAATTTCTACTTAACTATCTCCTATCAGGAGAGACCTCAGGGCTGCATCTTTTGAGCGCAGTACTGAGCCTGAAAAGCGTTTACAACCCCACTTACAAGTAAAACTAGCTAAAATGTGCCTGGCTGCTGTTCACTGAAAAGCTCATTCTGGGTACATTTTTGGTATACATTTGCTTCTGCCGGGTCAGCTGAGCAGTGAATTTCTACTTAACTGCCTCCTATCAGGAGAGACCTCAGGCTGCATCTTTTGAGCGCAGTACTGAGCCTGAAAAGCGTTTCCAACCCCAGTTACAAGTAAAACTAGCTAAAATGTGCCTGGCTGCTGTTCACTGAAAAGCTCATTCTGCGTACATTTTTGGTATACATTTGCTTCTGCCGGGTCAGCTGAGCAGTGAATTTCTACTTAACTACCTCCTATCAGGAGAGACCTCAGGGCTGCATCTTTTGAGCGCAGTACTGAGCCTGAAAAGCGTTTACAACCCCACTTACAAGTAAAACTAGCTAAAATGTGCCTGGCTGCTGTCACTGAAAAGCTCATTCTGGTACATTTTTGGTATACATTTGCTTCTGCCGGGTCAGCTGAGCAGTGAATTTCTACTTAACTACCTCCTATCAGGAGAGACCTCAGGGCTGCATCTTTTCAGTGCAGTACTGAGCCTGAAAAGCGTTTACAACCCCACTTACAAGTAAAACTAGCTAAAATGTGCCTGGCTGCTGTTCACTGAAAAGCTCATTCTGGGTACATTTTTGGTATACATTTGCTTCTGCCGGGTCAGCTGAGCAGTGAATTTCTACTTAACTACCTCCTATCAGGAGAGACCTCAGGGCTGCATCTTTTGAGCGCAGTACTGAGCCTGAAAAGCGTTTACAACCCCACTTACAAGTAGAACTAGCTAAAATGTGCCTGGCTGCTGTTCACTGAAAAGCTCATTCTGGGTACATTTTTGGTATACATTTGCTTCTGCCGGGTCAGCTGAGCAGTGAATTTCTACTTAACTACCTCCTATCAGGAGAGACCTCAGGGCTGCATCTTTTGAGCGCAGTACTGAGCTTGAAAAGCGTTTCCAACCCCAGTTACAAGTAAAACTAGCTCAAATGTGCCTGGCTGCTGTTCACTGAAAAGCTCATTCTGGGTACATTTTTGGTATACATTTGCTTCTGCCGGGTCAGCTGAGCAGTGAATTTCTACTTAACTACCTCCTATCAGGAGAGACCTCAGGGCTGCATCTTTTGAGCGCAGTACTGAGCCTGAAAAGCGTTTCCAACCCCACTTACAAGTAAAACTAGCTAAAATGTGCCTGGCTGCTGTTCACTGAAAAGCTCATTCTGGGTACATTTTTGGTATACATTTGCTTCTGCCGGGTCAGCTGAGCAGTGAATTTCTACTTAACTATCTCCTATCAGGAGAGACCTCAGGGCTGCATCTTTTGAGCGCAGTACTGAGCCTGAAAAGCGTTTCCAACCCCACTTACAAGTAAAACTAGCTAAAATGTGCCTGGCTGCTGTTCACTGAAAAGCTCATTCTGGGTACATTTTTGGTATACATTTGCTTCTGCCGGGTCAGCTGAACAGTGAATTTCTACTTAACTACCCCCTATCAGGAGAGACCTCAGGGCTGCATCTTTTGAGCGCAGTACTGAGCCTGAAAAGCGTTTACAACCCCACTTACAAGTAAAACTAGCTAAAATGTGCCTGGCTGCTGTTCACTGAAAAGCTCATTCTGGGTACATTTTTGGTATACATTTGCTTCCGCCGGGTCAGCTGAGCAGTGAATTTCTACTTAACTACCTCCTATCAGGAGAGACCTCAGGGCTGCATCTTTTGAGCGCAGTACTGAGCCTAAAAAGCGTTTACAACCCCAGTTACAAGTAAAACTAGCTAAAATGTGCCTGGCTGCTGTTCACTGAAAAGCTTATTCTGGGTACATTTTTGGTATACATTTGCTTCTGCCGGGTCAGCTGAGCAGTGAATTTCTACTTAACTATCTCCTATCAGGAGAGACCTCAAGGCTGCATCTTTTGAGGGCAGTACTGAGCCTGAAAAGCGTTTACAACCCCACTTACAAGTAAAACTAGCTAAAATGTGCCTGGCTGCTGTTCACTGAAAAGCTCATTCTGGGTACATTTTTGGTATACATTTGCTTCTGCCGGGTCAGCTGAGCAGTGAATTTCTACTTAAATACCTCCTATCAGGAGAGACCTCAGGGCTGCATCTTTTGAGCGCAGTACTGAGCCTGAAAAGCGTTTACAACCCCACTTACAAGTAAAACTAGCTAAAATGTGCCTGGCTGCTGTTCACTGAAAAGTTCATTCTGGGTACATTTTTGGTATACATTTGCTTCTGCCGGGTCAGCTGAGCAGTGAATTTCTACTTAACTACCTCCTATCAGGAGAGACCTCAGGGCTGCATCTTTTGAGCGCAGTACTGAGCCTGAAAAGCGTTTACAACCCCACTTACAAGTAAAACTAGCTAAAATGTGCCTGGCTGCTGTTCACTGAAAAGCTCATTCTGGTTACATTTTTGGTATACATTTGCTTCTGCCGGGTCAGCTGAGCATTGAATTTCTACTTAACTACCTCCTATCAGGAGACCTCAGGGCTGCATCTTTTGAGCGCAGTACTGAGCCTGAAAAGCGTTTACAACCCCACTTACAATTAAAACTAGCTAAAATGTGCCTGGCTGCTGTTCACTGAAAAGCTCATTCTGGGTACATTTTTGATACATTTGCTTCTGCCGGGTCAGCTGAGCAGTGAATTTCTACTTAACTATCTCCTATCAGGAGAGACCTCAGGGCTGCATCTTTTGTGCGCAGTACTGAGCCTGAAAAGCGTTTACAACCCCACTTACAAGTAAAACTAGCTAAAATGTGCCTGGCTGCTGTTCACTGAAAAGCTTATTCTGGGTACATTTTTGGTATACATTTGCTTCTGCCGGGTCAGCTGAGCAGTGAATTTCTACTTAACTACCTCCTATCAGGAGAGACCTCAGGGCTGCATCTTTTGAGCGCAGTACTGAGCCTAAAAAGCGTTTACAACCCCAGTTACAAGTAAAACTAGCTAAAATGTGCCTGGCTGCTGTTCACTGAAAAGCTTATTCTGGGTACATTTTTGGTATACATTTGCTTCTGCCGGGTCAGCTGAGCAGTGAATTTCTACTTAACTATCTCCTATCAGGAGAGACCTCAGGGCTGCACCTTTTGAGCGCAGTACTGAGCCTGAAAAGCGTTTACAACCCCACTTACAAGTAAAACTAGCTAAAATGTGCCTGGCTGCTGTTCACTGAAAAGCTCATTCTGGGTACATTTTTGGTATACATTTGCTTCTGCCGGATCAGCTGAGCAGTGAATTTCTACTTAACTACCTCCTATCAGGAGTGACCTCAGGGCTGCATCTTTTGAGCGCAGTACTGAGCCTGAAAACCGTTTACAACCCAACTTACAAGTAAAACTAGCTAAAATGTGCCTGGCTGCTGTTCACTGAAAAGCTCATTCTGGGTACATTTTAGGTATACATTTGCTTCTGCCGGGTCAGCTGAGCAGTGAATTTCTACTTAACTACCTCCTATCAGGAGAGACCTCAGGGCTGCATCTTTTGAGCGCAGTACTGAGCCTGAAAACCGTTTACAACCCCACTTACAAGTAAAAGTAGCTAAAATGTGCCTGGCTGCTGTTCACTGAAAAGCTCATTCTGGTACATTTTTGGTATACATTTGCTTCTGCCGGGTCAGCTGAGCAGTGAATTTCTACTTAACTACCTCCTATCAGGAGAGACCTCGGGGCTGCATCTTTTGAGCGCAGTACTGAGCCTGAAAAGCGTTTACAACCCCACTTACAAGTAAAACTAGCTAAAATGTGCCTGGCTGCTGTTCACTGAAAAGCTCATTCTGGGTACATTTTTGGTATACATTTGCATCTGCCGGGTCAGCTGAGCAGTGAATTTCTACTTAACTATCTCCTATCAGGAGAGACCTCAGGGCTGCATCTTTTGCGCGCAGTACTGAGCCTGAAAAGCGTTTACAACCCAACTTACAAGTAAAACTAGCTAAAATGTGCCTGGCTGCTGTTTACTGAAAAGCTCATTCTGGGTACATTTTTGGTATACATTTGCTTCTGCCGGGTCAGCTGAGCAGTGAATTTCTACATAACTACCTCCTATCAGGAGAGACCTCAGGGCTGCATCTTTTGAGCGCAGTACTGAGCCTGAAAACCGTTTACAACCCCAGTTACAAGTAAAACTAGCTAAAATGTGCCTGGCTGCTGTTCACTGAAAAGCTCATTCTGGGTACATTTTTGGTATACATTTGCTTCTGCCGGGTCAGCAGAGCAGTGAATTTCTACTTAACTATCTCCTATCAAGAGAGACCTCAGGGCTGCATCTTTTGAGCGCAGTACTGAGCCTGAAAAGTGTTTCCAACCCCACTTACAAGTAAAACTAGCTAAAATGTGCCTGGCTGCTGTTCACTGAAAAGCTCATTCTATGTACATTTTTGGTATACATTTGCTTCTGCCGGGTCAGCTGAGCAGTGAATTTCTACTTAACTACCTCCTATCAGGAGTGACCTCAGGGCTGCATCTTTTGAGCGCAGTACTGAGCCTGAAAACCGTTTACAACCCCAGTTACAAGTAAAACTAGCTAAAATGTGCCTGGCTGCTGTTCACTGAAAAGCTCATTCTGGGTACATTTTTGGTATACATTTGCTTCTGCCGGGTCAGCTGAGCAGTGAATTTCTACTTAACTACCTCCTATCAGGAGAGACCTCAGGGCTGCATCTTTTGAGCGCAGTACTGAGCCTGAAAACCGTTTACAACCCCACTTACAAGTAAAAGTAGCTAAAATGTGCCTGGCTGCTGTTCACTGAAAAGCTCATTCTGGTACATTTTTGGTATACATTTGCTTCTGCCGGGTCAGCTGAGCAGTGAATTTCTACTTAACTACCTCCTATCAGGAGAGATCTCAGGGCTGCATCTTTTGAGCGCAGTACTGAGCCTGAAAAGCTTTTACAACCCCACTTACAAGTAAAACTAGCTAAAATGTGCCTGGCTGCTGTTCACTGAAAAGCTCATTCTGGGTACATTTTTGGTATACATTTGCATCTGCCGGGTCAGCTGAGCAGTGAATTTCTACTTAACTATCTCCTATCAGGAGAGACCTCAGGGCTGCATCTTTTGAGCGCAGTACTGAGCCTGAAAACCGTTTACAACCCCAGTTACAAGTAAAACTAGCTAAAATGTGCCTGGCTGCTGTTCACTGAAAAGCTCATTCTGGGTACATTTTTGGTATACATTTGATTCTGCCGGGTCAGCAGAGCAGTGAATTTCTACTTAACTATCTCCTATCAAGAGAGACCTCAGGGCTGCATCTTTTGAGCGCAGTACTGAGCCTGAAAAGTGTTTCCAACCCCACTTACAAGTAAAACTAGCTAAAATGTGCCTGGCTGCTGTTCACTGAAAAGCTCATTCTGGGTACATTTTTGGTATACATTTGCTTCTGCCGGGTCAGCTGAGCAGTGAATTTCTACTTAACTACCTCCTATCAGGAGAGACCTCAGGGCTGCATCTTTTGAGCGCTGTACTGAGCCTGAAAACCGTTTACAACCCCAGTTACAAGTAAAACTAGCTAAAATGTGCCTGGCTGCTGTTCACTGAAAAGCTCATTCTGGGTACATTTTTGGTATACATTTGCTTCTGCCGGGTCAGCAGAGCAGTGAATTTCTACTTAACTATCTCCTATCAAGAGAGACCTCAGGGCTGCATCTTTTGAGCGCAGTACTGAGCCTGAAAAGTTTTTCCAACCCCACTTACAAGTAAAACTAGCTAAAATGTGCCTGGCTGCTGTTCACTGAAAAGCTCATTCTGGGTACATTTTTGGTATACATTTGCTTCTGCCGGGTCAGCTGAGCAGTGAATTTCTACTTAACTACCTCCTATCAGGAGAGATCTCAGGGCTGCATCTTTTGAGCGCAGTACTGAGCCTGAAAAGCTTTTACAACCCCACTTACAAGTAAAACTAGCTAAAATGTGCCTGGCTGCTGTTCACTGAAAAGCTCATTCTGGGTACATTTTTGGTATACATTTGCTTCTGCCGGGTCTGCTGAGCAGTGAATTTCTACTTAACTGCCTCCTATCAGGAGAGACCTCAGGCTGCATTTTTGAGCGCAGTACTGAGCCTGAAAAGCGTTTCCAACCCCAGTTACAAGTAAAACTAGCTAAAATGTGCCTGGCTGCTGTTCACTGAAAAGCTCATTCTGCGTACATTTTTGGTATACATTTGCTTCTGCCGGGTCAGCTGAGCAGTGAATTTCTACTTAACTATCTCCTATCAGGAGAGACCTCAGGGCTGCATCTTTTGAGCGCAGTACTGAGCCTGAAAAGCGTTTACAACCCCACTTACAAGTAAAACTAGCTAAAATGTGCCTGGCTGCTGTTCACTGAAAAGCTCATTCTGCGTACATTTTTGGTATACATTTGCTTCTGCCGGGTCAGCTGAGCAGTGAATTTCTACTTAACTACCTCCTATAAGGAGAGACCTCAGGGCTGCATCTTTTGAGCGCAGTACTGAGCCTGAAAAGCGTTTACAACCCCACTTACAAGTAAAACTAGCTAAAATGTGCCTGGCTGCTGTTCACTGAAAAGCTCATTCTGGTACATTTTTGGTATACATTTGCTTCTGCCGGGTCAGCTGAGCAGTGAATTTCTACTAACTACCTCCTATCAGGAGAGACCTCAGGGCTGCATCTTTTCAGTGCAGTACTGAGCCTGAAAAGCGTTTACAACCCCACTTACAAGTAAAACTAGCTAAAATGTGCTTGGCTGCTGTTCACTGAAAAGCTCATTCTGGGTACATTTTAGGTATACATTTGCTTCTGCCGGGTCAGCTGAGCAGTGAATTTCTACTTAACTACCTCCTATCAGGAGAGACCTCAGGGCTGCATCTTTTGAGCGCAGTACTGAGCCTGAAAACCGTTTACAACCCCACTTACAAGTAAAAGTAGCTAAAATGTGCCTGGCTGCTGTTCACTGAAAAGCTCATTCTGGTACATTTTTGGTATACATTTGCTTCTGCCGGGTCAGCTGAGCAGTGAATTTCTACTTAACTACCTCCTATCAGGAGAGACCTCGGGGCTGCATCTTTTGAGCGCAGTACTGAGCCTGAAAAGCGTTTACAACCCCACTTACAAGTAAAACTAGCTAAAATGTGCCTGGCTGCTGTTCACTGAAAAGCTCATTCTGGGTACATTTTTGGTATACATTTGCATCTGCCGGGTCAGCTGAGCAGTGAATTTCTACTTAACTATCTCCTATCAGGAGAGACCTCAGGGCTGCATCTTTTGCGCGCAGTACTGAGCCTGAAAAGCGTTTACAACCCAACTTACAAGTAAAACTAGCTAAAATGTGCCTGGCTGCTGTTCACTGAAAAGCTCATTCTGGGTACATTTTTGGTATACATTTGCTTCTGCCGGGTCAGCTGAGCAGTGAATTTCTACATAACTACCTCCTATCAGGAGAGACCTCAGGGCTGCATCTTTTGAGCGCAGTACTGAGCCTGAAAACCGTTTACAACCCCAGTTACAAGTAAAACTAGCTAAAATGTGCCTGGCTGCTGTTCACTGAAAAGCTCATTCTGGGTACATTTTTGGTATACATTTGCTTCTGCCGGGTCAGCAGAGCAGTGAATTTCTACTTAACTATCTCCTATCAAGAGAGACCTCAGGGCTGCATCTTTTGAGCGCAGTACTGAGCCTGAAAAGTGTTTCCAACCCCACTTACAAGTAAAACTAGCTAAAATGTGCCTGGCTGCTGTTCACTGAAAAGCTCATTCTATGTACATTTTTGGTATACATTTGCTTCTGCCGGGTCAGCTGAGCAGTGAATTTCTACTTAACTACCTCCTATCAGGAGTGACCTCAGGGCTGCATCTTTTGAGCGCAGTACTGAGCCTGAAAACCGTTTACAACCCCAGTTACAAGTAAAACTAGCTAAAATGTGCCTGGCTGCTGTTCACTGAAAAGCTCATTCTGGGTACATTTTTGGTATACATTTGCTTCTGCCGGGTCAGCTGAGCAGTGAATTTCTACTTAACTACCTCCTATCAGGAGAGACCTCAGGGCTGCATCTTTTGAGCGCAGTACTGAGCCTGAAAACCGTTTACAACCCCACTTACAAGTAAAACTAGCTAAAATGTGCCTGGCTGCTGTTCACTGAAAAGCTCATTCTGGGTACATTTTTGGTATACATTTGCTTCTGCCGGGTCAGCTGAGCAGTGAATTTCTACTTAACTACCTCCTATCAGGAGAGACCTCAGGGCTGCATCTTTTGAGCGCAGTACTGAGCCTGAAAACCGTTTACAACCCCACTTACAAGTAAAAGTAGCTAAAATGTGCCTGGCTGCTGTTCACTGAAAAGCTCATTCTGGGTACATTTTTGGTATACATTTGCATCTGCCGGGTCAGCTGAGCAGTGAATTTCTACTTAACTATCTCCTATCAGGAGAGACCTCAGGGCTGCATCTTTTGAGCGCAGTACTGAGCCTGAAAACCGTTTACAACCCCAGTTACAAGTAAAACTAGCTAAAATGTGCCTGGCTGCTGTTCACTGAAAAGCTCATTCTGGGTACATTTTTGGTATACATTTGCTTCTGCCGGGTCAGCAGAGCAGTGAATTTCTACTTAACTATCTCCTATCAAGAGAGACCTCAGGGCTGCATCTTTTGAGCGCAGTACTGAGCCTGAAAAGTGTTTCCAACCCCACTTACAAGTAAAACTAGCTAAAATGTGCCTGGCTGCTGTTCACTGAAAAGCTCATTCTGGGTACATTTTTGGTATACATTTGCTTCTGCCGGGTCAGCTGAGCAGTGAATTTCTACTTAACTACCTCCTATCAGGAGAGACCTCAGGGCTGCATCTTTTGAGCGCTGTACTGAGCCTGAAAACCGTTTACAACCCCAGTTACAAGTAAAACTAGCTAAAATGTGCCTGGCTGCTGTTCACTGAAAAGCTCATTCTGGGTACATTTTTGGTATACATTTGCTTCTGCCGGGTCAGCAGAGCAGTGAATTTCTACTTAACTATCTCCTATCAAGAGAGACCTCAGGGCTGCATCTTTTGAGCGCAGTACTGAGCCTGAAAAGTTTTTCCAACCCCACTTACAAGTAAAACTAGCTAAAATGTGCCTGGCTGCTGTTCACTGAAAAGCTCATTCTGGGTACATTTTTGGTATACATTTGCTTCTGCCGGGTCAGCTGAGCAGTGAATTTCTACTTAACTACCTCCTATCAGGAGAGATCTCAGGGCTGCATCTTTTGAGCGCAGTACTGAGCCTGAAAAGCTTTTACAACCCCACTTACAAGTAAAACTAGCTAAAATGTGCCTGGCTGCTGTTCACTGAAAAGCTCATTCTGGGTACATTTTTGGTATACATTTGCTTCTGCCGGGTCTGCTGAGCAGTGAATTTCTACTTAACTGCCTCCTATCAGGAGAGACCTCAGGCTGCATTTTTGAGCGCAGTACTGAGCCTGAAAAGCGTTTCCAACCCCAGTTACAAGTAAAACTAGCTAAAATGTGCCTGGCTGCTGTTCACTGAAAAGCTCATTCTGCGTACATTTTTGGTATACATTTGCTTCTGCCGGGTCAGCTGAGCAGTGAATTTCTACTTAACTATCTCCTATCAGGAGAGACCTCAGGGCTGCATCTTTTGAGCGCAGTACTGAGCCTGAAAAGCGTTTACAACCCCACTTACAAGTAAAACTAGCTAAAATGTGCCTGGCTGCTGTTCACTGAAAAGCTCATTCTGCGTACATTTTTGGTATACATTTGCTTCTGCCGGGTCAGCTGAGCAGTGAATTTCTACTTAACTACCTCGTATCAGGAGAGACCTCAGGGCTGCATCTTTTGAGCGCAGTACTGAGCCTGAAAAGCGTTTACAACCCCACTTACAAGTAAAACTAGCTAAAATGTGCCTGGCTGCTGTTCACTGAAAAGCTCATTCTGGTACATTTTTGGTATACATTTGCTTCTGCCGGGTCAGCTGAGCAGTGAATTTCTACTAACTACCTCCTATCAGGAGAGACCTCAGGGCTGCATCTTTTCAGTGCAGTACTGAGCCTGAAAAGCGTTTACAACCCCACTTACAAGTAAAACTAGCTAAAATGTGCCTGGCTGCTGTTCACTGAAAAGCTCATTCTGGGTACATGTTTGGTATACATTTGCTTCTGCCGGGTCAGCTGAGCAGTGAATTTCTACTTAACTACCTCCTATCAGGAGAGACCTCAGGGCTGCATCTTTTGAGCGCCGTACTGAGCTTGAAAAGCGTTTCCAACCCCAGTTACAAGTAAAACTAGCTCAAATGTGCCTGGCTGCTGTTCACTGAAAAGCTCATTCTGGGTACATTTTTGGTATACATTTGCTTCTGCCGGGTCAGCTGAGCAGTGAATTTCTACTTAACTACCTCCTATCAGGGCTGCATCTTTTGAGCGCAGTACTGAGCCTGAAAAGCGTTTCCAACCCCACTTACAAGTAAAACTAGCTAAAATGTGCCTGGCTGCTGTTCACTGAAAAGCTCATTCTAGGTACATTTTTGGTATACATTTGCTTCTGCCGGGTCAGCTGAACAGTGAATTTCTACTTAACTACTATCAGGAGAGACCTCAGGGCTGCATCTTTTGAGCGCAGTACTGAGCCTGAAAACCGTTTACAACCCCACTTACAAGTAAAAGTAGCTAAAATGTGCCTGGCTGCTGTTCACTGAAAAGCTCATTCTGGTACATTTTTGGTATACATTTGCTTCTGCCGGGTCAGCTGAGCAGTGAATTTCTACTTAACTACCTCCTATCAGGAGAGATCTCAGGGCTGCATCTTTTGAGCGCAGTACTGAGCCTGAAAAGCTTTTACAACCCCACTTACAAGTAAAACTAGCTAAAATGTGCCTGGCTGCTGTTCACTGAAAAGCTCATTCTGGGTACATTTTTGGTATACATTTGCATCTGCCGGGTCAGCTGAGCAGTGAATTTCTACTTAACTATCTCCTATCAGGAGAGACCTCAGGGCTGCATCTTTTGAGCGCAGTACTGAGCCTGAAAAGCTTTTACAACCCCACTTACAAGTAAAACTAGCTAAAATGTGCCTGGCTGCTGTTCACTGAAAAGCTCATTCTGGGTACATTTTTGGTATACATTTGCTTCTGCCGGGTCAGCAGAGCAGTGAATTTCTACTTAACTATCTCCTATCAAGAGAGACCTCAGGGCTGCATCTTTTGAGCGCAGTACTGAGCCTGAAAAGTGTTTCCAACCCCACTTACAAGTAAAACTAGCTAAAATGTGCCTGGCTGCTGTTCACTGAAAAGCTCATTCTGGGTACATTTTTGGTATACATTTGCTTCTGCCGGGTCAGCTGAGCAGTGAATTTCTACTTAACTACCTCCTATCAGGAGAGACCTCAGGGCTGCATCTTTTGAGCGCTGTACTGAGCCTGAAAACCGTTTACAACCCCAGTTACAAGTAAAACTAGCTAAAATGTGCCTGGCTGCTGTTCACTGAAAAGCTCATTCTGGGTACATTTTTGGTATACATTTGCTTCTGCCGGGTCAGCAGAGCAGTGAATTTCTACTTAACTATCTCCTATCAAGAGAGACCTCAGGGCTGCATCTTTTGAGCGCAGTACTGAGCCTGAAAAGTTTTTCCAACCCCACTTACAAGTAAAACTATCTAAAATGTGCCTGGCTGCTGTTCACTGAAAAGCTCATTCTGGGTACATTTTTGGTATACATTTGCTTCTGCCGGGTCAGCTGAGCAGTGAATTTCTACTTAACTACCTCCTATCAGGAGAGATCTCAGGGCTGCATCTTTTGAGCGCAGTACTGAGCCTGAAAAGCTTTTACAACCCCACTTACAAGTAAAACTAGCTAAAATGTGCCTGGCTGCTGTTCACTGAAAAGCTCATTCTGGGTACATTTTTGGTATACATTTGCTTCTGCCGGGTCTGCTGAGCAGTGAATTTCTACTTAACTGCCTCCTATCAGGAGAGACCTCAGGCTGCATTTTTGAGCGCAGTACTGAGCCTGAAAAGCGTTTCCAACCCCAGTTACAAGTAAAACTAGCTAAAATGTGCCTGGCTGCTGTTCACTGAAAAGCTCATTCTGCGTACATTTTTGGTATACATTTGCTTCTGCCGGGTCAGCTGAGCAGTGAATTTCTACTTAACTATCTCCTATCAGGAGAGACCTCAGGGCTGCATCTTTTGAGCGCAGTACTGAGCCTGAAAAGCGTTTACAACCCCACTTACAAGTAAAACTAGCTAAAATGTGCCTGGCTGCTGTTCACTGAAAAGCTCATTCTGCGTACATTTTTGGTATACATTTGCTTCTGCCGGGTCAGCTGAGCAGTGAATTTCTACTTAACTACCTCCTATCAGGAGAGACCTCAGGGCTGCATCTTTTGAGCGCAGTACTGAGCCTGAAAAGCGTTTACAACCCCACTTACAAGTAAAACTAGCTAAAATGTGCCTGGCTGCTGTTCACTGAAAAGCTCATTCTGGTACATTTTTGGTATACATTTGCTTCTGCCGGGTCAGCTGAGCAGTGAATTTCTACTAACTACCTCCTATCAGGAGAGACCTCAGGGCTGCATCTTTTCAGTGCAGTACTGAGCCTGAAAAGCGTTTACAACCCCACTTACAAGTAAAACTAGCTAAAATGTGCCTGGCTGCTGTTCACTGAAAAGCTCATTCTGGGTACATGTTTGGTATACATTTGCTTCTGCCGGGTCAGCTGAGCAGTGAATTTCTACTTAACTACCTCCTATCAGGAGAGACCTCGGGGCTGCATCTTTTGAGCGCAGTACTGAGCTTGAAAAGCGTTTCCAACCCCAGTTACAAGTAAAACTAGCTCAAATGTGCCTGGCTGCTGTTCACTGAAAAGCTCATTCTGGGTACATTTTTGGTATACATTTGCTTCTGCCGGGTCAGCTGAGCAGTGAATTTCTACTTAACTACCTCCTATCAGGGCTGCATCTTTTGAGCGCAGTACTGAGCCTGAAAAGCGTTTCCAACCCCACTTACAAGTAAAACTAGCTAAAATGTGCCTGGCTGCTGTTCACTGAAAAGCTCATTCTGGGTACATTTTGGGTATACATTTGCTTCTGCCGGGTCAGCTGAGCAGTGAATTTCTACTTAACTATCTCCTATCAGGAGAGACCTCAGGGCTGCATCTTTTGAGCGCAGTACTGAGCCTGAAAAGTGTTTCCAACCCCACTTACAAGTAAAACTAGCTAAAATGTGCCTGGCTGCTGTTCACTGAAAAGCTCATTCTAGGTACATTTTTGGTATACATTTGCTTCTGCCGGGTCAGCTGAACAGTGAATTTCTACTTAACTACTATCAGGAGAGACCTCAGGGCTGCATCTTTTGAGCGCAGTACTGAGCCTGAAAAGCGTTTACAACCCCACTTACAAGTAAAACTAGCTAAAATGTGCCTGGCTGCTGTTCACTGAAAAGCTCATTCTGGGTACATTTTTGGTATACATTTGCTTCCGCCGGGTCAGCTGAGCAGTGAATTTCTACTTAACTACCTCCTATCAGGAGAGACCTCAGGGCTGCATCTTTTGAGCGCAGTACTGAGCCTAAAAAGCGTTTACAACCCCAGTTACAAGTAAAACTAGCTAAAATGTGCCTGGCTGCTGTTCACTGAAAAGCTTATTCTGGGTACATTTTTGGTATACATTTGCTTCTGCCGGGTCAGCTGAGCAGTGAATTTCTACTTAACTATCTCCTATCAGGAGAGACCTCAGGGCTGCATCTTTTGAGGGCAGTATTGAGCCTGAAAAGCGTTTACAACCCCACTTACAAGTAAAACTAGCTCAAATGTGCCTGGCTGCTGTTCACTGAAAAGCTCATTCTGAGTACATTTTTGGTATACATTTGCTTCTGCCGGGTCAGCTGAGCAGTGAATTTCTACTTAACTACCTCCTATCAGGAGAGACCTCAGGGCTGCATCTTTTGAGCGCAGTACTGAGCCTGAAAAGCGTTTACAACCCCACTTACAAGTAAAAATAGCTAAAATGTGCCTGGCTGCTGTTCACTGAAAAGCTCATTCTGGGTATATTTTTGGTATACATTTGCTTCTGCCGGGTCAGCTGAGCAGTGAATTTCTACTTAACTACCTCCTATCAGGAGAGACCTCAGGGCTGCATCTTTTGAGCTCAGTACTGAGCCTGAAAAGCGTTTACAACCCCACTTACAAGTAAAACTAGCTAAAATGTGCCTGGCTGCTGTTCACTGAAAAGCTCATTCTGGGTACATTTTTGGTATACATTTGCTTCTGCCGGGTCAGCTGAGCCGTGAATTTCTACTTAACTACCTCCTATCAGGAGAGACCTCAGGGCTGCATCTTTTGAGCTCAGTACTGAGCCTGAAAAGCGTTTACAACCCCACTTACAAGTAAAACTAGCTAAAATGTGCCTGGCTGCTGTTCACTGAAAAGCTCATTCTGGGTACATTTTTGGTATACATTTGCTTCTGCCGGGTCAGCTGAGCCGTGAATTTCTACTTAACTACCTCCTATCAGGAGAGACCTCAGGGCTGCATCTTTTGAGCGCAGTACTGAGCCTGAAAAGCGTTTACAACCCCACTTACAAGTAAAACTAGCTAAAATGTGCCTGGCTGCTGTTCACTGAAAAGCTCATTCTGGGTACATTTTTGGTATACATTTGCTTCTGCCGGGTCAGCTGAGCAGTGAATTTCTACTTAACTGCCTCCTATCAGGAGAGACCTCAGGCTGCATCTTTTGAGCGCAGTACTGAGCCTGAAAAGCGTTTCCAACCCCAGTTACAAGTAAAACTAGCTAAAATGTGCCTGGCTGCTGTTCACTGAAAAGCTCATTCTGCGTACATTTTTGGTATACATTTGCTTCTGCCGGGTCAGCTGAGCAGTGAATTTCTACTTAACTACCTCCTATCAGGAGAGACCTCAGGGCTGCATCTTTTGAGCGCAGTACTGAGCCTGAAAAGCGTTTCCAACCCCACTTACAAGTAAAACTAGCTAAAATGTGCCTGGCTGCTGTCACTGAAAAGCTCATTCTGGTACATTTTTGGTATACATTTGCTTCTGCCGGGTCAGCTGAGCAGTGAATTTCTACTTAACTACCTCCTATCAGGAGAGACCTCAGGGCTGCATCTTTTCAGTGCAGTACTGAGCCTGAAAAGCGTTTACAACCCCACTTACAAGTAAAACTAGCTAAAATGTGCCTGGCTGCTGTTCACTGAAAAGCTCATTCTGGGTACATTTTTGGTATACATTTGCTTCTGCCGGGTCAGCTGAGCAGTGAATTTCTACTTAACTACCTCCTATCAGGAGAGACCTCAGGGCTGCATCTTTTGAGCGCAGTACTGAGCCTGAAAAGCATTTACAACCCCACTTACAAGTAGAACTAGCTAAAATGTGCCTGGCTGCTGTTCACTGAAAAGCTCATTCTGGGTACATTTTTGGTATACATTTGCTTCTGCCGGGTCAGCTGAGCAGTGAATTTCTACTTAACTACCTCCTATCAGGAGAGACCTCAGGGCTGCATCTTTTGAGCGCAGTACTGAGCTTGAAAAGCGTTTCCAACCCCAGTTACAAGTAAAACTAGCTCAAATGTGCCTGGCTGCTGTTCACTGAAAAGCTCATTCTGGGTACATTTTTGGTATACATTTGCTTCTGCCGGGTCAGCTGAGCAGTGAATTTCTACTTAACTACCTCCTATCAGGAGAGACCTCAGGGCTGCATTGTTAGACGGACCGGGAGGGTCGGCCGAGGTTACGGGGAGAGGTCTCCAGGGAGAGCCGTCTCCAACGACTGTACAGACAAGTAACTTCCCCCCCACAGACGGACACCACACAAGTTTGAAGGTTAACGAGACTTTATATGCAATTCTTAGGTTACGATGATGGATACAAGGAGGTCTGGACTCAGGGGTCCCCTCGGTTCTAGTCTCTGGCTTAGGAAAGGGGTAGCGGGACAGTCTTTGTTACCAATGAGTGGAAAATAGCTCTCAATCCTCGAGCTCGGCGTTCTAGATGATCGGGCCGCGGCGGAGCCAGGCAGGTCCCGAGATGGACGAAGGAAAACGACGGTCCGCGGCGGAGCCTGCAGGTCCCGGTGAAGATGGCGGTTACAACGGTCCGCGGCCACGCCAGCAGGTCCCGACGACGACGAAGGTGATGAAGATTACGAAGGCTGTGGCAGCGCCAACAGGCAGGACGATGGTGCACAAGACAGAGCTACGGCAGCGCCAGTAGTCCGTCAAGGATGAGTTCCTCTTTACGTCTCTCGACTCCAAGATACAACTGCCTTCCTGCTCTGGAGCTGCCCCAGTTATAGGGCTGGTGTGCTTTGATGTCCGGACCCTCGCACTTGGAGGTCGGGAGGTCCGGGATGAGGGAGTCCAGACACCCAGCAGGGGGGTGGAGCCAGTGCCCGGGGAGGCGATGGGTGAGCGGCACTTGGCGGGGGAGAGCCATCGACACCTCTTTCTCCCATTGACTTGCCAAGTAGCCCGCTCACCTCCTGGGTGGAGGGTGGTGCCGGGATGTCTGAGGCCTGGCCAGGCCCAGGGTTGAGGTCGGCCGGAGGCCAGGCGGCCACGTGGTGGAGTGTCCAAGATGGCGCCCCGGGATGGGCGCGTCGACTGGCAGTGGATCGGGCCCACGAGGTTGACATACTCGAGGGCAGGGGTCCCTGAGGGGACGGAGGGCGTGCAAGAGTGGTGTGTGGTACCTGCGGGTCCGGGCTTAGGCCGGGTCGGGCTGGGGGAGAGCGGCCTTCCATGTGGCCTGTCCAACATGCGTCCCCCCCAGCTGAAGGCGGGGAGAGTTACCCATCCTCTTGGGGACTCTCCTCGTCGAGGCGGAAGAACCGGGACAGGCCATCCGCGTTGGCGTGATCTGGCCCAGGCCGGTGTTCGACTGTGAAGTCCATCCCTTGTAGGGAGATGGACCAGCGTAGTAACTTCGGGTTTTCCCCCCGCATCTGCATCAGCCACTGCAGGGGTCGGTGATCGGTCTGTACCCGAAAGTGTGTGCCAAACAGGTAGGGCCGGAGCTTCTTGAGGGCCCATACCACAGCGAAGGCCTCCCGCTCTATGGTGCTCCAGCACTGTTCTCGCGGTAGGAGTCGTCTGCTAATGAAGGCCACCGGTTGATCCAGGCCTTCGGTGTTCACTTGGGACAGGACTGCCCCAATGCCATGGTCAGAGGCATCCGTCTGGACGATGAACTCCCGGCTGTAGTCGGGGGCCTGGAGCACCGGGGCGGAGCACATGGCGGCTTTCAATTGTTCAAAGGCAGCTTGACACTCTGGGGTCCAGTTGACTTTCTTGGGCTGGTTTTTCGACGTGAGTTCTGTGAGGGGTCCCACTATAGTCCCATAGTCTTTCACGAACCTTCGGTAGTAGCCTGTGAGGCCCAGGAAGGCTCGTACCTCGGTCTGTGTGACGGGGGACTGCCATGACTGGATGGCGGCAATTTTTAGCTGCAGAGGGGCCACCAGCCCGCTTCCCACCTGGTGCCCGAGGTAGGTTACAGATCCTTGTCCAATTTGACATTTGCTGGCCTTGATCGTGAGGCCAGCCCGCTGTAAGGCTTGCAGCACTGCTCGGAGGTGGTGGAGGTGCTCGGACCAATGGTGGCTGTACACAGCGATGTCGTCTAGGTAGGCGGCGCTGAATCCTTCGAGCCCCGCCAGGACCTGATTGACGAGCCGTTGGAATGTCGCTGGGGCGTTCTTCATGCCGAAGGGCATGACGGTGAAATGGTAATGGCCATCGGGTGTGGAAAAGGCAGAACGTTCTTGCGCCCGGGGTGTGAGGCCGATCTGCCAGTAGCCCGCCGTCAGGTCGAAGATACTGAGGTAGCGGGCAGCTCCCATGCGGTCGATCAGTTCATCTGCCCGGGGGATGGGATGTGCGTCTGTTCGGGTGACCGCGTTCAAGCCCCGGTAGTCGACACAGAACCGAAGTTCCGGGGTGGTGCCGGGGGTAGCCGCTTTGGGGACCAGTACGACAGGGCTGGCCCAGGGGCTGTCCGAAGCCTCGATGACCCCAAGTGTGAGCATCTTGGCTACTTCTTCCTGGATGCAGGCCCGTACCCGATCTGGCACGCGGTAGGCCCGGTGGCGGATAGGGGGGCTGTCCCCCGTATCTACATCGTGCACACACCAGGAAGTGACACCTGGGGTGAGGGAGAACAGGCTGGCGAACTGTGAGAGGAGAGCTTGACATTCCTGACGTTGCTCTCCGGTGAGGGTCTCCGAGAGTCGGACCCCATCCACGGAGCCGTCTTGTTCCCGAGTCCGTAGGAGGTCAGGGAGGGGCTCGGAGTCTTCTTCCGCCCCAGTGTCTGTGGCCATCAGGAGGCTGAGTTCTGTACGCACAAAGTGGGGCTTCAGTCTGTTAGCGTGGAGGACCCGGAGTGGGTTCCGGGAGGATTCCATGTCGATGAGATAGGTGGCAGGGCCCTTGCGCTCGATTACCTTGAAGGGCCCCGTCCATTTGTCTTGTAGCGCACATGGCTCGGTGGGGGACATCACCCATACCTGTTGCCCAGGTTCAAATTCAATGGATGAGGCATTCCGGTCATACCACTTTTTCATGTCCTCTTGACTGGCCTCTAGGTTGGCTTTTGCTAGTTCCCGGAACCGCCGGGTCTGGTGGCGGAGGGTTAAGAGATACCGGAAGACATCTGGAGGGTTCTTTGACGGAGGCAGCTCCCAGCCTTCTTTGACGAGACTGAGCGGCCCTCGCACTGGGTGTCCATACAGCAGTTCAAATGGGCTGAAGCCCAGGGATTTCTGGGGGACCGCTCGATACGCGAAGAGGAGGCACGGCAGCAGCACATCCCACTGGCGACGGAGGGGCTCTTCCAACCCCCCGATCATCCCCTTTAGCGTGCGGTTGAACCGCTCGACGAGTCCGTTCCCTTGAGGGTGATAGGGGGTCGTGAATCGGTAGGTGACCCCGCACTGTTGCCAGAGGGACTTCATGTATTTGGAAATAAAGTTCGTGCCTCTGTCGCTGACGACTTCTCGGGGGAAGCCCACACGGGAGAAGATCCCCATCAGGGCCCGGCCGACTACCGGGGCGGTCACAGTCCGCAGAGGGACAGCCTCAGGGTAGCGGGTGGCGTGGTCCACCAGCACCAAGATGAATCGATGGCCTTGTTTTGTGCGCGGGTCCAGGGGCCCCACAATGTCTATTCCGACTCTCTCAAACGGGGTAGTGACCACGGGAAAAGGTTGTAGGGGAGCTTTTAGCTTGCGGCCGCTCTTTCCACTGGCTTGGCACGTGGGGCAAGATCGGCAATGCTGGTGCACATCGTTCCTCATTTTGGGCCAGAAGAAGTGGGTCACTAGGCGACTGTAGGTTTTATCTTGTCCCAGGTGTCCTGCCAGGGGGACATCGTGGGCCAGGTTTAACAGGAAGTCTCTAAAACGGAGGGGCACCACTAATACTCGGTTGCTCCCCAGCTCGGCGATTCTTTGCTCGCTGTACAGCAGATCATTGTCCCAGTAGACCCAATGAGTTCCGGAGGTATCCCCTGCGCTTTGGGCGAGCGCTTGCTGGCGGAGTCCCTCGAGGGAGGGACAGGTCTTCTGTTCTTGGCGAAATTGTTCTTGCGTGGGCCCCCCCTCTTGAGGCCACTGGTCGAGGTTAGCGAGGTCGGTAGGGTGAGCTGGTTCGGAGGGAATGTCACGGTTGGTGTTTTCGGCTGGGGCGACCGGAGGCGGTGGCGCCGGCCATTCGGGTTCTTCTGGGCGGGGGTTGGCACGGGCGGCCATGGAACGGGTGGTGGTGACGCACGCCCAGTCTGGGACGCCTAACATCCCCAGGTGTTCTCTTCCCTCCACGGCGGCCCACGGAGAGCTTTCAAGGTCATTTCCCAGGAGGCAGTCTACGGGGGCATCGTCTCGGACCGTTACTTTCAACATGCCGGAGACCCCCCCCCATTCGAAGGGGACGCAGGCCATCCGACACAGGCTTTCCGAGTTATCGGCTGATCGTACAGGGCAGAGAATGTTCGGTAGATACTGTTCTGGGGCCACCAGGTGACAGCGGACGGCTGTTACACTGGCCCCGGTGTCACGAAGGGCTTCGGCCTGGCGTCCATTGATGCTCACCCATTGGCTGTACTTCTGGGTGTTAGCGGGTAGGGGGACCCGCGGGACCATGTCTTTCCCCCCTAAGCAGGCTAGAGCCATGGCGGCTGGCTCCCACTCTTGATGCTCTTGTTCGTATTCTTCCTGCTCCTCGGAGATCTGTTCTTCCCCTAGGGCTGCAGCGGCCACTTGGCGGGGTCTTGGGCTCTGGTACTGCGGGCAGTTTGGGCCGTTCGCATAGTGGCCGACTCGTTGACATCGGTGACACGTGACATTGGCTCTGTACCCCGGTCGCGCTGGGGTGCTGCCCCGGTTGGCCGGGGGGGTGGTGCTGGTAGCGGGGGCGACCGGGGCGTTGTCTCTTCCTCGCCCTTGGCCCCCTCCTCCTCCTCTGGGTCGGTGCTGACCATTGTTGTTCCGGTTCTGTTCGTAGGACCCATTCCGGCCCACTCTGGTGATCTCCCACCGGTCAGCTTCGGCTGCGAGCTGCCGGGGATCCGTTAACTTGCTGTCGAGGAGGTGCTGGCGGAGTTCAATGAAGCAATTGTTCGACAGATGCTCCCATACCATCAGATTAAACAGTTGCTCGTAGGTCGTGACGTTGCTTCCTCTGATCCAGCCCTCGAAGGCTCGGCTAAAGTATGTTACATAGTCCACCCAAGTTGTACCCGGGATGCGGGTGCAGTCTCGGAACCTCTGACGGTACATCTCGGGTGTGAGGCCATAGCGGGTGAGGAGTGCCGCTTTCATATGGTCGTAGGAGGTCATCTGGTGGTCCGGGAGCTGTAGCAGGGTGTCGCGGCCCTCATTGAGGAATCTTCCCCATAGACCGGCTCCCCAGTCGCTTCTATCGATCCGGTGTGCAGTCATAGCGATTTCATAGGCCTTAAACCATTGCTGGATGTCGTCCTCTCTGAAATATTCTCGGACAACATCCTTGGGGATGTGTACCTTTTTCTCTGTGGCCCCTGAGGTGGGGGGTCGCTCGGGCACCCCTGCTTCTTTATTCTGCTTGCGCAGGTTGATCTCGGCTAGGTTCCGTTCGTGTTCGTACGCTAGTTTCTTTTCCTCGAGCTCCCTTTGTCTCTGTTTCTCCTCTCTTTCTTCTCGGAGACGCAGGTGCTCTAAGTTGATTTTTTGTTCGGCCAACTTAAGTTCAACGTCCATTTTGAGTCGGGCCATTTCCAGCTCGTGTAGTCGGGTTCTTTCTCTTTCCTGGATCTCGTCTTGCGAGAGACCCGTTCTTTGTCCTTCAGGGGCCGTGGTCGTTTTTTCTGCGGTGCTTTGATCGGGGGTTCCGGCAGCCCCGGTCTCTGCCCAAGATTCTAGGGCATGCTTAAAATCGTCCTTGGTACTTAGTCCGGTGGTAGCGATACCCAGTTCGATGCAGAATTGTTTTAGTTCACGATGGTTGTACTCCTCCAATTTCTCCATTTGGAATTTCTCGGTTGATCCGCTTTCTTTCGTGGTCATTGTGATTTCGTCGTGGGGTGAGCTACTCTCTGTACGTTTATGCGGTGATTCGGATCGCGCCGCTGGCCACCAATGTTAGACGGACCGGGAGGGTCGGCCGAGGTTACGGGGAGAGGTCTCCAGGGAGAGCCGTCTCCAACGACTGTACAGACAAGTAACTTCCCCCCCACAGACGGACACCACACAAGTTTGAAGGTTAACGAGACTTTATATGCAATTCTTAGGTTACGATGATGGATACAAGGAGGTCTGGACTCAGGGGTCCCCTCGGTTCTAGTCTCTGGCTTAGGAAAGGGGTAGCGGGACAGTCTTTGTTACCAATGAGTGGAAAATAGCTCTCAATCCTCGAGCTCGGCGTTCTAGATGATCGGGCCGCGGCGGAGCCAGGCAGGTCCCGAGATGGACGAAGGAAAACGACAGTCCGCGGCGGAGCCTGCAGGTCCCGGTGAAGATGGCGGTTACAACGGTCCGCGGCCACGCCAGCAGGTCCCGACGACGACGAAGGTGATGAAGATTACGAAGGCTGTGGCAGCGCCAACAGGCAGGACGATGGTGCACAAGACAGAGCTACGGCAGCGCCAGTAGTCCGTCAAGGATGAGTTCCTCTTTACGTCTCTCGACTCCAAGATACAACTGCCTTCCTGCTCTGGAGCTGCCCCAGTTATAGGGCTGG
Organism: Lissotriton vulgaris; assembly: GCF_964263255.1. Classification (NCBI taxonomy): domain Eukaryota; kingdom Metazoa; phylum Chordata; class Amphibia; order Caudata; family Salamandridae; genus Lissotriton; species Lissotriton vulgaris. Next base: position 987,125 of record NW_028244806.1, on the reverse strand, counting down.
TGTGCTTTGATGTCCGGACCCTCGCACTTGGAGGTCGGGAGGTCCGGGATGAGGGAGTCCAGACACCCAGCAGGGGGGTGGAGCCAGTGCCCGGGGAGGCGATGGGTGAGCGGCACTTGGCGGGGGAGAGCCATCGACACCTCTTTCTCCCATTGACTTGCCAAGTAGCCCGCTCACCTCCTGGGTGGAGGGTGGTGCCGGGATGTCTGAGGCCTGGCCAGGCCCAGGGTTGAGGTCGGCCGGAGGCCAGGCGGCCACGTGGTGGAGTGTCCAAGATGGCGCCCCGGGATGGGCGCGTCGACTGGCAGTGGATCGGGCCCACGAGGTTGACATACTCGAGGGCAGGGGTCCCTGAGGGGACGGAGGGCGTGCAAGAGTGGTGTGTGGTACCTGCGGGTCCGGGCTTAGGCCGGGTCGGGCTGGGGGAGAGCGGCCTTCCATGTGGCCTGTCCAACATGCATCTTTTGAGCGCAGTACTGAGCCTGAAAAGCGTTTCCAACCCCACTTACAAGTAAAACTAGCTAAAATGTGCCTGGCTGCTGTTCACTGAAAAGCTCATTCTGGGTACATTTTTGGTATACATTTGCTTCTGCCGGGTCAGCTGAGCAGTGAATTTCTACTTAACTATCTCCTATCAGGAGAGACCTCAGGGCTGCATCTTTTGAGCGCAGTACTGAGCCTGAAAAGCGTTTCCAACCCCACTTACAAGTAAAACTAGCTAAAATGTGCCTGGCTGCTGTTCACTGAAAAGCTCATTCTGGGTACATTTTTGGTATACATTTGCTTCTGCCGGGTCAGCTGAACAGTGAATTTCTACTTAACTACCCCCTATCAGGAGAGACCTCAGGGCTGCATCTTTTGAGCGCAGTACTGAGCCTGAAAAGCGTTTACAACCCCACTTACAAGTAAAACTAGCTAAAATGTGCCTGGCTGCTGTTCACTGAAAAGCTCATTCTGGGTACATTTTTGGTATACATTTGCTTCCGCCGGGTCAGCTGAGCAGTGAATTTCTACTTAACTACCTCCTATCAGGAGAGACCTCAGGGCTGCATCTTTTGAGCGCAGTACTGAGCCTAAAAAGCGTTTACAACCCCAGTTACAAGTAAAACTAGCTAAAATGTGCCTGGCTGCTGTTCACTGAAAAGCTTATTCTGGGTACATTTTTGGTATACATTTGCTTCTGCCGGGTCAGCTGAGCAGTGAATTTCTACTTAACTGTCTCCTATCAGGAGAGACCTCAAGGCTGCATCTTTTGAGGGCAGTACTGAGCCTGAAAAGCGTTTACAACCCCACTTACAAGTAAAACTAGCTAAAATGTGCCTGGCTGCTGTTCACTGAAAAGCTCATTCTGGGTACATTTTTGGTATACATTTGCTTCTGCCGGGTCAGCTGAGCAGTGAATTTCTACTTAAATACCTCCTATCAGGAGAGACCTCAGGGCTGCATCTTTTGAGCGCAGTACTGAGCCTGAAAAGCGTTTACAACCCCACTTACAAGTAAAACTAGCTAAAATGTGCCTGGCTGCTGTTCACTGAAAAGTTCATTCTGGGTACATTTTTGGTATACATTTGCTTCTGCCGGGTCAGCTGAGCAGTGAATTTCTACTTAACTACCTCCTATCAGGAGAGACCTCAGGGCTGCATCTTTTGAGCGCAGTACTGAGCCTGAAAAGCGTTTACAACCCCACTTACAAGTAAAACTAGCTAAAATGTGCCTGGCTGCTGTTCACTGAAAAGCTCATTCTGGTTACATTTTTGGTATACATTTGCTTCTGCCGGGTCAGCTGAGCAGTGAATTTCTACTTAACTACCTCCTATCAGGAGACCTCAGGGCTGCATCTTTTGAGCCCAGTACTGAGCCTGAAAAGCGTTTACAACCCCACTTACAATTAAAACTAGCTAAAATGTGCCTGGCTGCTGTTCACTGAAAAGCTCATTCTGGGTACATTTTTGATACATTTGCTTCTGCCGGGTCAGCTGAGCAGTGAATTTCTACTTAACTATCTCCTATCAGGAGAGACCTCAGGGCTGCATCTTTTGTGCGCAGTACTGAGCCTGAAAAGCGTTTACAACCCCACTTACAAGTAAAACTAGCTAAAATGTGCCTGGCTGCTGTTCACTGAAAAGCTTATTCTGGGTACATTTTTGGTATACATTTGCTTCTGCCGGGTCAGCTGAGCAGTGAATTTCTACTTAACTACCTCCTATCAGGAGAGACCTCAGGGCTGCATCTTTTGAGCGCAGTACTGAGCCTAAAAAGCGTTTACAACCCCAGTTACAAGTAAAACTAGCTAAAATGTGCCTGGCTGCTGTTCACTGAAAAGCTTATTCTGGGTACATTTTTGGTATATATTTGCTTCTGCCGGGTCAGCTGAGCAGTGAATTTCTACTTAACTATCTCCTATCAGGAGAGACCTCAGGGCTGCACCTTTTGAGCGCAGTACTGAGCCTGAAAAGCGTTTACAACCCCACTTACAAGTAAAACTAGCTAAAATGTGCCTGGCTGCTGTTCACTGAAAAGCTCATTCTGGGTACATTTTTGGTATACATTTGCTTCTGCCGGGTCAGCTGAGCAGTGAATTTCTACTTACTATCTCCTATCAGGAGAGACCTCAGGGCTGCATCTTTTGAGCGCAGTACTGAGCCTGAAAAGCGTTTACAACCCCACTTACAAGTAAAACTAGCTAAAATGTGCCTGGCTGCTGTTCACTGAAAAGCTCATTCTGGGTACATTTTTGGTATACATTTGCTTCTGCCGGGTCAGCTGAGCAGTGAATTTCTACTTAACTACCTCCTATCAGGAGTGACCTCAGGGCTGCATCTTTTGAGCGCAGTACTGAGCCTGAAAACCGTTTACAACCCAACTTACAAGTAAAACTAGCTAAAATGTGCCTGGCTGCTGTTCACTGAAAAGCTCATTCTGGGTACATTTTTGGTATACATTTGCTTCTGCCGGGTCAGCTGAGCAGTGAATTTCTACTTAACTACCTCCTATCAGGAGAGACCTCAGGGCTGCATCTTTTGAGCGCAGTACTGAGCCTGAAAACCGTTTACAACCCCACTTACAAGTAAAAGTAGCTAAAATGTGCCTGGCTGCTGTTCACTGAAAAGCTCATTCTGGTACATTTTTGGTATACATTTGCTTCTGCCGGGTCAGCTGAGCAGTGAATTTCTACTTAACTACCTCCTATCAGGAGAGACCTCGGGGCTGCATCTTTTGAGCGCAGTACTGAGCCTGAAAAGCGTTTACAACCCCACTTACAAGTAAAACTAGCTAAAATGTGCCTGGCTGCTGTTCACTGAAAAGCTCATTCTGGGTACATTTTTGGTATACATTTGCATCTGCCGGGTCAGCTGAGCAGTGAATTTCTACTTAACTATCTCCTATCAGGAGAGACCTCAGGGCTGCATCTTTTGAGCGCAGTACTGAGCCTGAAAAGCGTTTACAACCCAACTTACAAGTAAAACTAGCTAAAATGTGCCTGGCTGCTGTTCACTGAAAAGCTCATTCTGGGTACATTTTTGGTATACATTTGCTTCTGCCGGGTCAGCTGAGCAGTGAATTTCTACATAACTACCTCCTATCAGGAGAGACCTCAGGGCTGCATCTTTTGAGCGCAGTACTGAGCCTGAAAACCGTTTACAACCCCAGTTACAAGTAAAACTAGCTAAAATGTGCCTGGCTGCTGTTCATTGAAAAGCTCATTCTGGGTACATTTTTGGTATACATTTGCTTCTGCCGGGTCAGCAGAGCAGTGAATTTCTACTTAACTATCTCCTATCAAGAGAGACCTCAGGGCTGCATCTTTTGAGCGCAGTACTGAGCCTGAAAAGTGTTTCCAACCCCACTTACAAGTAAAACTAGCTAAAATGTGCCTGGCTGCTGTTCACTGAAAAGCTCATTCTATGTACATTTTTGGTATACATTTGCTTCTGCCGGGTCAGCTGAGCAGTGAATTTCTACTTAACTACCTCCTATCAGGAGTGACCTCAGGGCTGCATCTTTTGAGCGCAGTACTGAGCCTGAAAACCGTTTACAACCCCAGTTACAAGTAAAACTAGCTAAAATGTGCCTGGCTGCTGTTCACTGAAAAGCTCATTCTGGGTACATTTTTGGTATACATTTGCTTCTGCCGGGTCAGCTGAGCAGTGAATTTCTACTTAAATACCTCCTATCAGGAGAGACCTCAGGGCTGCATCTTTTGAGCGCAGTACTGAGCCTGAAAAGCGTTTACAACCCCACTTACAAGTAAAACTAGCTAAAATGTGCCTGGCTGCTGTTCACTGAAAAGTTCATTCTGGGTACATTTTTGGTATACATTTGCTTCTGCCGGGTCAGCTGAGCAGTGAATTTCTACTTAACTACCTCCTATCAGGAGAGACCTCAGGGCTGCATCTTTTGAGCGCAGTACTGAGCCTGAAAAGCGTTTACAACCCCACTTACAAGTAAAACTAGCTAAAATGTGCCTGGCTGCTGTTCACTGAAAAGCTCATTCTGGTTACATTTTTGGTATACATTTGCTTCTGCCGGGTCAGCTGAGCAGTGAATTTCTACTTAACTACCTCCTATCAGGAGACCTCAGGGCTGCATCTTTTGAGCGCAGTACTGAGCCTGAAAAGCGTTTACAACCCCACTTACAATTAAAACTAGCTAAAATGTGCCTGGCTGCTGTTCACTGAAAAGCTCATTCTGGGTACATTTTTGATACATTTGCTTCTGCCGGGTCAGCTGAGCAGTGAATTTCTACTTAACTATCTCCTATCAGGAGAGACCTCAGGGCTGCATCTTTTGTGCGCAGTACTGAGCCTGAAAAGCGTTTACAACCCCACTTACAAGTAAAACTAGCTAAAATGTGCCTGGCTGCTGTTCACTGAAAAGCTTATTCTGGGTACATTTTTGGTATACATTTGCTTCTGCCGGGTCAGCTGAGCAGTGAATTTCTACTTAACTACCTCCTATCAGGAGAGACCTCAGGGCTGCATCTTTTGAGCGCAGTACTGAGCCTAAAAAGCGTTTACAACCCCAGTTACAAGTAAAACTAGCTAAAATGTGCCTGGCTGCTGTTCACTGAAAAGCTTATTCTGGGTACATTTTTGGTATACATTTGCTTCTGCCGGGTCAGCTGAGCAGTGAATTTCTACTTAACTATCTCCTATCAGGAGAGACCTCAGGGCTGCACCTTTTGAGCGCAGTACTGAGCCTGAAAAGCGTTTACAACCCCACTTACAAGTAAAACTAGCTAAAATGTGCCTGGCTGCTGTTCACTGAAAAGCTCATTCTGGGTACATTTTTGGTATACATTTGCTTCTGCCGGGTCAGCTGAGCAGTGAATTTCTACTTACTATCTCCTATCAGGAGAGACCTCAGGGCTGCATCTTTTGAGCGCAGTACTGAGCCTGAAAAGCGTTTACAACCCCACTTACAAGTTTAACTAGCTAAAATGTGCCTGGCTGCTGTTCACTGAAAAGCTCATTCTGGGTACATTTTTGGTATACATTTGCTTCTGCCGGGTCAGCTGAGCAGTGAATTTCTACTTAACTACCTCCTATCAGGAGTGACCTCAGGGCTGCATCTTTTGAGCGCAGTACTGAGCCTGAAAACCGTTTACAACCCAACTTACAAGTAAAACTAGCTAAAATGTGCCTGGCTGCTGTTCACTGAAAAGCTCATTCTGGGTACATTTTTGGTATACATTTGCTTCTGCCGGGTCAGCTGAGCAGTGAATTTCTACTTAACTACCTCCTATCAGGAGAGACCTCAGGGCTGCATCTTTTGAGCGCAGTACTGAGCCTGAAAACCGTTTACAACCCCACTTACAAGTAAAAGTAGCTAAAATGTGCCTGGCTGCTGTTCACTGAAAAGCTCATTCTGGTACATTTTTGGTATACATTTGCTTCTGCCGGGTCAGCTGAGCAGTGAATTTCTACTTAACTACCTCCTATCAGGAGAGACCTCGGGGCTGCATCTTTTGAGCGCAGTACTGAGCCTGAAAAGCGTTTACAACCCCACTTACAAGTAAAACTAGCTAAAATGTGCCTGGCTGCTGTTCACTGAAAAGCTCATTCTGGGTACATTTTTGGTATACATTTGCATCTGCCGGGTCAGCTGAGCAGTGAATTTCTACTTAACTATCTCCTATCAGGAGAGACCTCAGGGCTGCATCTTTTGAGCGCAGTACTGAGCCTGAAAAGCGTTTACAACCCAACTTACAAGTAAAACTAGCTAAAATGTGCCTGGCTGCTGTTCACTGAAAAGCTCATTCTGGGTACATTTTTGGTATACATTTGCTTCTGCCGGGTCAGCTGAGCAGTGAATTTCTACATAACTACCTCCTATCAGGAGAGACCTCAGGGCTGCATCTTTTGAGCACAGTACTGAGCCTGAAAACCGTTTACAACCCCAGTTACAAGTAAAACTAGCTAAAATGTGCCTGGCTGCTGTTCACTGAAAAGCTCATTCTGGGTACATTTTTGGTATACATTTGCTTCTGCCGGGTCAGCAGAGCAGTGAATTTCTACTTAACTATCTCCTATCAAGAGAGACCTCAGGGCTGCATCTTTTGAGCGCAGTACTGAGCCTGAAAAGTGTTTCCAACCCCACTTACAAGTAAAACTAGCTAAAATGTGCCTGGCTGCTGTTCACTGAAAAGCTCATTCTATGTACATTTTTGGTATACATTTGCTTCTGCCGGGTCAGCTGAGCAGTGAATTTCTACTTAACTACCTCCTATCAGGAGTGACCTCAGGGCTGCATCTTTTGAGCGCAGTACTGAGCCTGAAAACCGTTTACAACCCCAGTTACAAGTAAAACTAGCTAAAATGTGCCTGGCTGCTGTTCACTGAAAAGCTCATTCTGGGTACATTTTTGGTATACATTTGCTTCTGCCGGGTCAGCTGAGCAGTGAATTTCTACTTAACTACCTCCTATCAGGAGAGACCTCAGGGCTGCATCTTTTGAGCGCAGTACTGAGCCTGAAAACCGTTTACAACCCCACTTACAAGTAAAAGTAGCTAAAATGTGCCTGGCTGCTGTTCACTGAAAAGCTCATTCTGGTACATTTTTGGTATACATTTGCTTCTGCCGGGTCAGCTGAGCAGTGAATTTCTACTTAACTACCTCCTATCAGGAGAGATCTCAGGGCTGCATCTTTTGAGCGCAGTACTGAGCCTGAAAAGCTTTTACAACCCCACTTACAAGTAAAACTAGCTAAAATGTGCCTGGCTGCTGTTCACTGAAAAGCTCATTCTGGGTACATTTTTGGTATACATTTGCTTCTGCCGGGTCAGCAGAGCAGTGAATTTCTACTTAACTATCTCCTATCAAGAGAGACCTCAGGGCTGCATCTTTTGAGCGCAGTACTGAGCCTGAAAAGTTTTTCCAACCCCACTTACAAGTAAAACTAGCTAAAATGTGCCTGGCTGCTGTTCACTGAAAAGCTCATTCTGGGTACATTTTTGGTATACATTTGCTTCTGCCGGGTCAGCTGAGCAGTGAATTTCTACTTAACTACCTCCTATCAGGAGAGATCTCAGGGCTGCATCTTTTGAGCGCAGTACTGAGCCTGAAAAGCTTTTACAACCCCACTTACAAGTAAAACTAGCTAAAATGTGCCTGGCTGCTGTTCACTGAAAAGCTCATTCTGGGTACATTTTTGGTATACATTTGCTTCTGCCGGGTCTGCTGAGCAGTGAATTTCTACTTAACTGCCTCCTATCAGGAGAGACCTCAGGCTGCATTTTTGAGCGCAGTACTGAGCCTGAAAAGCGTTTCCAACCCCAGTTACAAGTAAAACTAGCTAAAATGTGCCTGGCTGCTGTTCACTGAAAAGCTCATTCTGCGTACATTTTTGGTATACATTTGCTTCTGCCGGGTCAGCTGAGCAGTGAATTTCTACTTAACTATCTCCTATCAGGAGAGACCTCAGGGCTGCATCTTTTGAGCGCAGTACTGAGCCTGAAAAGCGTTTACAACCCCACTTACAAGTAAAACTAGCTAAAATGTGCCTGGCTGCTGTTCACTGAAAAGCTCATTCTGCGTACATTTTTGGTATACATTTGCTTCTGCCGGGTCAGCTGAGCAGTGAATTTCTACTTAACTACCTCCTATCAGGAGAGACCTCAGGGCTGCATCTTTTGAGCGCAGTACTGAGCATGAAAAGCGTTTACAACCCCACTTACAAGTAAAACTAGCTAAAATGTGCCTGGCTGCTGTTCACTGAAAAGCTCATTCTGGTACATTTTTGGTATACATTTGCTTCTGCCGGGTCAGCTGAGCAGTGAATTTCTACTTAACTACCTCCTATCAGGAGAGACCTCAGGGCTGCATCTTTTCAGTGCAGTACTGAGCCTGAAAAGCGTTTACAACCCCACTTACAAGTAAAACTAGCTAAAATGTGCCTGGCTGCTGTTCACTGAAAAGCTCATTCTGGGTACATGTTTGGTATACATTTGCTTCTGCCGGGTCAGCTGAGCAGTGAATTTCTACTTAACTACCTCCTATCAGGAGAGACCTCAGGGCTGCATCTTTTGAGCGCAGTACTGAGCTTGAAAAGCGTTTCCAACCCCAGTTACAAGTAAAACTAGCTCAAATGTGCCTGGCTGCTGTTCACTGAAAAGCTCATTCTGGGTACATTTTTGGTATACATTTGCTTCTGCCGGGTCAGCTGAGCAGTGAATTTCTACTTAACTACCTCCTATCAGGGCTGCATCTTTTGAGCGCAGTACTGAGCCTGAAAAGCGTTTCCAACCCCACTTACAAGTAAATCTAGCTAAAATGTGCCTGGCTGCTGTTCACTGAAAAGCTCATTCTGGGTACATTTTTGGTATACATTTGCTTCTGCCGGGTCAGCTGAGCAGTGAATTTCTACTTAACTATCTCCTATCAGGAGAGACCTCAGGGCTGCATCTTTTGAGCGCAGTACTGAGCCTGAAAAGCGTTTCCAACCCCACTTACAAGTAAAACTAGCTAAAATGTGCCTGGCTGCTGTTCACTGAAAAGCTCATTCTAGGTACATTTTTGGTATACATTTGCTTCTGCCGGGTCTGCTGAGCAGTGAATTTCTACTTAACTGCCTCCTATCAGGAGAGACCTCAGGCTGCATTTTTGAGCGCAGTACTGAGCCTGAAAAGCGTTTCCAACCCCAGTTACAAGTAAAACTAGCTAAAATGTGCCTGGCTGCTGTTCACTGAAAAGCTCATTCTGCGTACATTTTTGGTATACATTTGCTTCTGCCGGGTCAGCTGAGCAGTGAATTTCTACTTAACTATCTCCTATCAGGAGAGACCTCAGGGCTGCATCTTTTGAGCGCAGTACTGAGCCTGAAAAGCGTTTACAACCCCACTTACAAGTAAAACTAGCTAAAATGTGCCTGGCTGCTGTTCACTGAAAAGCTCATTCTGCGTACATTTTTGGTATACATTTGCTTCTGCCGGGTCAGCTGAGCAGTGAATTTCTACTTAACTACCTCCTATCAGGAGAGACCTCAGGGCTGCATCTTTTGAGCGCAGTACTGAGCCTGAAAAGCGTTTACAACCCCACTTACAAGTAAAACTAGCTAAAATGTGCCTGGCTGCTGTTCACTGAAAAGCTCATTCTGGTACATTTTTGGTATACATTTGCTTCTGCCGGGTCAGCTGAGCAGTGAATTTCTACTTAACTACCTCCTATCAGGAGAGACCTCAGGGCTGCATCTTTTCAGTGCAGTACTGAGCCTGAAAAGCGTTTACAACCCCACTTACAAGTAAAACTAGCTAAAATGTGCCTGGCTGCTGTTCACTGAAAAGCTCATTCTGGGTACATGTTTGGTATACATTTGCTTCTGCCGGGTCAGCTGAGCAGTGAATTTCTACTTAACTACCTCCTATCAGGAGAGACCTCAGGGCTGCATCTTTTGAGCGCAGTACTGAGCTTGAAAAGCGTTTCCAACCCCAGTTACAAGTAAAACTAGCTCAAATGTGCCTGGCTGCTGTTCACTGAAAAGCTCATTCTGGGTACATTTTTGGTATACATTTGCTTCTGCCGGGTCAGCTGAGCAGTGAATTTCTACTTAACTACCTCCTATCAGGGCTGCATCTTTTGAGCGCAGTACTGAGCCTGAAAAGCGTTTCCAACCCCACTTACAAGTAAATCTAGCTAAAATGTGCCTGGCTGCTGTTCACTGAAAAGCTCATTCTGGGTACATTTTTGGTATACATTTGCTTCTGCCGGGTCAGCTGAGCAGTGAATTTCTACTTAACTATCTCCTATCAGGAGAGACCTCAGGGCTGCATCTTTTGAGCGCAGTACTGAGCCTGAAAAGCGTTTCCAACCCCACTTACAAGTAAAACTAGCTAAAATGTGCCTGGCTGCTGTTCACTGAAAAGCTCATTCTAGGTACATTTTTGGTATACATTTGCTTCTGCCGGGTCAGCTGAGCAGTGAATTTCTACTTAACTATCTCCTATCAGGAGAGACCTCAGGGCTGCATCTTTTGAGCGCAGTACTGAGCCTGAAAAGCGTTTCCAACCCCACTTACAAGTAAAACTAGCTAAAATGTGCCTGGCTGCTGTTCACTGAAAAGCTCATTCTGGGTACATTTTTGGTATACATTTGCTTCTGCCGGGTCAGCTGAACAGTGAATTTCTACTTAACTACCCCCTATCAGGAGAGACCTCAGGGCTGCATCTTTTGAGCGCAGTACTGAGCCTGAAAAGCGTTTACAACCCCACTTACAAGTAAAACTAGCTAAAATGTGCCTGGCTGCTGTTCACTGAAAAGCTCATTCTGGGTACATTTTTGGTATACATTTGCTTCCGCCGGGTCAGCTGAGCAGTGAATTTCTACTTAACTACCTCCTATCAGGAGAGACCTCAGGGCTGCATCTTTTGAGCGCAGTACTGAGCCTAAAAAGCGTTTACAACCCCAGTTACAAGTAAAACTAGCTAAAATGTGCCTGGCTGCTGTTCACTGAAAAGCTTATTCTGGGTACATTTTTGGTATACATTTGCTTCTGCCGGGTCAGCTGAGCAGTGAATTTCTACTTAACTATCTCCTATCAGGAGAGACCTCAAGGCTGCATCTTTTGAGGGCAGTACTGAGCCTGAAAAGCGTTTACAACCCCACTTACAAGTAAAACTAGCTAAAATGTGCCTGGCTGCTGTTCACTGAAAAGCTCATTCTGGGTACATTTTTGGTATACATTTGCTTCTGCCGGGTCAGCTGAGCAGTGAATTTCTACTTAAATACCTCCTATCAGGAGAGACCTCAGGGCTGCATCTTTTGAGCGCAGTACTGAGCCTGAAAAGCGTTTACAACCCCACTTACAAGTAAAACTAGCTAAAATGTGCCTGGCTGCTGTTCACTGAAAAGTTCATTCTGGGTACATTTTTGGTATACATTTGCTTCTGCCGGGTCAGCTGAGCAGTGAATTTCTACTTAACTACCTCCTATCAGGAGAGACCTCAGGGCTGCATCTTTTGAGCGCAGTACTGAGCCTGAAAAGCGTTTACAACCCCACTTACAAGTAAAACTAGCTAAAATGTGCCTGGCTGCTGTTCACTGAAAAGCTCATTCTGGTTACATTTTTGGTATACATTTGCTTCTGCCGGGTCAGCTGAGCAGTGAATTTCTACTTAACTACCTCCTATCAGGAGACCTCAGGGCTGCATCTTTTGAGCGCAGTACTGAGCCTGAAAAGCGTTTACAACCCCACTTACAATTAAAACTAGCTAAAATGTGCCTGGCTGCTGTTCACTGAAAAGCTCATTCTGGGTACATTTTTGATACATTTGCTTCTGCCGGGTCAGCTGAGCAGTGAATTTCTACTTAACTATCTCCTATCAGGAGAGACCTCAGGGCTGCATCTTTTGTGCGCAGTACTGAGCCTGAAAAGCGTTTACAACCCCACTTACAAGTAAAACTAGCTAAAATGTGCCTGGCTGCTGTTCACTGAAAAGCTTATTCTGGGTACATTTTTGGTATACATTTGCTTCTGCCGGGTCAGCTGAGCAGTGAATTTCTACTTAACTACCTCCTATCAGGAGTGACCTCAGGGCTGCATCTTTTGAGCGCAGTACTGAGCCTGAAAACCGTTTACAACCCAACTTACAAGTAAAACTAGCTAAAATGTGCCTGGCTGCTGTTCACTGAAAAGCTCATTCTGGGTACATTTTTGGTATACATTTGCTTCTGCCGGGTCAGCTGAGCAGTGAATTTCTACTTAACTACCTCCTATCAGGAGAGACCTCAGGGCTGCATCTTTTGAGCGCAGTACTGAGCCTGAAAACCGTTTACAACCCCACTTACAAGTAAAAGTAGCTAAAATGTGCCTGGCTGCTGTTCACTGAAAAGCTCATTCTGGTACATTTTTGGTATACATTTGCTTCTGCCGGGTCAGCTGAGCAGTGAATTTCTACTTAACTACCTCCTATCAGGAGAGACCTCGGGGCTGCATCTTTTGAGCGCAGTACTGAGCCTGAAAAGCGTTTACAACCCCACTTACAAGTAAAACTAGCTAAAATGTGCCTGGCTGCTGTTCACTGAAAAGCTCATTCTGGGTACATTTTTGGTATACATTTGCATCTGCCGGGTCAGCTGAGCAGTGAATTTCTACTTAACTATCTCCTATCAGGAGAGACCTCAGGGCTGCATCTTTTGAGCGCAGTAGTGAGCCTGAAAAGCGTTTACAACCCAACTTACAAGTAAAACTAGCTAAAATGTGCCTGGCTGCTGTTCACTGAAAAGCTCATTCTGGGTACATTTTTGGTATACATTTGCTTCTGCCGGGTCAGCTGAGCAGTGAATTTCTACATAACTACCTCCTATCAGGAGAGACCTCAGGGCTGCATCTTTTGAGCGCAGTACTGAGCCTGAAAACCGTTTACAACCCCAGTTACAAGTAAAACTAGCTAAAATGTGCCTGGCTGCTGTTCACTGAAAAGCTCATTCTGGGTACATTTTTGGTATACATTTGCTTCTGCCGGGTCAGCAGAGCAGTGAATTTCTACTTAACTATCTCCTATCAAGAGAGACCTCAGGGCTGCATCTTTTGAGCGCAGAACTGAGCCTGAAAAGTGTTTCCAACCCCACTTACAAGTAAAACTAGCTAAAATGTGCCTGGCTGCTGTTCACTGAAAAGCTCATTCTATGTACATTTTTGGTATACATTTGCTTCTGCCGGGTCAGCTGAGCAGTGAATTTCTACTTAACTACCTCCTATCAGGAGTGACCTCAGGGCTGCATCTTTTGAGCGCAGTACTGAGCCTGAAAACCGTTTACAACCCCTGTTACAAGTAAAACTAGCTAAAATGTGCCTGGCTGCTGTTCACTGAAAAGCTCATTCTGGGTACATTTTTGGTATACATTTGCTTCTGCCGGGTCAGCTGAGCAGTGAATTTCTACTTAACTACCTCCTATCAGGAGAGACCTCAGGGCTGCATCTTTTGAGCGCAGTACTGAGCCTGAAAACCGTTTACAACCCCACTTACAAGTAAAAGTAGCTAAAATGTGCCTGGCTGCTGTTCACTGAAAAGCTCATTCTGGTACATTTTTGGTATACATTTGCTTCTGCCGGGTCAGCTGAGCAGTGAATTTCTACTTAACTACCTCCTATCAGGAGAGATCTCAGGGCTGCATCTTTTGAGCGCAGTACTGAGCCTGAAAAGCTTTTACAACCCCACTTACAAGTAAAACTAGCTAAAATGTGCCTGGCTGCTGTTCACTGAAAAGCTCATTCTGGGTACATTTTTGGTATACATTTGCTTCTGCCGGGTCAGCTGAGCAGTGAATTTCTACTTACTATCTCCTATCAGGAGAGACCTCAGGGCTGCATCTTTTGAGCGCAGTACTGAGCCTGAAAAGCGTTTACAACCCCACTTACAAGTAAAACTAGCTAAAATGTGCCTGGCTGCTGTTCACTGAAAAGCTCATTCTGGGTACATTTTTGGTATACATTTGCTTCTGCCGGGTCAGCTGAGCAGTGAATTTCTACTTAACTACCTCCTATCAGGAGAGACCTCAGGGCTGCATCTTTTGAGCGCAGTACTGAGCCTGAAAACCGTTTACAACCCCAGTTACAAGTAAAACTAGCTAAAATGTGCCTGGCTGCTGTTCACTGAAAAGCTCATTCTGGGTACATTTTTGGTATACATTTGCTTCTGCCGGGTCAGCTGAGCAGTGAATTTCTACTTAACTACCTCCTATCAGGAGTGACCTCAGGGCTGCATCTTTTGAGCGCAGTACTGAGCCTGAAAACCGTTTACAACCCAACTTACAAGTAAAACTAGCTAAAATGTGCCTGGCTGCTGTTCACTGAAAAGCTCATTCTGGGTACATTTTTGGTATACATTTGCTTCTGCCGGGTCAGCTGAGCAGTGAATTTCTACTTAACTACCTCCTATCAGGAGAGACCTCGGGGCTGCATCTTTTGAGCGCAGTACTGAGCCTGAAAAGCGTTTACAACCCCACTTACAAGTAAAACTAGCTAAAATGTGCCTGGCTGCTGTTCACTGAAAAGCTCATTCTGGGTACATTTTTAGTATACATTTGCATCTGCCGGGTCAGCTGAGCAGTGAATTTCTACTTAACTATCTCCTATCAGGAGAGACCTCAGGGCTGCATCTTTTGAGCGCAGTACTGAGCCTGAAAAGCGTTTACAACCCAACTTACAAGTAAAACTAGCTAAAATGTGCCTGGCTGCTGTTCACTGAAAAGCTCATTCTGGGTACATTTTTGGTATACATTTGCTTCTGCCGGGTCAGCTGAGCAGTGAATTTCTACATAACTACCTCCTATCAGGAGAGACCTCAGGGCTGCATCTTTTGAGCGCAGTACTGAGCCTGAAAACCGTTTACAACCCCAGTTACAAGTAAAACTAGCTAAAATGTGCCTGGCTGCTGTTCACTGAAAAGCTCATTCTGGGTACATTTTTGGTATACATTTGCTTCTGCCGGGTCAGCAGAGCAGTGAATTTCTACTTAACTATCTCCTATCAAGAGAGACCTCAGGGCTGCATCTTTTGAGCGCAGTACTGAGCCTGAAAAGTGTTTCCAACCCCACTTACAAGTAAAACTAGCTAAAATGTGCCTGGCTGCTGTTCACTGAAAAGCTCATTCTATGTACATTTTTGGTATACATTTGCTTCTGCCGGGTCAGCTGAGCAGTGAATTTCTACTTAACTACCTCCTATCAGGAGTGACCTCAGGGCTGCATCTTTTGAGCGCAGTACTGAGCCTGAAAACCGTTTACAACCCCAGTTACAAGTAAAACTAGCTAAAATGTGCCTGGCTGCTGTTCACTGAAAAGCTCATTCTGGGTACATTTTTGGTATACATTTGCTTCTGCCGGGTCAGCTGAGCAGTGAATTTCTACTTAAATACCTCCTATCAGGAGAGACCTCAGGGCTGCATCTTTTGAGCGCAGTACTGAGCCTGAAAAGCGTTTACAACCCCACTTACAAGTAAAACTAGCTAAAATGTGCCTGGCTGCTGTTCACTGAAAAGTTCATTCTGGGTACATTTTTGGTATACATTTGCTTCTGCCGGGTCAGCTGAGCAGTGAATTTCTACTTAACTACCTCCTATCAGGAGAGACCTCAGGGCTGCATCTTTTGAGCGCAGTACTGAGCCTGAAAAGCGTTTACAACCCCACTTACAAGTAAAACTAGCTAAAATGTGCCTGGCTGCTGTTCACTGAAAAGCTCATTCTGGTTACATTTTTGGTATACATTTGCTTCTGCCGGGTCAGCTGAGCAGTGAATTTCTACTTAACTACCTCCTATCAGGAGACCTCAGGGCTGCATCTTTTGAGCGCAGTACTGAGCCTGAAAAGCGTTTACAACCCCACTTACAATTAAAACTAGCTAAAATGTGCCTGGCTGCTGTTCACTGAAAAGCTCATTCTGGGTACATTTTTGATACATTTGCTTCTGCCGGGTCAGCTGAGCAGTGAATTTCTACTTAACTATCTCCTATCAGGAGAGACCTCAGGGCTGCATCTTTTGTGCGCAGTACTGAGCCTGAAAAGCGTTTACAACCCCACCTACAAGTAAAACTAGCTAAAATGTGCCTGGCTGCTGTTCACTGAAAAGCTTATTCTGGGTACATTTTTGGTATACATTTGCTTCTGCCGGGTCAGCTGAGCAGTGAATTTCTACTTAACTACCTCCTATCAGGAGAGACCTCAGGGCTGCATCTTTTGAGCGCAGTACTGAGCCTAAAAAGCGTTTACAACCCCAGTTACAAGTAAAACTAGCTAAAATGTGCCTGGCTGCTGTTCACTGAAAAGCTTATTCTGGGTACATTTTTGGTATACATTTGCTTCTGCCGGGTCAGCTGAGCAGTGAATTTCTACTTAACTATCTCCTATCAGGAGAGACCTCAGGGCTGCACCTTTTGAGCGCAGTACTGAGCCTGAAAAGCGTTTACAACCCTACTTACAAGTAAAACTAGCTAAAATGTGCCTGGCTGCTGTTCACTGAAAAGCTCATTCTGGGTACATTTTTGGTATACATTTGCTTCTGCCGGGTCAGCTGAGCAGTGAATTTCTACTTACTATCTCCTATCAGGAGAGACCTCAGGGCTGCATCTTTTGAGCGCAGTACTGAGCCTGAAAAGCGTTTACAACCCCACTTACAAGTAAAACTAGCTAAAATGTGCCTGGCTGCTGTTCACTGAAAAGCTCATTCTGGGTACATTTTTGGTATACATTTGCTTCTGCCGGGTCAGCTGAGCAGTGAATTTCTACTTAACTACCTCCTATCAGGAGTGACCTCAGGGCTGCATCTTTTGAGCGCAGTACTGAGCCTGAAAACCGTTTACAACCCCAGTTACAAGTAAAACTAGCTAAAATGTGCCTGGCTGCTGTTCACTGAAAAGCTCATTCTGGGTACATTTTTGGTATACATTTGCTTCTGCCGGGTCAGCTGAGCAGTGAATTTCTACTTAAATACCTCCTATCAGGAGAGACCTCAGGGCTGCATCTTTTGAGCGCAGTACTGAGCCTGAAAAGCGTTTACAACCCCACTTACAAGTAAAACTAGCTAAAATGTGCCTGGCTGCTGTTCACTGAAAAGTTCATTCTGGGTACATTTTTGGTATACATTTGCTTCTGCCGGGTCAGCTGAGCAGTGAATTTCTACTTAACTACCTCCTATCAGGAGAGACCTCAGGGCTGCATCTTTTGAGCGCAGTACTGAGCCTGAAAAGCGTTTACAACCCCACTTACAAGTAAAACTAGCTAAAATGTGCCTGGCTGCTGTTCACTGAAAAGCTCATTCTGGTTACATTTTTGGTATACATTTGCTTCTGCCGGGTCAGCTGAGCAGTGAATTTCTACTTAACTACCTCCTATCAGGAGACCTCAGGGCTGCATCTTTTGAGCGCAGTACTGAGCCTGAAAAGCGTTTACAACCCCACTTACAATTAAAACTAGCTAAAATGTGCCTGGCTGCTGTTCACTGAAAAGCTCATTCTGGGTACATTTTTGATACATTTGCTTCTGCCGGGTCAGCTGAGCAGTGAATTTCTACTTAACTATCTCCTATCAGGAGAGACCTCAGGGCTGCATCTTTTGTGCGCAGTACTGAGCCTGAAAAGCGTTTACAACCCCACCTACAAGTAAAACTAGCTAAAATGTGCCTGGCTGCTGTTCACTGAAAAGCTTATTCTGGGTACATTTTTGGTATACATTTGCTTCTGCCGGGTCAGCTGAGCAGTGAATTTCTACTTAACTACCTCCTATCAGGAGAGACCTCAGGGCTGCATCTTTTGAGCGCAGTACTGAGCCTAAAAAGCGTTTACAACCCCAGTTACAAGTAAAACTAGCTAAAATGTGCCTGGCTGCTGTTCACTGAAAAGCTTATTCTGGGTACATTTTTGGTATACATTTGCTTCTGCCGGGTCAGCTGAGCAGTGAATTTCTACTTAACTATCTCCTATCAGGAGAGACCTCAGGGCTGCACCTTTTGAGCGCAGTACTGAGCCTGAAAAGCGTTTACAACCCTACTTACAAGTAAAACTAGCTAAAATGTGCCTGGCTGCTGTTCACTGAAAAGCTCATTCTGGGTACATTTTTGGTATACATTTGCTTCTGCCGGGTCAGCTGAGCAGTGAATTTCTACTTACTATCTCCTATCAGGAGAGACCTCAGGGCTGCATCTTTTGAGCGCAGTACTGAGCCTGAAAAGCGTTTACAACCCCACTTACAAGTAAAACTAGCTAAAATGTGCCTGGCTGCTGTTCACTGAAAAGCTCATTCTGGGTACATTTTTGGTATACATTTGCTTCTGCCGGGTCAGCTGAGCAGTGAATTTCTACTTAACTACCTCCTATCAGGAGTGACCTCAGGGCTGCATCTTTTGAGCGCAGTACTGAGCCTGAAAACCGTTTACAACCCAACTTACAAGTAAAACTAGCTAAAATGTGCTTGGCTGCTGTTCACTGAAAAGCTCATTCTGGGTACATTTTTGGTATACATTTGCTTCTGCCGGGTCAGCTGAGCAGTGAATTTCTACTTAACTACCTCCTATCAGGAGAGACCTCAGGGCTGCATCTTTTGAGCGCAGTACTGAGCCTGAAAACCGTTTACAACCCCACTTACAAGTAAAAGTAGCTAAAATGTGCCTGGCTGCTGTTCACTGAAAAGCTCATTCTGATACATTTTTGGTATACATTTGCTTCTGCCGGGTCAGCTGAGCAGTGAATTTCTACTTAACTACCTCCTATCAGGAGAGACCTCGGGGCTGCATCTTTTGAGCGCAGTACTGAGCCTGAAAAGCATTTACAACCCCACTTACAAGTAAAACTAGCTAAAATGTGCCTGGCTGCTGTTCACTGAAAAGCTCATTCTGGGTACATTTTTGGTATACATTTGCATCTGCCGGGTCAGCTGAGCAGTGAATTTCTACTTAACTACCTCCTATCAGGAGAGATCTCAGGGCTGCATCTTTTGAGCGCAGTACTGAGCCTGAAAAGCTTTTACAACCCCACTTACAAGTAAAACTAGCTAAAATGTGCCTGGCTGCTGTTCACTGAAAAGCTCATTCTGGGTACATTTTTGGTATACATTTGCATCTGCCGGGTCAGCAGAGCAGTGAATTTCTACTTAACTACCTCCTATCAGGAGAGACCTCAGGGCTGCATCTTTTGAGCGCTGTACTGAGCCTGAAAACCGTTTACAACCCCAGTTACAAGTAAAACTAGCTAAAATGTGCCTGGCTGCTGTTCACTGAAAAGCTCATTCTGGGTACATTTTTGGTATACATTTGCTTCTGCCGGGTCAGCTGAGCAGTGAATTTCTACTTAACTACCTCCTATCAGGAGAGATCTCAGGGCTGCATCTTTTGAGCGCAGTACTGAGCCTGAAAAGCTTTTACAACCCCACTTACAAGTAAAACTAGCTAAAATGTGCCTGGCTGCTGTTCACTGAAAAGCTCATTCTGGGTACATTTTTGGTATACATTTGCTTCTGCCGGGTCTGCTGAGCAGTGAATTTCTACTTAACTGCCTCCTATCAGGAGAGACCTCAGGCTGCATTTTTGAGCGCAGTACTGAGCCTGAAAAGCGTTTCCAACCCCAGTTACAAGTAAACCTAGCTAAAATGTGCCTGGCTGCTGTTCACTGAAAAGCTCATTCTGCGTACATTTTTGGTATACATTTGCTTCTGCCGGGTCAGCTGAGCAGTGAATTTCTACTTAACTATCTCCTATCAGGAGAGACCTCAGGGCTGCATCTTTTGAGCGCAGTACTGAGCCTGAAAAGCGTTTACAACCCCACTTACAAGTAAAACTAGCTAAAATGTGCCTGGCTGCTGTTCACTGAAAAGCTCATTCTGCGTACATTTTTGGTATACATTTGCTTCTGCCGGGTCAGCTGAGCAGTGAATTTCTACTTAACTACCTCCTATCAGAAGAGACCTCAGGGCTGCATCTTTTGAGCGCAGTACTGAGCCTGAAAAGCGTTTACAACCCCACTTACAAGTAAAACTAGCTAAAATGTGCCTGGCTGCTGTTCACTGAAAAGCTCATTCTGGTACATTTTTGGTATACATTTGCTTCTGCCGGGTCAGCTGAGCAGTGAATTTCTACTTAACTACCTCCTATCAGGAGAGACCTCAGGGCTGCATCTTTTCAGTGCAGTACTGAGCCTGAAAAGCGTTTACAACCCCACTTACAAGTAAAACTAGCTAAAATGTGCCTGGCTGCTGTTCACTGAAAAGCTCATTCTGGGTACATGTTTGGTATACATTTGCTTCTGCCGGGTCAGCTGAGCAGTGAATTTCTACTTAACTACCTCCTATCAGGAGAGACCTCAGGGCTGCATCTTTTGAGCGCAGTACTGAGCTTGAAAAGCGTTTTTTAACCCCAGTTACAAGTAAAACTAGCTCAAATGTGCCTGGCTGCTGTTCACTGAAAAGCTCATTCTGGGTACATTTTTGGTATACATTTGCTTCTGCCGGGTCAGCTGAGCAGTGAATTTCTACTTAACTACCTCCTATCAGGGCTGCATCTTTTGAGCGCAGTACTGAGCCTGAAAAGCGTTTCCAACCCCACTTACAAGTAAAACTAGTTAAAATGTGCCTGGCTGCTGTTCACTGAAAAGCTCATTCTGGGTACATTTTTGGTATACATTTGCTTCTGCCGGGTCAGCTGAGCAGTGAATTTCTACTTAACTATCTCCTATCAGGAGAGACCTCAGGGCTGCATCTTTTGAGCGCAGTACTGAGCCTGAAAAGCGTTTCCAACCCCACTTACAAGTAAAACTAGCTAAAATGTGCCTGGCTGCTGTTCACTGAAAAGCTCATTCTAGGTACATTTTTGGTATACATTTGCTTCTGCCGGGTCAGCTGAACAGTGAATTTCTACTTAACTACTATCAGGAGAGACCTCAGGGCTGCATCTTTTGAGCGCAGTACTGAGCCTGAAAAGCGTTTACAACCCCACTTACAAGTAAAACTAGCTAAAATGTGCCTGGCTGCTGTTCACTGAAAAGCTCATTCTGGGTACATTTTTGGTATACATTTGCTTCCGCCGGGTCAGCTGAGCAGTGAATTTCTACTTAACTACCTCCTATCAGGAGAGACCTCAGGGCTGCATCTTTTGAGCGCAGTACTGAGCCTAAAAAGCGTTTACAACCCCAGTTACAAGTAAAACTAGCTAAAATGTGCCTGGCTGCTGTTCACTGAAAAGCTTATTCTGGGTACATTTTTGGTATACATTTGCTTCTGCCGGGTCAGCTGAGCAGTGAATTTCTACTTAACTACCTCCTATCAGGAGAGACCTCAGGGCTGCATCTTTTGAGCGCAGTACTGAGCCTGAAAAGCGTTTACAACCCCACTTACAAGTAAAACTAGCTAAAATGTGCCTGGCTGCTGTTCACTGAAAAGCTCATTCTGGGTATATTTTTGGTATACATTTGCTTCTGCCGGGTCAGCTGAGCAGTGAATTTCTACTTAACTACCTCCTATCAGGAGAGACCTCAGGGCTGCATCTTTTGAGCGCAGTACTGAGCCTGAAAAGCGTTTACAACCCCACTTACAAGTAAAACTAGCTAAAATGTGCCTGGCTGCTGTTCACTGAAAAGCTCATTCTGGGTACATTTTTGGTATACATTTGCTTCTGCCGGGTCAGCTGAGCAGTGAATTTCTACTTAACTACCTCCTATCAGGAGAGACCTCAGGGCTGCATCTTTTGAGCGCAGTACTGAGCCTGAAAAGCGTTTACAACCCCACTTACAAGTAAAACTAGCTAAAATGTGCCTGGCTGCTGTTCACTGAAAAGCTCATTCTGGGTACATTTTTGGTATACATTTGCTTCTGCCGGGTCAGCTGAGCAGTGAATTTCTACTTAACTGCCTCCTATCAGGAGAGACCTCAGGCTGCATCTTTTGAGCGCAGTACTGAGCCTGAAAAGCGTTTCCAACCCCAGTTACAAGTAAAACTAGCTAAAATGTGCCTGGCTGCTGTTCACTGAAAAGCTCATTCTGCGTACATTTTTGGTATACATTTGCTTCTGCCGGGTCAGCTGAGCAGTGAATTTCTACTTAACTACCTCCTATCAGGAGAGACCTCAGGGCTGCATCTTTTGAGCGCAGTACTGAGCCTGAAAAGCGTTTCCAACCCCACTTACAAGTAAAACTAGCTAAAATGTGCCTGGCTGCTGTCACTGAAAAGCTCATTCTGGTACATTTTTGGTATACATTTGCTTCTGCCGGGTCAGCTGAGCAGTGAATTTCTACTTAACTACCTCCTATCAGGAGAGACCTCAGGGCTGCATCTTTTCAGTGCAGTACTGAGCCTGAAAAGCGTTTACAACCCCACTTACAAGTAAAACTAGCTAAAATGTGCCTGGCTGTTGTTCACTGAAAAGCTCATTCTGGGTACATTTTTGGTATACATTTGCTTCTGCCGGGTCAGCTGAGCAGTGAATTTCTACTTAACTACCTCCTATCAGGAGAGACCTCAGGGCTGCATCTTTTGAGCGCAGTACTGACCCTGAAAAGCGTTTACAACCCCACTTACAAGTAGAACTAGCTAAAATGTGCCTGGCTGCTGTTCACTGAAAAGCTCATTCTGGGTACATTTTTGGTATACATTTGCTTCTGCCGGGTCAGCTGAGCAGTGAATTTCTACTTAACTACCTCCTATCAGGAGAGACCTCAGGGCTGCATCTTTTGAGCGCAGTACTGAGCCTGAAAAGCGTTTCCAACCCCACTTACAAGTAAAACTAGCTAAAATGTGCCTGGCTGCTGTTCACTGAAAAGCTCATTCTGGGTACATTTTTGGTATACATTTGCTTCTGCCGGGTCAGCTGAACAGTGAATTTCTACTTAACTACCCCCTATCAGGAGAGACCTCAGGGCTGCATCTTTTCAGTGCAGTACTGAGCCTGAAAAGCGTTTACAACCCCACTTACAAGTAAAACTAGCTAAAATGTGCCTGGCTGTTGTTCACTGAAAAGCTCATTCTGGGTACATTTTTGGTATACATTTGCTTCTGCCGGGTCAGCTGAGCAGTGAATTTCTACTTAACTACCTCCTATCAGGAGAGACCTCAGGGCTGCATCTTTTCAGTGCAGTACTGAGCCTGAAAAGCGTTTACAACCCCACTTACAAGTAAAACTAGCTAAAATGTGCCTGGCTGTTGTTCACTGAAAAGCTCATTCTGGGTACATTTTTGGTATACATTTGCTTCTGCCGGGTCAGCTGAGCAGTGAATTTCTACTTAACTACCTCCTATCAGGAGAGACCTCAGGGCTGCATCTTTTGAGCGCAGTACTGACCCTGAAAAGCGTTTACAACCCCACTTACAAGTAGAACTAGCTAAAATGTGCCTGGCTGCTGTTCACTGAAAAGCTCATTCTGGGTACATTTTTGGTATACATTTGCTTCTGCCGGGTCAGCTGAGCAGTGAATTTCTACTTAACTACCTCCTATCAGGAGAGACCTCAGGGCTGCATCTTTTGAGCGCAGTACTGAGCTTGAAAAGCGTTTCCAACCCCAGTTACAAGTAAAACTAGCTCAAATGTGCCTGGCTGCTGTTCACTGAAAAGCTCATTCTGGGTACATTTTTGGTATACATTTGCTTCTGCCGGGTCAGCTGAGCAGTGAATTTCTACTTAACTACCTCCTATCAGGAGAGACCTCAGGGCTGCATCTTTTGAGCGCAGTACTGACCCTGAAAAGCGTTTACAACCCCACTTACAAGTAGAACTAGCTAAAATGTGCCTGGCTGCTGTTCACTGAAAAGCTCATTCTGGGTACATTTTTGGTATACATTTGCTTCTGCCGGGTCAGCTGAGCAGTGAATTTCTACTTAACTACCTCCTATCAGGAGAGACCTCAGGGCTGCATCTTTTGAGCGCAGTACTGAGCTTGAAAAGCGTTTCCAACCCCAGTTACAAGTAAAACTAGCTCAAATGTGCCTGGCTGCTGTTCACTGAAAAGCTCATTCTGGGTACATTTTTGGTATACATTTGCTTCTGCCGGGTCAGCTGAGCAGTGAATTTCTACTTAACTACCTCCTATCAGGAGAGACCTCAGGGCTGCATCTTTTGAGCGCAGTACTGAGCCTGAAAAGCGTTTCCAACCCCACTTACAAGTAAAACTAGCTAAAATGTGCCTGGCTGCTGTTCACTGAAAAGCTCATTCTGGGTACATTTTTGGTATACATTTGCTTCTGCCGGGTCAGCTGAACAGTGAATTTCTACTTAACTACCCCCTATCAGGAGAGACCTCAGGGCTGCATCTTTTGAGCGCAGTACTGAGCCTGAAAAGCGTTTACAACCCCACTTACAAGTAAAACTAGCTAAAATGTGCCTGGCTGCTGTTCACTGAAAAGCTCATTCTGGGTACATTTTTGGTATACATTTGCTTCCGCCGGGTCAGCTGAGCAGTGAATTTCTACTTAACTACCTCCTATCAGGAGAGACCTCAGGGCTGCATCTTTTGAGCGCAGTACTGAGCCTAAAAAGCGTTTACAACCCCAGTTACAAGTAAAACTAGCTAAAATGTGCCTGGCTGCTGTTCACTGAAAAGCTCATTCTGGGTACATTTTTGGTATACATTTGCTTCTGCCGGGTCAGCTGAGCAGTGAATTTCTACTTAACTATCTCCTATCAGGAGAGACCTCAAGGCTGCATCTTTTGAGGGCAGTACTGAGCCTGAAAAGCGTTTACAACCCCACTTACAAGTAAAACTAGCTAAAATGTGCCTGGCTGCTGTTCACTGAAAAGCTCATTCTGGGTACATTTTTGGTATACATTTGCTTCTGCCGGGTCAGCTGAGCAGTGAATTTCTACTTAAATACCTCCTATCAGGAGAGACCTCAGGGCTGCATCTTTTGAGCGCAGTACTGAGCCTGAAAAGCGTTTACAACCCCACTTACAAGTAAAACTAGCTAAAATGTGCCTGGCTGCTGTTCACTGAAAAGTTCATTCTGGGTACATTTTTGGTATACATTTGCTTCTGCCGGGTCAGCTGAGCAGTGAATTTCTACTTAACTACCTCCTATCAGGAGAGACCTCAGGGCTGCATCTTTTGAGCGCAGTACTGAGCCTGAAAAGCGTTTACAACCCCACTTACAAGTAAAACTAGCTAAAATGTGCCTGGCTGCTGTTCACTGAAAAGCTCATTCTGGTTACATTTTTGGTATACATTTGCTTCTGCCGGGTCAGCTGAGCAGTGAATTTCTACTTAACTACCTCCTATCAGGAGACCTCAGGGCTGCATCTTTTGAGCGCAGTACTGAGCCTGAAAAGCGTTTACAACCCCACTTACAATTAAAACTAGCTAAAATGTGCCTGGCTGCTGTTCACTGAAAAGCTCATTCTGGGTACATTTTTGATACATTTGCTTCTGCCGGGTCAGCTGAGCAGTGAATTTCTACTTAACTATCTCCTATCAGGAGAGACCTCAGGGCTGCATCTTTTGTGCGCAGTACTGAGCCTGAAAAGCGTTTACAACCCCACTTACAAGTAAAACTAGCTAAAATGTGCCTGGCTGCTGTTCACTGAAAAGCTTATTCTGGGTACATTTTTGGTATACATTTGCTTCTGCCGGGTCAGCTGAGCAGTGAATTTCTACTTAACTACCTCCTATCAGGAGAGACCTCAGGGCTGCATCTTTTGAGCGCAGTACTGAGCCTAAAAAGCGTTTACAACCCCAGTTACAAGTAAAACTAGCTAAAATGTGCCTGGCTGCTGTTCACTGAAAAGCTTATTCTGGGTACATTTTTGGTATACATTTGCTTCTGCCGGGTCAGCTGAGCAGTGAATTTCTACTTAACTATCTCCTATCAGGAGAGACCTCAGGGCTGCACCTTTTGAGCGCAGTACTGAGCCTGAAAAGCGTTTACAACCCCACTTACAAGTAAAACTAGCTAAAATGTGCCTGGCTGCTGTTCACTGAAAAGCTCATTCTGGGTACATTTTTGGTATACATTTGCTTCTGCCGGGTCAGCTGAGCAGTGAATTTCTACTTACTATCTCCTATCAGGAGAGACCTCAGGGCTGCATCTTTTGAGCGCAGTACTGAGCCTGAAAAGCGTTTACAACCCCACTTACAAGTAAAACTAGCTAAAATGTGCCTGGCTGCTGTTCACTGAAAAGCTCATTCTGGGTACATTTTTGGTATACATTTGCTTCTGCCGGGTCAGCTGAGCAGTGAATTTCTACTTAACTACCTCCTATCAGGAGAGACCTCAGGGCTGCATCTTTTGAGCGCAGTACTGAGCCTGAAAAGCGTTTCCAACCCCACTTACAAGTAAAACTAGCTAAAATGTGCCTGGCTGCTGTCACTGAAAAGCTCATTCTGGTACATTTTTGGTATACATTTGCTTCTGCCGGGTCAGCTGAGCAGTGAATTTCTACTTAACTACCTCCTATCAGGAGAGACCTCAGGGCTGCATCTTTTCAGTGCAGTACTGAGCCTGAAAAGCGTTTACAACCCCACTTACAAGTAAAACTAGCTAAAATGTGCCTGGCTGTTGTTCACTGAAAAGCTCATTCTGGGTACATTTTTGGTATACATTTGCTTCTGCCGGGTCAGCTGAGCAGTGAATTTCTACTTAACTACCTCCTATCAGGAGAGACCTCAGGGCTGCATCTTTTGAGCGCAGTACTGACCCTGAAAAGCGTTTACAACCCCACTTACAAGTAGAACTAGCTAAAATGTGCCTGGCTGCTGTTCACTGAAAAGCTCATTCTGGGTACATTTTTGGTATACATTTGCTTCTGCCGGGTCAGCTGAGCAGTGAATTTCTACTTAACTACCTCCTATCAGGAGAGACCTCAGGGCTGCATCTTTTGAGCGCAGTACTGAGCTTGAAAAGCGTTTCCAACCCCAGTTACAAGTAAAACTAGCTCAAATGTGCCTGGCTGCTGTTCACTGAAAAGCTCATTCTGGGTACATTTTTGGTATACATTTGCTTCTGCCGGGTCAGCTGAGCAGTGAATTTCTACTTAACTACCTCCTATCAGGAGAGACCTCAGGGCTGCATCTTTTGAGCGCAGTACTGAGCCTGAAAAGCGTTTCCAACCCCACTTACAAGTAAAACTAGCTAAAATGTGCCTGGCTGCTGTTCACTGAAAAGCTCATTCTGGGTACATTTTTGGTATACATTTGCTTCTGCCGGGTCAGCTGAACAGTGAATTTCTACTTAACTACCCCCTATCAGGAGAGACCTCAGGGCTGCATCTTTTGAGCGCAGTACTGAGCCTGAAAAGCGTTTACAACCCCACTTACAAGTAAAACTAGCTAAAATGTGCCTGGCTGCTGTTCACTGAAAAGCTCATTCTGGGTACATTTTTGGTATACATTTGCTTCCGCCGGGTCAGCTGAGCAGTGAATTTCTACTTAACTACCTCCTATCAGGAGAGACCTCAGGGCTGCATCTTTTGAGCGCAGTACTGAGCCTAAAAAGCGTTTACAACCCCAGTTACAAGTAAAACTAGCTAAAATGTGCCTGGCTGCTGTTCACTGAAAAGCTCATTCTGGGTACATTTTTGGTATACATTTGCTTCTGCCGGGTCAGCTGAGCAGTGAATTTCTACTTAACTATCTCCTATCAGGAGAGACCTCAAGGCTGCATCTTTTGAGGGCAGTACTGAGCCTGAAAAGCGTTTACAACCCCACTTACAAGTAAAACTAGCTAAAATGTGCCTGGCTGCTGTTCACTGAAAAGCTCATTCTGGGTACATTTTTGGTATACATTTGCTTCTGCCGGGTCAGCTGAGCAGTGAATTTCTACTTAAATACCTCCTATCAGGAGAGACCTCAGGGCTGCATCTTTTGAGCGCAGTACTGAGCCTGAAAAGCGTTTACAACCCCACTTACAAGTAAAACTAGCTAAAATGTGCCTGGCTGCTGTTCACTGAAAAGTTCATTCTGGGTACATTTTTGGTATACATTTGCTTCTGCCGGGTCAGCTGAGCAGTGAATTTCTACTTAACTACCTCCTATCAGGAGAGACCTCAGGGCTGCATCTTTTGAGCGCAGTACTGAGCCTGAAAAGCGTTTACAACCCCACTTACAAGTAAAACTAGCTAAAATGTGCCTGGCTGCTGTTCACTGAAAAGCTCATTCTGGTTACATTTTTGGTATACATTTGCTTCTGCCGGGTCAGCTGAGCAGTGAATTTCTACTTAACTACCTCCTATCAGGAGACCTCAGGGCTGCATCTTTTGAGCGCAGTACTGAGCCTGAAAAGCGTTTCCAACCCCACTTACAAGTAAAACTAGTTAAAATGTGCCTGGCTGCTGTTCACTGAAAAGCTCATTCTGGGTACATTTTTGGTATACATTTGCTTCTGCCGGGTCAGCTGAGCAGTGAATTTCTACTTAACTATCTCCTATCAGGAGAGACCTCAGGGCTGCATCTTTTGAGCGCAGTACTGAGCCTGAAAAGCGTTTCCAACCCCACTTACAAGTAAAACTAGCTAAAATGTGCCTGGCTGCTGTTCACTGAAAAGCTCATTCTAGGTACATTTTTGGTATACATTTGCTTCTGCCGGGTCAGCTGAACAGTGAATTTCTACTTAACTACTATCAGGAGAGACCTCAGGGCTGCATCTTTTGAGCGCAGTACTGAGCCTGAAAAGCGTTTACAACCCCACTTACAAGTAAAACTAGCTAAAATGTGCCTGGCTGCTGTTCACTGAAAAGCTCATTCTGGGTACATTTTTGGTATACATTTGCTTCCGCCGGGTCAGCTGAGCAGTGAATTTCTACTTAACTACCTCCTATCAGGAGAGACCTCAGGGCTGCATCTTTTGAGCGCAGTACTGAGCCTAAAAAGCGTTTACAACCCCAGTTACAAGTAAAACTAGCTAAAATGTGCCTGGCTGCTGTTCACTGAAAAGCTTATTCTGGGTACATTTTTGGTATACATTTGCTTCTGCCGGGTCAGCTGAGCAGTGAATTTCTACTTAACTATCTCCTATCAGGAGAGACCTCAGGGCTGCATCTTTTGAGGGCAGTATTGAGCCTGAAAAGCGTTTACAACCCCACTTACAAGTAAAACTAGCTCAAATGTGCCTGGCTGCTGTTCACTGAAAAGCTCATTCTGAGTACATTTTTGGTATACATTTGCTTCTGCCGGGTCAGCTGAGCAGTGAATTTCTACTTAACTACCTCCTATCAGGAGAGACCTCAGGGCTGCATCTTTTGAGCGCAGTACTGAGCCTGAAAAGCGTTTACAACCCCACTTACAAGTAAAACTAGCTAAAATGTGCCTGGCTGCTGTTCACTGAAAAGCTCATTCTGGGTATATTTTTGGTATACATTTGCTTCTGCCGGGTCAGCTGAGCAGTGAATTTCTACTTAACTACCTCCTATCAGGAGAGACCTCAGGGCTGCATCTTTTGAGCGCAGTACTGAGCCTGAAAAGCGTTTACAACCCCACTTACAAGTAAAACTAGCTAAAATGTGCCTGGCTGCTGTTCACTGAAAAGCTCATTCTGGGTACATTTTTGGTATACATTTGCTTCTGCCGGGTCAGCTGAGCAGTGAATTTCTACTTAACTACCTCCTATCAGGAGAGACCTCAGGGCTGCATCTTTTGAGCGCAGTACTGAGCCTGAAAAGCGTTTACAACCCCACTTACAAGTAAAACTAGCTAAAATGTGCCTGGCTGCTGTTCACTGAAAAGCTCATTCTGGGTACATTTTTGGTATACATTTGCTTCTGCCGGGTCAGCTGAGCAGTGAATTTCTACTTAACTGCCTCCTATCAGGAGAGACCTCAGGCTGCATCTTTTGAGCGCAGTACTGAGCCTGAAAAGCGTTTCCAACCCCAGTTACAAGTAAAACTAGCTAAAATGTGCCTGGCTGCTGTTCACTGAAAAGCTCATTCTGTGTACATTTTTGGTATACATTTGCTTCTGCCGGGTCAGCTGAGCAGTGAATTTCTACTTAACTACCTCCTATCAGGAGAGACCTCAGGGCTGCATCTTTTGAGCGCAGTACTGAGCCTGAAAAGCGTTTCCAACCCCACTTACAAGTAAAACTAGCTAAAATGTGCCTGGCTGCTGTCACTGAAAAGCTCATTCTGGTACATTTTTGGTATACATTTGCTTCTGCCGGGTCAGCTGAGCAGTGAATTTCTACTTAACTACCTCCTATCAGGAGAGACCTCAGGGCTGCATCTTTTCAGTGCAGTACTGAGCCTGAAAAGCGTTTACAACCCCACTTACAAGTAAAACTAGCTAAAATGTGCCTGGCTGTTGTTCACTGAAAAGCTCATTCTGGGTACATTTTTGGTATACATTTGCTTCTGCCGGGTCAGCTGAGCAGTGAATTTCTACTTAACTACCTCCTATCAGGAGAGACCTCAGGGCTGCATCTTTTGAGCGCAGTACTGACCCTGAAAAGCGTTTACAACCCCACTTACAAGTAGAACTAGCTAAAATGTGCCTGGCTGCTGTTCACTGAAAAGCTCATTCTGGGTACATTTTTGGTATACATTTGCTTCTGCCGGGTCAGCTGAGCAGTGAATTTCTACTTAACTACCTCCTATCAGGAGAGACCTCAGGGCTGCATCTTTTGAGCGCAGTACTGAGCTTGAAAAGCGTTTCCAACCCCAGTTACAAGTAAAACTAGCTCAAATGTGCCTGGCTGCTGTTCACTGAAAAGCTCATTCTGGGTACATTTTTGGTATACATTTGCTTCTGCCGGGTCAGCTGAGCAGTGAATTTCTACTTAACTACCTCCTATCAGGAGAGACCTCAGGGCTGCATCTTTTGAGCGCAGTACTGAGCCTGAAAAGCGTTTCCAACCCCACTTACAAGTAAAACTAGCTAAAATGTGCCTGGCTGCTGTTCACTGAAAAGCTCATTCTGGGTACATTTTTGGTATACATTTGCTTCTGCCGGGTCAGCTGAACAGTGAATTTCTACTTAACTACCCCCTATCAGGAGAGACCTCAGGGCTGCATCTTTTGAGCGCAGTACTGAGCCTGAAAAGCGTTTACAACCCCACTTACAAGTAAAACTAGCTAAAATGTGCCTGGCTGCTGTTCACTGAAAAGCTCATTCTGGGTACATTTTTGGTATACATTTGCTTCCGCCGGGTCAGCTGAGCAGTGAATTTCTACTTAACTACCTCCTATCAGGAGAGACCTCAGGGCTGCATCTTTTGAGCGCAGTACTGAGCCTAAAAAGCGTTTACAACCCCAGTTACAAGTAAAACTAGCTAAAATGTGCCTGGCTGCTGTTCACTGAAAAGCTCATTCTGGGTACATTTTTGGTATACATTTGCTTCTGCCGGGTCAGCTGAGCAGTGAATTTCTACTTAACTATCTCCTATCAGGAGAGACCTCAAGGCTGCATCTTTTGAGGGCAGTACTGAGCCTGAAAAGCGTTTACAACCCCACTTACAAGTAAAACTAGCTAAAATGTGCCTGGCTGCTGTTCACTGAAAAGCTCATTCTGGGTACATTTTTGGTATACATTTGCTTCTGCCGGGTCAGCTGAGCAGTGAATTTCTACTTAAATACCTCCTATCAGGAGAGACCTCAGGGCTGCATCTTTTGAGCGCAGTACTGAGCCTGAAAAGCGTTTACAACCCCACTTACAAGTAAAACTAGCTAAAATGTGCCTGGCTGCTGTTCACTGAAAAGTTCATTCTGGGTACATTTTTGGTATACATTTGCTTCTGCCGGGTCAGCTGAGCAGTGAATTTCTACTTAACTACCTCCTATCAGGAGAGACCTCAGGGCTGCATCTTTTGAGCGCAGTACTGAGCCTGAAAAGCGTTTACAACCCCACTTACAAGTAAAACTAGCTAAAATGTGCCTGGCTGCTGTTCACTGAAAAGCTCATTCTGGTTACATTTTTGGTATACATTTGCTTCTGCCGGGTCAGCTGAGCAGTGAATTTCTACTTAACTACCTCCTATCAGGAGACCTCAGGGCTGCATCTTTTGAGCGCAGTACTGAGCCTGAAAAGCGTTTACAACCCCACTTACAATTAAAACTAGCTAAAATGTGCCTGGCTGCTGTTCACTGAAAAGCTCATTCTGGGTACATTTTTGATACATTTGCTTCTGCCGGGTCAGCTGAGCAGTGAATTTCTACTTAACTATCTCCTATCAGGAGAGACCTCAGGGCTGCATCTTTTGTGCGCAGTACTGAGCCTGAAAAGCATTTACAACCCCACTTACAAGTAAAACTAGCTAAAATGTGCCTGGCTGCTGTTCACTGAAAAGCTTATTCTGGGTACATTTTTGGTATACATTTGCTTCTGCCGGGTCAGCTGAGCAGTGAATTTCTACTTAACTACCTCCTATCAGGAGAGACCTCAGGGCTGCATCTTTTGAGCGCAGTACTGAGCCTAAAAAGCGTTTACAACCCCAGTTACAAGTAAAACTAGCTAAAATGTGCCTGGCTGCTGTTCACTGAAAAGCTTATTCTGGGTACATTTTTGGTATACATTTGCTTCTGCCGGGTCAGCTGAGCAGTGAATTTCTACTTAACTATCTCCTATCAGGAGAGACCTCAGGGCTGCACCTTTTGAGCGCAGTACTGAGCCTGAAAAGCGTTTACAACCCCACTTACAAGTAAAACTAGCTAAAATGTGCCTGGCTGCTGTTCACTGAAAAGCTCATTCTGGGTACATTTTTGGTATACATTTGCTTCTGCCGGGTCAGCTGAGCAGTGAATTTCTACTTACTATCTCCTATCAGGAGAGACCTCAGGGCTGCATCTTTTGAGCGCAGTACTGAGCCTGAAAAGCGTTTACAACCCCACTTACAAGTAAAACTAGCTAAAATGTGCCTGGCTGCTGTTCACTGAAAAGCTCATTCTGGGTACATTTTTGGTATACATTTGCTTCTGCCGGGTCAGCTGAGCAGTGAATTTCTACTTAACTACCTCCTATCAGGAGAGACCTCAGGGCTGCATCTTTTGAGCGCAGTACTGAGCCTGAAAACCGTTTACAACCCCAGTTACAAGTAAAACTAGCTAAAATGTGCCTGGCTGCTGTTCACTGAAAAGCTCATTCTGGGTACATTTTTGGTATACATTTGCTTCTGCCGGGTCAGCTGAGCAGTGAAATTCTACTTAACTACCTCCTATCAGGAGTGACCTCAGGGCTGCATCTTTTGAGCGCAGTACTGAGCCTGAAAACCGTTTACAACCCAACTTACAAGTAAAACTAGCTAAAATGTGCCTGGCTGCTGTTCACTGAAAAGCTCATTCTGGGTACATTTTTGGTATACATTTGCTTCTGCCGGGTCAGCTGAGCAGTGAATTTCTACTTAACTACCTCCTATCAGGAGAGACCTCAGGGCTGCATCTTTTGAGCGCAGTACTGAGCCTGAAAACCGTTTACAACCCCACTTACAAGTAAAAGTAGCTAAAATGTGCCTGGCTGCTGTTCACTGAAAAGCTCATTCTGGTACATTTTTGGTATACATTTGCTTCTGCCGGGTCAGCTGAGCAGTGAATTTCTACTTAACTACCTCCTATCAGGAGAGACCTCGGGGCTGCATCTTTTGAGCGCTGTACTGAGCCTGAAAAGCGTTTACAACCCCACTTACAAGTAAAACTAGCTAAAATGTGCCTGGCTGCTGTTCACTGAAAAGCTCATTCTGGGTACATTTTTGGTATACATTTGCATCTGCCGGGTCAGCTGAGCAGTGAATTTCTACTTAACTATCTCCTATCAGGAGAGACCTCAGGGCTGCATCTTTTGAGCGCAGTACTGAGCCTGAAAAGCGTTTCCAACCCCACTTACAAGTAAAACTAGCTAAAATGTGCCTGGCTGCTGTTCACTGAAAAGCTCATTCTGGGTACATTTTTGGTATACATTTGCTTCTGCCGGGTCAGCTGAGCAGTGAATTTCTACTTAACTATCTCCTATCAGGAGAGACCTCAGGGCTGCATCTTTTGAGCGCAGTACTGAGCCTGAAAAGCGTTTCCAACCCCACTTACAAGTAAAACTAGCTAAAATGTGCCTGGCTGCTGTTCACTGAAAAGCTCATTCTAGGTACATTTTTGGTATACATTTGCTTCTGCCGGGTCAGCTGAACAGTGAATTTCTACTTAACTACTATCAGGAGAGACCTCAGGGCTGCATCTTTTGAGCGCAGTACTGAGCCTGAAAAGCGTTTACAACCCCACTTACAAGTAAAACTAGCTAAAATGTGCCTGGCTGCTGTTCACTGAAAAGCTCATTCTGGGTACATTTTTGGTATACATTTGCTTCCGCCGGGTCAGCTGAGCAGTGAATTTCTACTTAACTACCTCCTATCAGGAGAGACCTCAGGGCTGCATCTTTTGAGCGCAGTACTGAGCCTAAAAAGCGTTTACAACCCCAGTTCCAAGTAAAACTAGCTAAAATGTGCCTGGCTGCTGTTCACTGAAAAGCTTATTCTGGGTACATTTTTGGTATACATTTGCTTCTGCCGGGTCAGCTGAGCAGTGAATTTCTACTTAACTATCTCCTATCAGGAGAGACCTCAGGGCTGCATCTTTTGAGGGCAGTATTGAGCCTGAAAAGCGTTTACAACCCCACTTACAAGTAAAACTAGCTCAAATGTGCCTGGCTGCTGTTCACTGAAAAGCTCATTCTGAGTACATTTTTGGTATACATTTGCTTCTGCCGGGTCAGCTGAGCAGTGAATTTCTACTTAACTACCTCCTATCAGGAGAGACCTCAGGGCTGCATCTTTTGAGCGCAGTACTGAGCCTGAAAAGCGTTTACAACCCCACTTACAAGTAAAACTAGCTAAAATGTGCCTGGCTGCTGTTCACTGAAAAGCTCATTCTGGGTATATTTTTGGTATACATTTGCTTCTGCCGGGTCAGCTGAGCAGTGAATTTCTACTTAACTACCTCCTATCAGGAGAGACCTCAGGGCTGCATCTTTTGAGCGCAGTACTGAGCCTGAAAAGCGTTTACAACCCCACTTACAAGTAAAACTAGCTAAAATGTGCCTGGCTGCTGTTCACTGAAAAGCTCATTCTGGGTACATTTTTGGTATACATTTGCTTCTGCCGGGTCAGCTGAGCAGTGAATTTCTACTTAACTACCTCCTATCAGGAGAGACCTCAGGGCTGCATCTTTTGAGCGCAGTACTGAGCCTGAAAAGCGTTTACAACCCCACTTACAAGTAAAACTAGCTAAAATGTGCCTGGCTGCTGTTCACTGAAAAGCTCATTCTGGGTACATTTTTGGTATACATTTGCTTCTGCCGGGTCAGCTGAGCAGTGAATTTCTACTTAACTGCCTCCTATCAGGAGAGACCTCAGGCTGCATCTTTTGAGCGCAGTACTGAGCCTGAAAAGCGTTTCCAACCCCAGTTACAAGTAAAACTAGCTAAAATGTGCCTGGCTGCTGTTCACTGAAAAGCTCATTCTGCGTACATTTTTGGTATACATTTGCTTCTGCCGGGTCAGCTGAGCAGTGAATTTCTACTTAACTACCTCCTATCAGGAGAGACCTCAGGGCTGCATCTTTTGAGCGCAGTACTGAGCCTGAAAAGCGTTTCCAACCCCACTTACAAGTAAAACTAGCTAAAATGTGCCTGGCTGCTGTCACTGAAAAGCTCATTCTGGTACATTTTTGGTATACATTTGCTTCTGCCGGGTCAGCTGAGCAGTGAATTTCTACTTAACTACCTCCTATCAGGGAGACCTCAGGGCTGCATCTTTTCAGTGCAGTACTGAGCCTGAAAAGCGTTTACAACCCCACTTACAAGTAAAACTGCTAAAATGTGCCTGGCTGTTGTTCACTGAAAAGCTCATTCTGGGTACATTTTTGGTATACATTTGCTTCTGCCGGGTCAGCTGAGCAGTGAATTTCTACTTAACTACCTCCTATCAGGAGAGACCTCAGGGCTGCATCTTTTGAGCGCAGTACTGAGCCTGAAAAGCGTTTACAACCCCACTTACAAGTAGAACTAGCTAAAATGTGCCTGGCTGCTGTTCACTGAAAAGCTCATTCTGGGTACATTTTTGGTATACATTTGCTTCTGCCGGGTCAGCTGAGCAGTGAATTTCTACTTAACTACCTCCTATCAGGAGAGACCTCAGGGCTGCATCTTTTGAGCGCAGTACTGAGCTTGAAAAGCGTTTCCAACCCCAGTTACAAGTAAAACTAGCTCAAATGTGCCTGGCTGCTGTTCACTGAAAAGCTCATTCTGGGTACATTTTTGGTATACATTTGCTTCTGCCGGGTCAGCTGAGCAGTGAATTTCTACTTAACTACCTCCTATCAGGAGAGACCTCAGGGCTGCATCTTTTGAGCGCAGTACTGAGCCTGAAAAGCGTTTCCAACCCCACTTACAAGTAAAACTAGCTAAAATGTGCCTGGCTGCTGTTCACTGAAAAGCTCATTCTGGGTACATTTTTGGTATACATTTGCTTCTGCCGGGTCAGCTGAACAGTGAATTTCTACTTAACTACCCCCTATCAGGAGAGACCTCAGGGCTGCATCTTTTGAGCGCAGTACTGAGCCTGAAAAGCGTTTACAACCCCACTTACAAGTAAAACTAGCTAAAATGTGCCTGGCTGCTGTTCACTGAAAAGCTCATTCTGGGTACATTTTTGGTATACATTTGCTTCCGCTGGGTCAGCTGAGCCGTGAATTTCTACTTAACTACCTCCTATCAGGAGAGACCTCAGGGCTGCATCTTTTGAGCGCAGTACTGAGCCTAAAAAGCGTTTACAACCCCAGTTACAAGTAAAACTAGCTAAAATGTGCCTGGCTGCTGTTCACTGAAAAGCTCATTCTGGGTACATTTTTGGTATACATTTGCTTCTGCCGGGTCAGCTGAGCAGTGAATTTCTACTTAACTATCTCCTATCAGGAGAGACCTCAAGGCTGCATCTTTTGAGGGCAGTACTGAGCCTGAAAAGCGTTTACAACCCCACTTACAAGTAAAACTAGCTAAAATGTGCCTGGCTGCTGTTCACTGAAAAGCTCATTCTGGGTACATTTTTGGTATACATTTGCTTCTGCCGGGTCAGCTGAGCAGTGAATTTCTACTTAAATACCTCCTATCAGGAGAGCCTCAGGGCTGCATCTTTTGAGCGCAGTACTGAGCCTGAAAAGCGTTTACAACCCCACTTACAAGTAAAACTAGCTAAAATGTGCCTGGCTGCTGTTCACTGAAAAGTTCATTCTGGGTACATTTTTGGTATACATTTGCTTCTGCCGGGTCAGCTGAGCAGTGAATTTCTACTTAACTACCTCCTATCAGGAGAGACCTCAGGGCTGCATCTTTTGAGCGCAGTACTGAGCCTGAAAAGCGTTTACAACCCCACTTACAAGTAAAACTAGCTAAAATGTGCCTGGCTGCTGTTCACTGAAAAGCTCATTCTGGGTACATTTTTGGTATACATTTGCTTCTGCCGGGTCAGCTGAGCAGTGAATTTCTACTTAACTACCTCCTATCAGGAGAGACCTCAGGGCTGCATCTTTTGAGCGCAGTACTGAGCCTGAAAAGCGTTTACAACCCCACTTACAAGTAAAACTAGCTAAAATGTGCCTGGCTGCTGTTCACTGAAAAGCTCATTCTGGGTACATTTTTGGTATACATTTGCTTCTGCCGGGTCAGCTGAGCAGTGAATTTCTACTTAACTGCCTCCTATCAGGAGAGACCTCAGGCTGCATCTTTTGAGCGCAGTACTGAGCCTGAAAAGCGTTTCCAACCCCAGTTACAAGTAAAACTAGCTAAAATGTGCCTGGCTGCTGTTCACTGAAAAGCTCATTCTGCGTACATTTTTGGTATACATTTGCTTCTGCCGGGTCAGCTGAGCAGTGAATTTCTACTTAACTACCTCCTATCAGGAGAGACCTCAGGGCTGCATCTTTTGAGCGCAGTACTGAGCCTGAAAAGCGTTTCCAACCCCACTTACAAGTAAAACTAGCTAAAATGTGCCTGGCTGCTGTCACTGAAAAGCTCATTCTGGTACATTTTTGGTATACATTTGCTTCTGCCGGGTCAGCTGAGCAGTGAATTTCTACTTAACTACCTCCTATCAGGGAGACCTCAGGGCTGCATCTTTTCAGTGCAGTACTGAGCCTGAAAAGCGTTTACAACCCCACTTACAAGTAAAACTGCTAAAATGTGCCTGGCTGTTGTTCACTGAAAAGCTCATTCTGGGTACATTTTTGGTATACATTTGCTTCTGCCGGGTCAGCTGAGCAGTGAATTTCTACTTAACTACCTCCTATCAGGAGAGACCTCAGGGCTGCATCTTTTGAGCGCAGTACTGAGCCTGAAAAGCGTTTACAACCCCACTTACAAGTAGAACTAGCTAAAATGTGCCTGGCTGCTGTTCACTGAAAAGCTCATTCTGGGTACATTTTTGGTATACATTTGCTTCTGCCGGGTCAGCTGAGCAGTGAATTTCTACTTAACTACCTCCTATCAGGAGAGACCTCAGGGCTGCATCTTTTGAGCGCAATACTGAGCTTGAAAAGCGTTTCCAACCCCAGTTACAAGTAAAACTAGCTCAAATGTGCCTGGCTGCTGTTCACTGAAAAGCTCATTCTGGGTACATTTTTGGTATACATTTGCTTCTGCCGGGTCAGCTGAGCAGTGAATTTCTACTTAACTACCTCCTATCAGGAGAGACCTCAGGGCTGCATCTTTTGAGCGCAGTACTGAGCCTGAAAAGCGTTTCCAACCCCACTTACAAGTAAAACTAGCTAAAATGTGCCTGGCTGCTGTTCACTGAAAAGCTCATTCTGGGTACATTTTTGGTATACATTTGCTTCTGCCGGGTCAGCTGAACAGTGAATTTCTACTTAACTACCCCCTATCAGGAGAGACCTCAGGGCTGCATCTTTTGAGCGCAGTACTGAGCCTGAAAAGCGTTTACAACCCCACTTACAAGTAAAACTAGCTAAAATGTGCCTGGCTGCTGTTCACTGAAAAGCTCATTCTGGGTACATTTTTGGTATACATTTGCTTCCGCTGGGTCAGCTGAGCCGTGAATTTCTACTTAACTACCTCCTATCAGGAGAGACCTCAGGGCTGCATCTTTTGAGCGCAGTACTGAGCCTAAAAAGCGTTTACAACCCCAGTTACAAGTAAAACTAGCTAAAATGTGCCTGGCTGCTGTTCACTGAAAAGCTCATTCTGGGTACATTTTTGGTATACATTTGCTTCTGCCGGGTCAGCTGAGCAGTGAATTTCTACTTAACTATCTCCTATCAGGAGAGACCTCAAGGCTGCATCTTTTGAGGGCAGTACTGAGCCTGAAAAGCGTTTACAACCCCACTTACAAGTAAAACTAGCTAAAATGTGCCTGGCTGCTGTTCACTGAAAAGCTCATTCTGGGTACATTTTTGGTATACATTTGCTTCTGCCGGGTCAGCTGAGCAGTGAATTTCTACTTAAATACCTCCTATCAGGAGAGCCTCAGGGCTGCATCTTTTGAGCGCAGTACTGAGCCTGAAAAGCGTTTACAACCCCACTTACAAGTAAAACTAGCTAAAATGTGCCTGGCTGCTGTTCACTGAAAAGTTCATTCTGGGTACATTTTTGGTATACATTTGCTTCTGCCGGGTCAGCTGAGCAGTGAATTTCTACTTAACTACCTCCTATCAGGAGAGACCTCAGGGCTGCATCTTTTGAGCGCAGTACTGAGCCTGAAAAGCGTTTACAACCCCACTTACAAGTAAAACTAGCTAAAATGTGCCTGGCTGCTGTTCACTGAAAAGCTCATTCTGGTTACATTTTTGGTATACATTTGCTTCTGCCGGGTCAGCTGAGCAGTGAATTTCTACTTAACTACCTCCTATCAGGAGACCTCAGGGCTGCATCTTTTGAGCGCAGTACTGAGCCTGAAAAGCGTTTACAACCCCACTTACAATTAAAACTAGCTAAAATGTGCCTGGCTGCTGTTCACTGAAAAGCTCATTCTGGGTACATTTTTGATACATTTGCTTCTGCCGGGTCAGCTGAGCAGTGAATTTCTACTTAACTATCTCCTATCAGGAGAGACCTCAGGGCTGCATCTTTTGTGCGCAGTACTGAGCCTGAAAAGCGTTTACAACCCCACTTACAAGTAAAACTAGCTAAAATGTGCCTGGCTGCTGTTCACTGAAAAGCTTATTCTGGGTACATTTTTGGTATACATTTGCTTCTGCCGGGTCAGCTGAGCAGTGAATTTCTACTTAACTACCTCCTATCAGGAGAGACCTCAGGGCTGCATCTTTTGAGCGCAGTACTGAGCCTAAAAAGCGTTTACAACCCCAGTTACAAGTAAAACTAGCTAAAATGTGCCTGGCTGCTGTTCACTGAAAAGCTTATTCTGGGTACATTTTTGGTATACATTTGCTTCTGCCGGGTCAGCTGAGCAGTGAATTTCTACTTAACTATCTCCTATCAGGAGAGACCTCAGGGCTGCACCTTTTGAGCGCAGTACTGAGCCTGAAAAGCGTTTACAACCCCACTTACAAGTAAAACTAGCTAAAATGTGCCTGGCTGCTGTTCACTGAAAAGCTCATTCTGGGTACATTTTTGGTATACATTTGCTTCTGCCGGGTCAGCTGAGCAGTGAATTTCTACTTACTATCTCCTATCAGGAGAGACCTCAGGGCTGCATCTTTTGAGCGCAGTACTGAGCCTGAAAAGCGTTTACAACCCCACTTACAAGTAAAACTAGCTAAAATGTGCCTGGCTGCTGTTCACTGAAAAGCTCATTCTGGGTACATTTTTGGTATACATTTGCTTCTGCCGGGTCAGCTGAGCAGTGAATTTCTACTTAACTACCTCCTATCAGGAGAGACCTCAGGGCTGCATCTTTTGAGCGCAGTACTGAGCCTGAAAACCGTTTACAACCCCAGTTACAAGTAAAACTAGCTAAAATGTGCCTGGCTGCTGTTCACTGAAAAGCTCATTCTGGGTACATTTTTGGTATACATTTGCTTCTGCCGGGTCAGCTGAGCAGTGAATTTCTACTTAACTACCTCCTATCAGGAGTGACCTCAGGGCTGCATCTTTTGAGCGCAGTACTGAGCCTGAAAACCGTTTACAACCCAACTTACAAGTAAAACTAGCTAAAATGTGCCTGGCTGCTGTTCACTGAAAAGCTCATTCTGGGTACATTTTTGGTATACATTTGCTTCTGCCGGGTCAGCTGAGCAGTGAATTTCTACTTAACTACCTCCTATCAGGAGAGACCTCAGGGCTGCATCTTTTGAGCGCAGTACTGAGCCTGAAAACCGTTTACAACCCCACTTACAAGTAAAAGTAGCTAAAATGTGCCTGGCTGCTGTTCACTGAAAAGCTCATTCTGGTACATTTTTGGTATACATTTGCTTCTGCCGGGTCAGCTGAGCAGTGAATTTCTACTTAACTACCTCCTATCAGGAGAGACCTCGGGGCTGCATCTTTTGAGCGCTGTACTGAGCCTGAAAAGCGTTTACAACCCCACTTACAAGTAAAACTAGCTAAAATGTGCCTGGCTGCTGTTCACTGAAAAGCTCATTCTGGGTACATTTTTGGTATACATTTGCATCTGCCGGGTCAGCTGAGCAGTGAATTTCTACTTAACTATCTCCTATCAGGAGAGACCTCAGGGCTGCATCTTTTGAGCGCAGTACTGAGCCTGAAAAGCGTTTACAACCCAACTTACAAGTAAAACTAGCTAAAATGTGCCTGGCTGCTGTTCACTGAAAAGCTCATTCTGGGTACATTTTTGGTATACATTTGCTTCTGCCGGGTCAGCTGAGCAGTGAATTTCTACATAACTACCTCCTATCAGGAGAGACCTCAGGGCTGCATCTTTTGAGCGCAGTACTGAGCCTGAAAACCGTTTACAACCCCAGTTACAAGTAAAACTAGCTAAAATGTGCCTGGCTGCTGTT
Source organism: Lissotriton vulgaris (assembly GCF_964263255.1). Classification (NCBI taxonomy): domain Eukaryota; kingdom Metazoa; phylum Chordata; class Amphibia; order Caudata; family Salamandridae; genus Lissotriton; species Lissotriton vulgaris. Next base: position 945,337 of record NW_028244806.1, on the reverse strand, counting down.
CACTGAAAAGCTCATTCTGGGTACATTTTTGGTATACATTTGCTTCTGCCGGGTCAGCAGAGCAGTGAATTTCTACTTAACTATCTCCTATCAAGAGAGACCTCAGGGCTGCATCTTTTGAGCGCAGTACTGAGCCTGAAAAGTGTTTCCAACCCCACTTACAAGTAAAACTAGCTAAAATGTGCCTGGCTGCTGTTCACTGAAAAGCTCATTCTATGTACATTTTTGGTATACATTTGCTTCTGCCGGGTCAGCTGAGCAGTGAATTTCTACTTAACTACCTCCTATCAGGAGAGACCTCAGGGCTGCATCTTTTGAGCGCAGTACTGAGCCTGAAAAGCGTTTACAACCCCACTTACAAGTAAAACTAGCTAAAATGTGCCTGGCTGCTGTTCACTGAAAAGCTCATTCTGGGTACATTTTTGGTATACATTTGCTTCTGCCGGGTCAGCTGAGCAGTGAATTTCTACTTAACTGCCTCCTATCAGGAGAGACCTCAGGCTGCATCTTCTGAGCGCAGTACTGAGCCTGAAAAGCGTTTCCAACCCCAGTTACAAGTAAAACTAGCTAAAATGTGCCTGGCTGCTGTTCACTGAAAAGCTCATTCTGCGTACATTTTTGGTATACATTTGCTTCTGCCGGGTCAGCTGAGCAGTGAATTTCTACTTAACTACCTCCTATCAGGAGAGACCTCAGGGCTGCATCTTTTGAGCGCAGTACTGAGCCTGAAAAGCGTTTCCAACCCCACTTACAAGTAAAACTAGCTAAAATGTGCCTGGCTGCTGTCACTGAAAAGCTCATTCTGGTACATTTTTGGTATACATTTGCTTCTGCCGGGTCAGCTGAGCAGTGAATTTCTACTTAACTACCTCCTATCAGGAGAGACCTCAGGGCTGCATCTTTTCAGTGCAGTACTGAGCCTGAAAAGCGTTTACAACCCCACTTACAAGTAAAACTGCTAAAATGTGCCTGGCTGTTGTTCACTGAAAAGCTCATTCTGGGTACATTTTTGGTATACATTTGCTTCTGCCGGGTCAGCTGAGCAGTGAATTTCTACTTAACTACCTCCTATCAGGAGAGACCTCAGGGCTGCATCTTTTGAGCGCAGTACTGAGCCTGAAAAGCGTTTACAACCCCACTTACAAGTAGAACTAGCTAAAATGTGCCTGGCTGCTGTTCACTGAAAAGCTCATTCTGGGTACATTTTTGGTATACATTTGCTTCTGCCGGGTCAGCTGAGCAGTGAATTTCTACTTAACTACCTCCTATCAGGAGAGACCTCAGGGCTGCATCTTTTGAGCGCAGTACTGAGCTTGAAAAGCGTTTCCAACCCCAGTTACAAGTAAAACTAGCTCAAATGTGCCTGGCTGCTGTTCACTGAAAAGCTCATTCTGGGTACATTTTTGGTATACATTTGCATCTGCCGGGTCAGCTGAGCAGTGAATTTCTACTTAACTATCTCCTATCAGGAGAGACCTCAGGGCTGCATCTTTTGAGCGCAGTACTGAGCCTGAAAAGCGTTTACAACCCAACTTACAAGTAAAACTAGCTAAAATGTGCCTGGCTGCTGTTCACTGAAAAGCTCATTCTGGGTACATTTTTGGTATACATTTGCTTCTGCCGGGTCAGCTGAGCAGTGAATTTCTACTTAACTACCTCCTATCAGGAGAGACCTCAGGGCTGCATCTTTTGAGCGCAGTACTGAGCTTGAAAAGCGTTTCCAACCCCAGTTACAAGTAAAACTAGCTCAAATGTGCCTGGCTGCTGTTCACTGAAAAGCTCATTCTGGGTACATTTTTGGTATACATTTGCTTCTGCCGGGTCAGCTGAGCAGTGAATTTCTACTTAACTACCTCCTATCAGGAGAGACCTCAGGGCTGCATCTTTTGAGCGCAGTACTGAGCCTGAAAAGCGTTTCCAACCCCACTTACAAGTAAAACTAGCTAAAATGTGCCTGGCTGCTGTTCACTGAAAAGCTCATTCTGGGTACATTTTTGGTATACATTTGCTTCTGCCGGGTCAGCTGAACAGTGAATTTCTACTTAACTACCCCCTATCAGGAGAGACCTCAGGGCTGCATCTTTTGAGCGCAGTACTGAGCCTGAAAAGCGTTTACAACCCCACTTACAAGTAAAACTAGCTAAAATGTGCCTGGCTGCTGTTCACTGAAAAGCTCATTCTGGGTACATTTTTGGTATACATTTGCTTCCGCCGGGTCAGCTGAGCAGTGAATTTCTACTTAACTACCTCCTATCAGGAGAGACCTCAGGGCTGCATCTTTTGAGCGCAGTACTGAGCCTAAAAAGCGTTTACAACCCCAGTTACAAGTAAAACTAGCTAAAATGTGCCTGGCTGCTGTTCACTGAAAAGCTCATTCTGGGTACATTTTTGGTATACATTTGCTTCTGCCGGGTCAGCTGAGCAGTGAATTTCTACTTAACTATCTCCTATCAGGAGAGACCTCAAGGCTGCATCTTTTGAGGGCAGTACTGAGCCTGAAAAGCGTTTACAACCCCACTTACAAGTAAAACTAGCTAAAATGTGCCTGGCTGCTGTTCACTGAAAAGCTCATTCTGGGTACATTTTTGGTATACATTTGCTTCTGCCGGGTCAGCTGAGCAGTGAATTTCTACTTAAATACCTCCTATCAGGAGAGACCTCAGGGCTGCATCTTTTGAGCGCAGTACTGAGCCTGAAAAGCGTTTACAACCCCACTTACAAGTAAGACTAGCTAAAATGTGCCTGGCTGCTGTTCACTGAAAAGCTTATTCTGGGTACATTTTTGGTATACATTTGCTTCTGCCGGGTCAGCTGAGCAGTGAATTTCTACTTAACTATCTCCTATCAGGAGAGACCTCAGGGCTGCATCTTTTGAGCGCAGTACTGAGCCTGAAAAGCGTTTACAACCCCACTTACAAGTAAAACTAGCTAAAATGTGCCTGGCTGCTGTTCACTGAAAAGCTCTTTCTGGTTACATTTTTGGTATACATTTGCTTCTGCCGGGTCAGCTGAGCAGTGAATTTCTACTTACTATCTCCTATCAGGAGAGACCTCAGGGCTGCATCTTTTGAGCGCAGTACTGAGCCTGAAAAGCGTTTACAACCCCACTTACAAGTAAAACTAGCTAAAATGTGCCTGGCTGCTGTTCACTGAAAAGCTCATTCTGGGTACATTTTTGGTATACATTTGCTTCTGCCGGGTCAGCTGAGCAGTGAATTTCTACTTAACTACCTCCTATCAGGAGAGACCTCAGGGCTGCATCTTTTGAGCGCAGTACTGAGCCTGAAAACCGTTTACAACCCCAGTTACAAGTAAAACTAGCTAAAATGTGCCTGGCTGCTGTTCACTGAAAAGCTCATTCTGGGTACATTTTTGGTATACATTTGCTTCTGCCGGGTCAGCTGAGCAGTGAATTTCTACTTAACTACCTCCTATCAGGAGTGACCTCAGGGCTGCATCTTTTGAGCGCAGTACTGAGCCTGAAAACCGTTTACAACCCAACTTACAAGTAAAACTAGCTAAAATGTGCCTGGCTGCTGTTCACTGAAAAGCTCATTCTGGGTACATTTTTGGTATACATTTGCTTCTGCCGGGTCAGCTGAGCAGTGAATTTCTACTTAACTACCTCCTATCAGGAGAGACCTCAGGGCTGCATCTTTTGAGCGCAGTACTGAGCCTGAAAACCGTTTACAACCCCACTTACAAGTAAAAGTAGCTAAAATGTGCCTGGCTGCTGTTCACTGAAAAGCTCATTCTGGTACATTTTTGGTATACATTTGCTTCTGCCGGGTCAGCTGAGCAGTGAATTTCTACTTAACTACCTCCTATCAGGAGACACCTCGGGGCTGCATCTTTTGAGCGCTGTACTGAGCCTGAAAAGCGTTTACAACCCCACTTACAAGTAAAACTAGCTAAAATGTGCCTGGCTGCTGTTCACTGAAAAGCTCATTCTGGGTACATTTTTGGTATACATTTGCATCTGCCGGGTCAGCTGAGCAGTGAATTTCTACTTAACTATCTCCTATCAGGAGAGACCTCAGGGCTGCATCTTTTGAGCGCAGTACTGAGCCTGAAAAGCGTTTACAACCCAACTTACAAGTAAAACTAGCTAAAATGTGCCTGGCTGCTGTTCACTGAAAAGCTCATTCTGGGTACATTTTTGGTATACATTTGCTTCTGCCGGGTCAGCTGAGCAGTGAATTTCTACATAACTACCTCCTATCAGGAGAGACCTCAGGGCTGCATCTTTTGAGCGCAGTACTGAGCCTGAAAACCGTTTACAACCCCAGTTACAAGTAAAACTAGCTAAAATGTGCCTGGCTGCTGTTCACTGAAAAGCTCATTCTGGGTACATTTTTGGTATACATTTGCTTCTGCCGGGTCGCAGAGCAGTGAATTTCTACTTAACTATCTCCTATCAAGAGAGACCTCAGGGCTGCATCTTTTGAGCGCAGTACTGAGCCTGAAAAGTGTTTCCAACCCCACTTACAAGTAAAACTAGCTAAAATGTGCCTGGCTGCTGTTCACTGAAAAGCTCATTCTATGTACATTTTTGGTATACATTTGCTTCTGCCGGGTCAGCTGAGCAGTGAATTTCTACTTAACTACCTCCTATCAGGAGTGACCTCAGGGCTGCATCTTTTGAGCGCAGTACTGAGCCTGAAAACCGTTTACAACCCCAGTTACAAGTAAAACTAGCTAAAATGTGCCTGGCTGCTGTTCACTGAAAAGCTCATTCTGGGTACATTTTTGGTATACATTTGCTTCTGCCGGGTCAGCTGAGCAGTGAATTTCTACTTAACTATCTCCTATCAGGAGAGACCTCAGGGCTGCATCTTTTGAGCGCAGTACTGAGCCTGAAAACCGTTTACAACCCCACTTACAAGTAAAAGTAGCTAAAATGTGCCTGGCTGCTGTTCACTGAAAAGCTCATTCTGGTACATTTTTGGTATACATTTGCTTCTGCCGGGTCAGCTGAGCAGTGAATTTCTACTTAACTACCTCCTATCAGGAGAGATCTCAGGGCTGCATCTTTTGAGCGCAGTACTGAGCCTGAAAAGCTTTTACAACCCCACTTACAAGTAAAACTAGCTAAAATGTGCCTGGCTGCTGTTCACTGAAAAGCTCATTCTGGGTACATTTTTGGTATACATTTGCTTCTGCCGGGTCAGCAGAGCAGTGAATTTCTACTTAACTATCTCCTATCAAGAGAGACCTCAGGGCTGCATCTTTTGAGCGCAGTACTGAGCCTGAAAAGTGTTTCCAACCCCACTTACAAGTAAAACTAGCTAAAATGTGCCTGGCTGCTGTTCACTGAAAAGCTCATTCTGGGTACATTTTTGGTATACATTTGCTTCTGCCGGGTCAGCTGAGCAGTGAATTTCTACTTAACTACCTCCTATCAGGAGAGACCTCAGGGCTGCATCTTTTGAGCGCTGTACTGAGCCTGAAAACCGTTTACAACCCCAGTTACAAGTAAAACTAGCTAAAATGTGCCTGGCTGCTGTTCACTGAAAAGCTCATTCTGGGTACATTTTTGGTATACATTTGCTTCTGCCGGGTCAGCAGAGCAGTGAATTTCTACTTAACTATCTCCTATCAAGAGAGACCTCAGGGCTGCATCTTTTGAGCGCAGTACTGAGCCTGAAAAGTTTTTCCAACCCTACTTACAAGTAAAACTAGCTAAAATGTGCCTGGCTGCTGTTCACTGAAAAGCTCATTCTGGGTACATTTTTGGTATACATTTGCTTCTGCCGGGTCAGCTGAGCAGTGAATTTCTACTTAACTACCTCCTATCAGGAGAGATCTCAGGGCTGCATCTTTTGAGCGCAGTACTGAGCCTGAAAAGTTTTTCCAACCCTACTTACAAGTAAAACTAGCTAAAATGTGCCTGGCTGCTGTTCACTGAAAAGCTCATTCTGGGTACATTTTTGGTATACATTTGCTTCTGCCGGGTCAGCTGAGCAGTGAATTTCTACTTAACTACCTCCTATCAGGAGAGATCTCAGGGCTGCATCTTTTGAGCGCAGTACTGAGCCTGAAAAGCTTTTACAACCCCACTTACAAGTAAAACTAGCTAAAATGTGCCTGGCTGCTGTTCACTGAAAAGCTCATTCTGGGTACATTTTTGGTATACATTTGCTTCTGCCGGGTCTGCTGAGCAGTGAATTTCTACTTAACTGCCTCCTATCAGGAGAGACCTCAGGCTGCATTTTTGAGCGCAGTACTGAGCCTGAAAAGCGTTTCCAACCCCAGATTCAAGTAAAACTAGCTAAATTGTGCCTGGCTGCTGTTCACTGAAAAGCTCATTCTGCGTACATTTTTGGTATACATTTGCTTCTGCCGGGTCAGCTGAGCAGTGAATTTCTACTTAACTATCTCCTATCAGGAGAGACCTCAGGGCTGCATCTTTTGAGCGCAGTACTGAGCCTGAAAAGCGTTTACAACCCCACTTACAAGTAAAACTAGCTAAAATGTGCCTGGCTGCTGTTCACTGAAAAGCTCATTCTGCGTACATTTTCGGTATACATTTGCTTCTGCCGGGTCAGCTGAGCAGTGAATTTCTACTTAACTACCTCCTATCAGGAGAGACCTCAGGGCTGCATCTTTTGAGCGCAGTACTGAGCCTGAAAAGCGTTTACAACCCCACTTACAAGTAAAACTAGCTAAAATGTGCCTGGCTGCTGTTCACTGAAAAGCTCATTCTGGTACATTTTTGGTATACATTTGCTTCTGCCGGGTCAGCTGAGCAGTGAATTTCTACTTAACTACCTCCTATCAGGAGAGACCTCAGGGCTGCATCTTTTCAGTGCAGTACTGAGCCTGAAAAGCGTTTACAACCCCACTTACAAGTAAAACTAGCTAAAATGTGCCTGGCTGCTGTTCACTGAAAAGCTCATTCTGGGTACATGTTTGGTATACATTTGCTTCTGCCTGGTCAGCTGAGCAGTGAATTTCTACTTAACTACCTCCTATCAGGAGAGACCTCAGGGCTGCATCTTTTGAGCGCAGTACTGAGCTTGAAAAGAGTTTCCAACCCCAGTTACAAGTAAAACTAGCTCAAATGTGCCTGGCTGCTGTTCACTGAAAAGCTCATTCTGGGTACATTTTTGGTATACATTTGCTTCTGCCGGGTCAGCTGAGCAGTGAATTTCTACTTAACTACCTCCTATCAGGGCTGCATCTTTTGAGCGCAGTACTGAGCCTGAAAAGCGTTTCCAACCCCACTTACAAGTAAAACTAGCTAAAATGTGCCTGGCTGCTGTTCACTGAAAAGCTCATTCTGGGTACATTTTTGGTATACATTTGCTTCTGCCGGGTCAGCTGAGCAGTGAATTTCTACTTAACTATCTCCTATAAGGAGAGACCTCAGGGCTGCATCTTTTGAGCGCAGTACTGAGCCTGAAAAGCGTTTCCAACCCCACTTACAAGTAAAACTAGCTAAAATGTGCCTGGCTGCTGTTCACTGAAAAGCTCATTCTAGGTACATTTTTGGTATACATTTGCTTCTGCCGGGTCAGCTGAACAGTGAATTTCTACTTAACTACTATCAGGAGAGACCTCAGGGCTGCATCTTTTGAGCGCAGTACTGAGCCTGAAAAGCGTTTACAACCCCACTTACAAGTAAAACTAGCTAAAATGTGCCTGGCTGCTGTTCACTGAAAAGCTCATTCTGGGTACATTTTTGGTATACATTTGCTTCCGCCGGGTCAGCTGAGCAGTGAATTTCTACTTAACTACCTCCTATCAGGAGAGACCTCAGGGCTGCATCTTTTGAGCGCAGTACTGAGCCTAAAAAGCGTTTACAACCCCAGTTACAAGTAAAACTTGCTAAAATGTGCCTGGCTGCTGTTCACTGAAAAGCTTATTCTGGGTACATTTTTGGTATACATTTGCTTCTGCCGGGTCAGCTGAGCAGTGAATTTCTACTTAACTACCTCCTATCAGGAGAGACCTCAGGGCTGCATCTTTTGAGCGCAGTACTGAGCCTGAAAAGCGTTTACAACCCCACTTACAAGTAAAACTAGCTAAAATGTGCCTGGCTGCTGTTCACTGAAAAGCTCATTCTGGGTACATTTTTGGTATACATTTGCTTCTGCCGGGTCAGCTGAGCAGTGAATTTCTACTTAACTACCTCCTATCAGGAGAGACCTCAGGGCTGCATCTTTTGAGCGCAGTACTGAGCTTGAAAAGCGTTTCCAACCCCAGTTACAAGTAAAACTAGCTCAAATGTGCCTGGCTGCTGTTCACTGAAAAGCTCATTCTGGGTACATTTTTGGTATACATTTGCTTCTGCCGGGTCAGCTGAGCAGTGAATTTCTACTTAACTACCTCCTATCAGGAGAGACCTCAGGGCTGCATCTTTTGAGCGCAGTACTGAGCCTGAAAAGCGTTTCCAACCCCACTTACAAGTAAAACTAGCTAAAATGTGCCTGGCTGCTGTTCACTGAAAAGCTCATTCTGGGTACATTTTTGGTATACATTTGCTTCTGCCGGGTCAGCTGAACAGTGAATTTCTACTTAACTACCCCCTATCAGGAGAGACCTCAGGGCTGCATCTTTTGAGCGCAGTACTGAGCCTGAAAAGCGTTTACAACCCCACTTACAAGTAAAACTAGCTAAAATGTGCCTGGCTGCTGTTCACTGAAAAGCTCATTCTGGGTACATTTTTGGTATACATTTGCTTCCGCCGGGTCAGCTGAGCAGTGAATTTCTACTTAACTACCTCCTATCAGGAGAGACCTCAGGGCTGCATCTTTTGAGCGCAGTACTGAGCCTAAAAAGCGTTTACAACCCCAGTTACAAGTAAAACTAGCTAAAATGTGCCTGGCTGCTGTTCACTGAAAAGCTCATTCTGGGTAAATTTTTGGTATACATTTGCTTCTGCCGGGTCAGCTGAGCAGTGAATTTCTACTTAACTATCTCCTATCAGGAGAGACCTCAAGGCTGCATCTTTTGAGGGCAGTACTGAGCCTGAAAAGCGTTTACAACCCCACTTACAAGTAAAACTAGCTAAAATGTGCCTGGCTGCTGTTCACTGAAAAGCTCATTCTGGGTACATTTTTGGTATACATTTGCTTCTGCCGGGTCAGCTGAGCAGTGAATTTCTACTTAAATGCCTCCTATCAGGAGAGACCTCAGGGCTGCATCTTTTGAGCGCAGTACTGAGCCTGAAAAGCGTTTACAACCCCACTTACAAGTAAAACTAGCTAAAATGTGCCTGGCTGCTGTTCACTGAAAAGTTCATTCTGGGTACATTTTTGGTATACATTTGCTTCTGCCGGGTCAGCTGAGCAGTGAATTTCTACTTAACTACCTCCTATCAGGAGAGACCTCAGGGCTGCATCTTTTGAGCGCAGTACTGAGCCTGAAAAGCGTTTACAACCCCACTTACAAGTAAAACTAGCTAAAATGTGCCTGGCTGCTGTTCACTGAAAAGCTCATTCGTTACATTTTTGGTATACATTTGCTTCTGCCGGGTCAGCTGAGCAGTGAATTTCTACTTAACTACCTCCTATCAGGAGACCTCAGGGCTGCATCTTTTGAGCGCAGTACTGAGCCTGAAAAGTGTTTACAACCCCACTTACAATTAAAACTAGCTAAAATGTGCCTGGCTGCTGTTCACTGAAAAGCTCATTCTGGGTACATTTTTGATACATTTGCTTCTGCCGGGTCAGCTGAGCAGTGAATTTCTACTTAACTATCTCCTATCAGGAGAGACCTCAGGGCTGCATCTTTTGTGCGCAGTACTGAGCCTGAAAAGCGTTTACAACCCCACTTACAAGTAAAACTAGCTAAAATGTGCCTGGCTGCTGTTCACTGAAAAGCTTATTCTGGGTACATTTTTGGTATACATTTGCTTCTGCCGGGTCAGCTGAGCAGTGAATTTCTACTTAACTACCTCCTATCAGGAGAGACCTCAGGGCTGCATCTTTTGAGCGCAGTACTGAGCCTAAAAAGCGTTTACAACCCCAGTTACAAGTAAAACTAGCTAAAATGTGCCTGGCTGCTGTTCACTGAAAAGCTTATTCTGGGTACATTTTTGGTATACATTTGCTTCTGCCGGGTCAGCTGAGCAGTGAATTTCTACTTAACTATCTCCTATCAGGAGAGACCTCAGGGCTGCACCTTTTGAGCGCAGTACTGAGCCTGAAAAGCGTTTACAACCCCACTTACAAGTAAAACTAGCTAAAATGTGCCTGGCTGCTGTTCACTGAAAAGCTCATTCTGGGTACATTTTTGGTATACATTTGCTTCTGCCGGGTCAGCTGAGCAGTGAATTTCTACTTACTATCTCCTATCAGGAGAGACCTCAGGGCTGCATCTTTTGAGCGCAGTACTGAGCCTGAAAAGCGTTTACAACCCCACTTACAAGTAAAACTAGCTAAAATGTGCCTGGCTGCTGTTCACTGAAAAGCTCATTCTGGGTACATTTTTGGTATACATTTGCTTCTGCCGGGTCAGCTGAGCAGTGAATTTCTACTTAACTACCTCCTATCAGGAGAGACCTCAGGGCTGCATCTTTTGAGCGCAGTACTGAGCCTGAAAACCGTTTACAACCCCAGTTACAAGTAAAACTAGCTAAAATGTGCCTGGCTGCTGTTCACTGAAAAGCTCATTCTGGGTACATTTTTGGTATACATTTGCTTCTGCCGGGTCAGCTGAGCAGTGAATTTCTACTTAACTACCTCCTATCAGGAGTGACCTCAGGGCTGCATCTTTTGAGCGCAGTACTGAGCCTGAAAACCGTTTACAACCCAACTTACAAGTAAAACTAGCTAAAATGTGCCTGGCTGCTGTTCACTGAAAAGCTCATTCTGGGTACATTTTTGGTATACATTTGCTTCTGCCGGGTCAGCTGAGCAGTGAATTTCTACTTAACTACCTCCTATCAGGAGAGACCTCAGGGCTGCATCTTTTGAGCGCAGTACTGAGCCTGAAAACCGTTTACAACCCCACTTACAAGTAAAAGTAGCTAAAATGTGCCTGGCTGCTGTTCACTGAAAAGCTCATTCTGGTACATTTTTGGTATACATTTGCTTCTGCCGGGTCAGCTGAGCAGTGAATTTCTACTTAACTACCTCCTATCAGGAGAGACCTCGGGGCTGCATCTTTTGAGCGCTGTACTGAGCCTGAAAAGCGTTTACAACCCCACTTACAAGTAAAACTAGCTAAAATGTGCCTGGCTGCTGTTCACTGAAAAGCTCATTCTGGGTACATTTTTGGTATACATTTGCATCTGCCGGGTCAGCTGAGCAGTGAATTTCTACTTAACTATCTCCTATCAGGAGAGACCTCAGGGCTGCATCTTTTGAGCGCAGTACTGAGCCTGAAAAGCGTTTACAACCCAACTTACAAGTAAAACTAGCTAAAATGTGCCTGGCTGCTGTTCACTGAAAAGCTCATTCTGGGTACATTTTTGGTATACATTTGCTTCTGCCGGGTCAGCTGAGCAGTGAATTTCTACATAACTACCTCCTATCAGGAGAGACCTCAGGGCTGCATCTTTTGAGCGCAGTACTGAGCCTGAAAACCGTTTACAACCCCAGTTACAAGTAAAACTAGCTAAAATGTGCCTGGCTGCTGTTCACTGAAAAGCTCATTCTGGGTACATTTTTGGTATACATTTGCTTCTGCCGGGTCAGCAGAGCAGTGAATTTCTACTTAACTATCTCCTATCAAGAGAGACCTCAGGGCTGCATCTTTTGAGCGCAGTACTGAGCCTGAAAAGTGTTTCCAACCCCACTTACAAGTAAAACTAGCTAAAATGTGCCTGGCTGCTGTTCACTGAAAAGCTCATTCTATGTACATTTTTGGTATACATTTGCTTCTGCCGGGTCAGCTTAGCAGTGAATTTCTACTTAACTACCTCCTATCAGGAGTGACCTCAGGGCTGCATCTTTTGAGCGCAGTACTGAGCCTGAAAACCGTTTACAACCCCAGTTACAAGTAAAACTAGCTAAAATGTGCCTGGCTGCTGTTCACTGAAAAGCTCATTCTGGGTACATTTTTGGTATACATTTGCTTCTGCCGGGTCAGCTGAGCAGTGAATTTCTACTTAACTATCTCCTATCAGGAGAGACCTCAGGGCTGCATCTTTTGAGCGCAGTACTGAGCCTGAAAACCGTTTACAACCCCACTTACAAGTAAAAGTAGCTAAAATGTGCCTGGCTGCTGTTCACTGAAAAGCTCATTCTGGTACATTTTTGGTATACATTTGCTTCTGCCGGGTCAGCTGAGCAGTGAATTTCTACTTAACTACCTCCTATCAGGAGAGATCTCAGGGCTGCATCTTTTGAGCGCAGTACTGAGCCTGAAAAGCTTTTACAACCCCACTTACAAGTAAAACTAGCTAAAATGTGCCTGGCTGCTGTTCACTGAAAAGCTCATTCTGGGTACATTTTTGGTATACATTTGCATCTGCCGGGTCAGCTGAGCAGTGAATTTCTACTTAACTATCTCCTATCAGGAGAGACCTCAGGGCTGCATCTTTTGAGCGCAGTACTGAGCCTGAAAACCGTTTACAACCCCAGTTACAAGTAAAACTAGCTAAAATGTGCCTGGCTGCTGTTCACTGAAAAGCTCATTCTGGGTACATTTTTGGTATACATTTGCTTCTGCCAGGTCAGCAGAGCAGTGAATTTCTACTTAACTATCTCCTATCAAGAGAGACCTCAGGGCTGCATCTTTTGAGCGCAGTACTGAGCCTGAAAAGTGTTTCCAACCCCACTTACAAGTAAAACTAGCTAAAATGTGCCTGGCTGCTGTTCACTGAAAAGCTCATTCTGGGTACATTTTTGGTATACATTTGCTTCTGCCGGGTCAGCTGAGCAGTGAATTTCTACTTAACTACCTCCTATCAGGAGAGACCTCAGGGCTGCATCTTTTGAGCGCTGTACTGAGCCTGAAAACCGTTTACAACCCCAGTTACAAGTAAAACTAGCTAAAATGTGCCTGGCTGCTGTTCACTGAAAAGCTCATTCTGGGTACATTTTTGGTATACATTTGCTTCTGCCGGGTCAGCAGAGCAGTGAATTTCTACTTAACTATCTCCTATCAAGAGAGACCTCAGGGCTGCATCTTTTGAGCGCAGTACTGAGCCTGAAAAGTTTTTCCAACCCCACTTACAAGTAAAACTAGCTAAAATGTGCCTGGCTGCTGTTCACTGAAAAGCTCATTCTGGGTACATTTTTGGTATACATTTGCTTCTGCCGGGTCAGCTGAGCAGTGAATTTCTACTTAACTACCTCCTATCAGGAGAGATCTCAGGGCTGCATCTTTTGAGCGCAGTACTGAGCCTGAAAAGCTTTTACAACCCCACTTACAAGTAAAACTAGCTAAAATGTGCCTGGCTGCTGTTCACTGAAAAGCTCATTCTGGGTACATTTTTGGTATACATTTGCTTCTGCCGGGTCTGCTGAGCAGTGAATTTCTACTTAACTGCCTCCTATCAGGAGAGACCTCAGGCTGCATTTTTGAGCGCAGTACTGAGCCTGAAAAGCGTTTCCAACCCCAGATACAAGTAAAACTAGCTAAAATGTGCCTGGCTGCTGTTCACTGAAAAGCTCATTCTGCGTACATTTTTGGTATACATTTGCTTCTGCCGGGTCAGCTGAGCAGTGAATTTCTACTTAACTATCTCCTATCAGGAGAGACCTCAGGGCTGCATCTTTTGAGCGCAGTACTGAGCCTGAAAAGCGTTTACAACCCCACTTACAAGTAAAACTAGCTAAAATGTGCCTGGCTGCTGTTCACTGAAAAGCTCATTCTGCGTACATTTTCGGTATACATTTGCTTCTGCCGGGTCAGCTGAGCAGTGAATTTCTACTTAACTACCTCCTATCAGGAGAGACCTCAGGGCTGCATCTTTTGAGCGCAGTACTGAGCCTGAAAAGCGTTTACAACCCCACTTACAAGTAAAACTAGCTAAAATGTGCCTGGCTGCTGTTCACTGAAAAGCTCATTCTGGTACATTTTTGGTTTACATTTGCTTCTGCCGGGTCAGCTGAGCAGTGAATTTCTACTTAACTACCTCCTATCAGGAGAGACCTCAGGGCTGCATCTTTTCAGTGCAGTACTGAGCCTGAAAAGCGTTTACAACCCCACTTACAAGTAAAACTAGCTAAAATGTGCCTGGCTGCTGTTCACTGAAAAGCTCATTCTGGGTACATGTTTGGTATACATTTGCTTCTGCCTGGTCAGCTGAGCAGTGAATTTCTACTTAACTACCTCCTATCAGGAGAGACCTCAGGGCTGCATCTTTTGAGCGCAGTACTGAGCTTGAAAAGAGTTTCCAACCCCAGTTACAAGTAAAACTAGCTCAAATGTGCCTGGCTGCTGTTCACTGAAAAGCTCATTCTGGGTACATTTTTGGTATACATTTGCTTCTGCCGGGTCAGCTGAGCAGTGAATTTCTACTTAACTACCTCCTATCAGGGCTGCATCTTTTGAGCGCAGTACTGAGCCTGAAAAGCGTTTCCAACCCCACTTACAAGTAAAACTAGCTAAAATGTGCCTGGCTGCTGTTCACTGAAAAGCTCATTCTGGGTACATTTTTGGTATACATTTGCTTCTGCCGGGTCAGCTGAGCAGTGAATTTCTACTTAACTATCTCCTATAAGGAGAGACCTCAGGGCTGCATCTTTTCAGCGCAGTACTGAGCCTGAAAAGCGTTTCCAACCCCACTTACAAGTAAAACTAGCTAAAATGTGCCTGGCTGCTGTTCACTGAAAAGCTCATTCTAGGTACATTTTTGGTATACATTTGCTTCTGCCGGGTCAGCTGAACAGTGAATTTCTACTTAACTACTATCAGGAGAGACCTCAGGGCTGCATCTTTTGAGCGCAGTACTGAGCCTGAAAAGCGTTTACAACCCCACTTACAAGTAAAACTAGCTAAAATGTGCCTGGCTGCTGTTCACTGAAAAGCTCATTCTGGGTACATTTTTGGTATACATTTGCTTCCGCCGGGTCAGCTGAGCAGTGAATTTCTACTTAACTACCTCCTATCAGGAGAGACCTCAGGGCTGCATCTTTTGAGCGCAGTACTGAGCCTAAAAAGCGTTTACAACCCCAGTTACAAGTAAAACTTGCTAAAATGTGCCTGGCTGCTGTTCACTGAAAAGCTTATTCTGGGTACATTTTTGGTATACATTTGCTTCTGCCGGGTCAGCTGAGCAGTGAATTTCTACTTAACTATCTCCTATCAGGAGAGACCTCAGGGCTGCATCTTTTGAGGGCAGTATTGAGCCTGAAAAGCGTTTACAACCCCACTTACAAGTAAAACTAGCTCAAATGTGCCTGGCTGCTGTTCACTGAAAAGCTCATTCTGAGTACATTTTTGGTATACATTTGCTTCTGCCGGGTCAGCTGAGCAGTGAATTTCTACTTAACTACCTCCTATCAGGAGAGACCTCAGGGCTGCATCTTTTGAGCGCAGTACTGAGCCTGAAAAGCGTTTACAACCCCACTTACAAGTAAAACTAGCTAAAATGTGCCTGGCTGCTGTTCACTGAAAAGCTCATTCTGGGTATATTTTTGGTATACATTTGCTTCTGCCGGGTCAGCTGAGCAGTGAATTTCTACTTAACTACCTCCTATCAGGAGAGACCTCAGGGCTGCATCTTTTGAGCGCAGTACTGAGCCTGAAAAGCGTTTACAACCCCACTTACAAGTAAAACTAGCTAAAATGTGCCTGGCTGCTGTTCACTGAAAAGCTCATTCTGGGTACATTTTTGGTATACATTTGCTTCTGCCGGGTCAGCTGAGCAGTGAATTTCTACTTAACTACCTCCTATCAGGAGAGACCTCAGGGCTGCATCTTTTGAGCGCAGTACTGAGCCTGAAAAGCGTTTACAACCCCACTTACAAGTAAAACTAGCTAAAATGTGCCTGGCTGCTGTTCACTGAAAAGCTCATTCTGGTTACATTTTTGGTATACATTTGCTTCTGCCGGGTCAGCTGAGCAGTGAATTTCTACTTAACTGCCTCCTATCAGGAGAGACCTCAGGCTGCATCTTTTGAGCGCAGTACTGAGCCTGAAAAGGGTTTCCAACCCCAGTTACAAGTAAAACTAGCTAAAATGTGCCTGGCTGCTGTTCACTGAAAAGCTCATTCTGCGTACATTTTTGGTATACATTTGCTTCTGCCGGGTCAGCTGAGCAGTGAATTTCTACTTAACTACCTCCTATCAGGAGAGACCTCAGGGCTGCATCTTTTGAGCGCAGTACTGAGCCTGAAAAGCGTTTACAACCCCACTTACAAGTAAAACTAGCTAAAATGTGCCTGGCTGCTGTTCACTGAAAAGCTCATTCTGGTACATTTTTGGTATACATTTGCTTCTGCCGGGTCAGCTGAGCAGTGAATTTCTACTTAACTACCTCCTATCAGGAGAGACCTCAGGGCTGCATCTTTTCAGTGCAGTACTGAGCCTGAAAAGCGTTTACAACCCCACTTACAAGTAAAACTAGCTAAAATGTGCCTGGCTGCTGTTCACTGAAAAGCTCATTCTGGGTACATTTTTGGTATACATTTGCTTCTGCCGGGTCAGCTGAGCAGTGAATTTCTACTTAACTACCTCCTATCAGGAGAGACCTCAGGGCTGCATCTTTTGAGCGCAGTACTGAGCTTGAAAAGCGTTTCCAACCCCAGTTACAAGTAAAACTAGCTAAAATGTGCCTGGCTGCTGTTCACTGAAAAGCTCATTCTGGGTACATTTTTGGTATACATTTGCTTCTGCCGGGTCAGCTGAGCAGTGAATTTCTACTTAACTACCTCCTATCAGGAGAGACCTCAGGGCTGCATCTTTTGAGCGCAGTACTGAGCCTGAAAAGCGTTTCCAACCC
This sequence comes from Lissotriton vulgaris, assembly GCF_964263255.1. Taxonomy (NCBI): domain Eukaryota; kingdom Metazoa; phylum Chordata; class Amphibia; order Caudata; family Salamandridae; genus Lissotriton; species Lissotriton vulgaris. The sequence continues at coordinate 928,494 of NW_028244806.1, read as the reverse complement.
CACTTACAAGTAAAACTAGCTAAAATGTGCCTGGCTGCTGTTCACTGAAAAGCTCATTCTGGGTACATTTTTGGTATACATTTGCTTCTGCCGGGTCAGCTGAGCAGTGAATTTCTACTTAACTATCTCCTATCAGGAGAGACCTCAGGGCTGCATCTTTTGAGCGCAGTACTGAGCCTGAAAAGCGTTTCCAACCCCACTTACAAGTAAAACTAGCTAAAAAGTGCCTGGCTGCTGTTCACTGAAAAGCTCATTCTGGGTACATTTTTGGTATACATTTGCTTCTGCCGGGTCAGCTGAACAGTGAATTTCTACTTAACTACCCCCTATCAGGAGAGACCTCAGGGCTGCATCTTTTGAGCGCAGTACTGAGCCTGAAAAGCGTTTACAACCCCACTTACAAGTAAAACTAGCTAAAATGTGCCTGGCTGCTGTTCACTGTAAAGCTCATTCTGGGTACATTTTTGGTATACATTTGCTTCCGCCGGGTCAGCTGAGCAGTGAATTTCTACTTAACTACCTCCTATCAGGAGAGACCTCAGGGCTGCATCTTTTGAGCGCAGTACTGAGCCTAAAAAGCGTTACAACCCCAGTTACAAGTAAAACTAGCTAAAATGTGCCTGGCTGCTGTTCACTGAAAGCTTATTCTGGGTACATTTTTGGTATACATTTGCTTCTGCCGGGTCAGCTGAGCAGTGAATTTCTACTTAACTATCTCCTATCAGGAGAGACCTCAGGGCTGCATCTTTTGAGGGCAGTACTGAGCCTGAAAAGCGTTTACAACCCCACTTACAAGTAAAACTAGCTAAAATGTGCCTGGATGCTGTTCACTGAAAAGCTCATTCTGGGTACATTTTTGGTATACATTTGCTTCTGCCGGGTCAGCTGAGCAGTGAATTTCTACTTAAATACCTCCTATCAGGAGAGACCTCAGGGCTGCATCTTTTGAGCGCATTACTGAGCCTGAAAAGCGTTTACAACCCCACTTACAAGTAAAACTAGCTAAAATGTGCCTGGCTGCTGTTCACTGAAAAGCTCATTCTGGGTACATTTTTGGTATACATTTGCTTCTGCCGGGTCAGCTGAGCAGTGAATATCTACTTAACTACCTCCTATCAGGAGAGACCTCAGGGCTGCATCTTTTGAGCGCAGTACTGAGCCTGAAAAGCGTTTACAACCCCACTTACAAGTAAAACTAGCTAAAATGTGCCTGGCTGCTGTTCACTGAAAAGCTCATTCTGGTTACATTTTTGGTATACATTTGCTTCTGCCGGGTCAGCTGAGCAGTGAATTTCTACTTAACTACCTCCTATCAGGAGAGACCTCAGGGCTGCATCTTTTGAGCGCAGTACTGAGCCTGAAAAGCGTTTACAACCCCACTTACAAGTAAAACTAGCTAAAATGTGCCTGGCTGCTGTTTACTGAAAAGCTCATTCTGGGTACATTTTTGATACATTTGCTTCTGCCGGGTCAGCTGAGCAGTGAATTTCTACTTAACTATCTCCTATCAGGAGAGACCTCAGGGCTGCATCTTTTGTGCGCAGTACTGAGCCTGAAAAGCGTTTACAACCCCACTTACAAGTAAAACTAGCTAAAATGTGCCTGGCTGCTGTTCACTGAAAAGCTTATTCTGGGTACATTTTTGGTATACATTTGCTTCTGCCGGGTCAGCTGAGCAGTGAATTTCTACTTAACTACCTCCTATCAGGAGAGACCTCAGGGCTGCATCTTTTGAGCACAGTACTGAGCCTAAAAAACGTTTACAACCCCAGTTACAAGTAAAACTAGCTAAAATGTGCCTGGCTGCTGTTCACTGAAAAGCTTATTCTGGGTACATTTTTGGTATACATTTGCTTCTGCCGGGTCAGCTGAGCAGTGAATTTCTACTTAACTATCTCCTATCAGGAGAGACCTCAGGGCTGCACCTTTTGAGCGCAGTACTGAGCCTGAAAAGCGTTTACAACCCCACTTATAAGTAAAACTAGCTAAAATGTGCCTGGCTGCTGTTCACTGAAAAGCTCATTCTGGGTACATTTTTGGTATACATTTGCTTCTGCCGGGTCAGCTGAGCAGTGAATTTCTACTTAACTATCTCCTATCAGGAGAGACCTCAGGGCTGCATCTTTTGAGCGCAGTACTGAGCCTGAAAAGCGTTTACAACCCCACTTACAAGTAAAACTAGCTAAAATGTGCCTGGCTGCTGTTCACTGAAAAGCTCATTCTGGGTACATTTTTGGTATACATTTGCTTCTGCCGGGTCAGCTGAGCAGTGAATTTCTACTTAACTACCTCCTATCAGGAGAGACCTCAGGGCTGCATCTTTTGTGCGCAGTACTGAGCCTGAAAAGCGTTTACAACCCCACTTACAAGTAAAACTAGCTAAAATGTGCCTGGCTGCTGTTCACTGAAAAGCTTATTCTGGGTACATTTTTGGTATACATTTGCTTCTGCCGGGTCAGCTGAGCAGTGAATTTCTACTTAACTACCTCCTATCAGGAGAGACCTCAGGGCTGCATCTTTTGAGCGCAGTACTGAGCCTGAAAACCGTTTACAACCCCAGTTACAAGTAAAACTAGCTAAAATGTGCCTGGCTGCTGTTCACTGAAAAGCTCATTCTGGGTAGGTACATTTTTGGTATACATTTGCTTCTGCCGGGTCAGCTGAGCAGTGAATTTCTACTTAACTATCTCCTATCAGGAGAGACCTCAGAGCTGCATCTTTTGAGCGCAGTACTGAGCCTGAAAAGCATTTACAACCCCACTTACAAGTAAAACTAGCTAAAATGTGCCTGGCTGCTGTTCACTGAAAAGCTCATTCTGGGTACATTTTTGGTATACATTTGCTTCTGCCGGGTCAGCTGAACAGTGAATTTCTACTTAACTACCCCCTATCAGGAGAGACCTCAGGGCTGCATCTTTTGAGCGCAGTACTGAGCCTGAAAAGCGTTTACAACCCCACTTACAAGTAAAACTAGCTAAAATGTGCCTGGCTGCTGTTCACTGAAAATCTCATTCTGGGTACATTTTTGGTATACATTTGCTTCTACCGGGTCAGCTGAGCAGTGAATTTCTACTTAACTACCTCCTATCAGGAGAAACCTCAGGGCTGCATCTTTTGAGCGCAGTACTGAGCCTGAAAAGCGTTTACAACCCCAGTTACAAGTAAAACTAGCTAAAATGTGCCTGGCTGCTGTTCACTGAAAAGCTCATTCAGGGTACATTTTTGGTATACATTTGCTTCTGCCGGGTCAGCTGAGCAGTGAATTTCTACTTAACTATCTCCTATAAGGAGAGACCTCAGGGCTGCATCTTTTGAGCGCAGTACTGAGCCTGAAAAGCGTTTCCAACCCCACTTACAAGTAAAACTAGCTAAAATGTGCCTGGCTGCTGTTCACTGAAAAGCTCATTCTAGGTACATTTTTGGTATACATTTGCTTCTGCCGGGTCAGCTGAACAGTGAATTTCTACTTAACTACTATCAGGAGAGACCTCAGGGCTGCATCTTTTGAGCGCAGTACTGAGCCTGAAAAGCGTTTACAACCCCACTTACAAGTAAAACTAGCTAAAATGTGCCTGGCTGCTGTTCACTGAAAAGCTCATTCTGGGTACATTTTTGGTATACATTTGCTTCCGCCGGGTCAGCTGAGCAGTGAATTTCTACTTAACTACCTCCTATCAGGAGAGACCTCAGGGCTGCATCTTTTGAGCGCAGTACTGAGCCTAAAAAGCGTTTACAACCCCAGTTACAAGTAAAACTTGCTAAAATGTGCCTGGCTGCTGTTCACTGAAAAGCTTATTCTGGGTACATTTTTGGTATACATTTGCTTCTGCCGGGTCAGCTGAGCAGTGAATTTCTACTTAACTATCTCCTATCAGGAGAGACCTCAGGGCTGCATCTTTTGAGGGCAGTATTGAGCCTGAAAAGCGTTTACAACCCCACTTACAAGTAAAACTAGCTCAAATGTGCCTGGCTGCTGTTCACTAAAAAGCTCATTCTGAGTACATTTTTGGTATACATTTGCTTCTGCCGGGTCAGCTGAGCAGTGAATTTCTACTTAACTACCTCCTATCAGGAGAGACCTCAGGGCTGCATCTTTTGAGCGCAGTACTGAGCCTGAAAAGCGTTTACAACCCCACTTACAAGTAAAACTAGCTAAAATGTGCCTGGCTGCTGTTCACTGAAAAGCTCATTCTGGGTATATTTTTGGTATACATTTGCTTCTGCCGGGTCAGCTGAGCAGTGAATTTCTACTTAACTACCTCCTATCAGGAGAGACCTCAGGGCTGCATCTTTTGAGCGCAGTACTGAGCCTGAAAAGCGTTTACAACCCCACTTACAAGTAAAACTAGCTAAAATGTGCCTGGCTGCTGTTCACTGAAAAGCTCATTCTGGGTACATTTTTGGTATACATTTGCTTCTGCCGGGTCAGCTGAGCAGTGAATTTCTACTTAACTACCTCCTATCAGGAGAGACCTCAGGGCTGCATCTTTTGAGCGCAGTACTGAGCCTGAAAAGCGTTTACAACCCCACTTACAAGTAAAACTAGCTAAAATGTGCCTGGCTGCCGTTCACTGAAAAGCTCATTCTGGTTACATTTTTGGTATACATTTGCTTCTGCCGGGTCAGCTGAGCAGTGAATTTCTACTTAACTGCCTCCTATCAGGAGAGACCTCAGGCTGCATCTTTTGAGCGCAGTACTGAGCCTGAAAAGCGTTTCCAACCCCAGTTACAAGTAAAACTAGCTAAAATGTGCCTGGCTGCTGTTCACTGAAAAGCTCATTCTGCGTACATTTTTGGTATACATTTGCTTCTGCCGGGTCAGCTGAGCAGTGAATTTCTACTTAACTACCTCCTATCAGGAGAGACCTCAGGGCTGCATCTTTTGAGCGCAGTACTGAGCCTGAAAAGCGTTTACAACCCCACTTACAAGTAAAACTAGCTAAAATGTGCCTGGCTGCTGTTCACTGAAAAGCTCATTCTGGTACATTTTTGGTATACATTTGCTTCTGCCGGGTCAGCTGAGCAGTGAATTTCTACTTAACTACCTCCTATCAGGAGAGACCTCAGGGCTGCATCTTTTCAGTGCAGTACTGAGCCTGAAAAGCGTTTACAACCCCACTTACAAGTAAAACTAGCTAAAATGTGCCTGGCTGCTGTTCACTGAAAAGCTCATTCTGGGTACATTTTTGGTATACATTTGCTTCTGCCGGGTCAGCTGAGCAGTGAATTTCTACTTAACTACCTCCTATCAGGAGAGACCTCAGGGCTGCATCTTTTGAGTGCAGTACTGAGCTTGAAAAGCGTTTCCAACCCCAGTTACAAGTAAAACTAGCTAAAATGTGCCTGGCTGCTGTTCACTGAAAAGCTCATTCTGGGTACATTTTTGGTATACATTTGCTTCTGCCGGGTCAGCTGAGCAGTGAATTTCTACTTAACTACCTCCTATCAGGAGAGACCTCAGGGCTGCATCTTTTGAGCGCAGTACTGAGCCTGAAAAGCGTTTCCAACCCCACTTACAAGTAAAACTAGCTAAAATGTGCCTGGCTGCTGTTCACTGAAAAGCTCATTCTGGGTACATTTTTGGTATACATTTGCTTCTGCCGGGTCAGCTGAGCAGTGAATTTCTACTTAACTATCTCCTATCAGGAGAGACCTCAGGGCTGCATCTTTTGAGCGCAGTACTGAGCCTGAAAAGCGTTTCCAACCCCACTTACAAGTAAAACTAGCTAAAATGTGCCTGGCTGCTGTTCACTGAAAAGCTCATTCTGGGTACATTTTTGGTATACATTTGCTTCTGCCGGGTCAGCTGAACAGTGAATTTCTACTTAACTACCCCCTATCAGGAGAGACCTCAGGGCTGCATCTTTTGAGCGCAGTACTGAGCCTGAAAAGCGTTTACAACCCCACTTACAAGTAAAACTAGCTAAAATGTGCCTGGCTGCTGTTCACTGTAAAGCTCATTCTGGGTACATTTTTGGTATACATTTGCTTCCGCCGGGTCAGCTGAGCAGTGAATTTCTACTTAACTACCTCCTATCAGGAGAGACCTCAGGGCTGCATCTTTTGAGCGCAGTACTGAGCCTAAAAAGCGTTACAACCCCAGTTACAAGTAAAACTAGCTAAAATGTGCCTGGCTGCTGTTCACTGAAAAGCTTATTCTGGGTACATTTTTGGTATACATTTGCTTCTGCCGGGTCAGCTGAGCAGTGAATTTCTACTTAACTATCTCCTATCAGGAGAGACCTCAGGGCTGCATCTTTTGAGGGCAGTACTGAGCCTGAAAAGCGTTTACAACCCCACTTACAAGTAAAACTAGCTAAAATGTGCCTGGATGCTGTTCACTGAAAAGCTCATTCTGGGTACATTTTTGGTATACATTTGCTTCTGCCGGGTCAGCTGAGCAGTGAATTTCTACTTAAATACCTCCTATCAGGAGAGACCTCAGGGCTGCATCTTTTGAGCGCATTACTGAGCCTGAAAAGCGTTTACAACCCCACTTACAAGTAAAACTAGCTAAAATGTGCCTGGCTGCTGTTCACTGAAAAGCTCATTCTGGGTACATTTTTGGTATACATTTGCTTCTGCCGGGTCAGCTGAGCAGTGAATTTCTACTTAACTACCTCCTATCAGGAGAGACCTCAGGGCTGCATCTTTTGAGCGCAGTACTGAGCCTGAAAAGCGTTTACAACCCCACTTACAAGTAAAACTAGCTAAAATGTGCCTGGCTGCTGTTCACTGAAAAGCTCATTCTGGTTACATTTTTGGTATACATTTGCTTCTGCCGGGTCAGCTGAGCAGTAAATTTCTACTTAACTACCTCCCATCAGGAGAGACCTCAGGGCTGCATCTTTTGAGCGCAGTACTGAGCCTGAAAAGCGTTTACAACCCCACTTACAAGTAAAACTAGCTAAAATGTGCCTGGCTGCTGTTTACTGAAAAGCTCATTCTGGGTACATTTCTGATACATTTGCTTCTGCCGGGTCAGCTGAGCAGTGAATTTCTACTTAACTATCTCCTATCAGGAGAGACCTCAGGGCTGCATCTTTTGTGCGCAGTACTGAGCCTGAAAAGCGTTTACAACCCCACTTACAAGTAAAACTAGCTAAAATGTGCCTGGCTGCTGTTCACTGAAAAGCTTATTCTGGGTACATTTTTGGTATACATTTGCTTCTGCCGGGTCAGCTGAGCAGTGAATTTCTACTTAACTACCTCCTATCAGGAGAGACCTCAGGGCTGCATCTTTTGAGCGCTGTACTGAGCCTGAAAACCGTTTACAACCCCAGTTACAAGTAAAACTAGCTAAAATGTGCCTGGCTGCTGTTCACTGAAAAGCTCATTCTGGGTACATTTTTGGTATACATTTGCTTCTGCCGGGTCAGCAGAGCAGTGAATTTCTACTTAACTATCTCCTATCAAGAGAGACCTCAGGGCTGCATCTTTTGAGCGCAGTACTGAGCCTGAAAAGTTTTTCCAACCCCACTTACAAGTAAAACTAGCTAAAATGTGCCTGGCTGCTGTTCACTGAAAAGCTCATTCTGGGTACATTTTTGGTATACATTTGCTTCTGCCGGGTCAGCTGAGCAGTGAATTTCTACTTAACTACCTCCTATCAGGAGAGATCTCAGGGCTGCATCTTTTGAGCGCAGTACTGAGCCTGAAAAGCTTTTACAACCCCACTTACAAGTAAAACTAGCTAAAATGTGCCTGGCTTCTGTTCACTGAAAAGCTCATTCTGGGTACATTTTTGGTATACATTTGCTTCTGCCGGGTCTGCTGAGCAGTGAATTTCTACTTAACTGCCTCCTATCAGGAGAGACCTCAGGCTGCATTTTTGAGCGCAGTACTGAGCCTGAAAAGCGTTTCCAACCCCAGATACAAGTAAAACTAGCTAAAATGTGCCTGGCTGCTGTTCACTGAAAAGCTCATTCTGCGTACATTTTTGGTATACATTTGCTTCTGCCGGGTCAGCTGAGCAGTGAATTTCTACTTAACTATCTCCTATCAGGAGAGACCTCAGGGCTGCATCTTTTGAGCGCAGTACTGAGCCTGAAAAGCGTTTACAACCCCACTTACAAGTAAAACTAGCTAAAATGTGCCTGGCTGCTGTTCACTGAAAAGCTCATTCTGCGTACATTTTCGGTATACATTTGCTTCTGCCGGGTCAGCTGAGCAGTGAATTTCTACTTAACTACCTCCTATCAGGAGAGACCTCAGGGCTGCATCTTTTGAGCGCAGTACTGAGCCTGAAAAGCGTTTACAACCCCACTTACAAGTAAAACTAGCTAAAATGTGCCTGGCTGCTGTTCACTGAAAAGCTCATTCTGGTACATTTTTGGTTTACATTTGCTTCTGCCGGGTCAGCTGAGCAGTGAATTTCTACTTAACTACCTCCTATCAGGAGAGACCTCAGGGCTGCATCTTTTCAGTGCAGTACTGAGCCTGAAAAGCGTTTACAACCCCACTTACAAGTAAAACTAGCTAAAATGTGCCTGGCTGCTGTTCACTGAAAAGCTCATTCTGGGTACATGTTTGGTATACATTTGCTTCTGCCTGGTCAGCTGAGCAGTGAATTTCTACTTAACTACCTCCTATCAGGAGAGACCTCAGGGCTGCATCTTTTGAGCGCAGTACTGAGCTTGAAAAGAGTTTCCAACCCCAGTTACAAGTAAAACTAGCTCAAATGTGCCTGGCTGCTGTTCACTGAAAAGCTCATTCTGGGTACATTTTTGGTATACATTTGCTTCTGCCGGGTCAGCTGAGCAGTGAATTTCTACTTAACTACCTCCTATCAGGGCTGCATCTTTTGAGCGCAGTACTGAGCCTGAAAAGCGTTTCCAACCCCACTTACAAGTAAAACTAGCTAAAATGTGCCTGGCTGCTGTTCACTGAAAAGCTCATTCTGGGTACATTTTTGGTATACATTTGCTTCTGCCGGGTCAGCTGAGCAGTGAATTTCTACTTAACTATCTCCTATAAGGAGAGACCTCAGGGCTGCATCTTTTGAGCGCAGTACTGAGCCTGAAAAGCGTTTCCAACCCCACTTACAAGTAAAACTAGCTAAAATGTGCCTGGCTGCTGTTCACTGAAAAGCTCATTCTAGGTACATTTTTGGTATACATTTGCTTCTGCCGGGTCAGCTGAACAGTGAATTTCTACTTAACTACTATCAGGAGAGACCTCAGGGCTGCATCTTTTGAGCGCAGTACTGAGCCTGAAAAGCGTTTACAACCCCACTTACAAGTAAAACTAGCTAAAATGTGCCTGGCTGCTGTTCACTGAAAAGCTCATTCTGGGTACATTTTTGGTATACATTTGCTTCCGCCGGGTCAGCTGAGCAGTGAATTTCTACTTAACTACCTCCTATCAGGAGAGACCTCAGGGCTGCATCTTTTGAGCGCAGTACTGAGCCTAAAAAGCGTTTACAACCCCAGTTACAAGTAAAACTTGCTAAAATGTGCCTGGCTGCTGTTCACTGAAAAGCTTATTCTGGGTACATTTTTGGTATACATTTGCTTCTGCCGGGTCAGCTGAGCAGTGAATTTCTACTTAACTATCTCCTATCAGGAGAGACCTCAGGGCTGCATCTTTTGAGGGCAGTATTGAGCCTGAAAAGCGTTTACAACCCCACTTACAAGTAAAACTAGCTCAAATGTGCCTGGCTGCTGTTCACTGAAAAGCTCATTCTGAGTACATTTTTGGTATACATTTGCTTCTGCCGGGTCAGCTGAGCAGTGAATTTCTACTTAACTACCTCCTATCAGGAGAGACCTCAGGGCTGCATCTTTTGAGCGCAGTACTGAGCCTGAAAAGCGTTTACAACCCCACTTACAAGTAAAACTAGCTAAAATGTGCCTGGCTGCTGTTCACTGAAAAGCTCATTCTGGGTATATTTTTGGTATACATTTGCTTCTGCCGGGTCAGCTGAGCAGTGAATTTCTACTTAACTACCTCCTATCAGGAGAGACCTCAGGGCTGCATCTTTTGAGCGCAGTACTGAGCCTGAAAAGCGTTTACAACCCCACTTACAAGTAAAACTAGCTAAAATGTGCCTGGCTGCTGTTCACTGAAAAGCTCATTCTGGGTACATTTTTGGTATACATTTGCTTCTGCCGGGTCAGCTGAGCAGTGAATTTCTACTTAACTACCTCCTATCAGGAGAGACCTCAGGGCTGCATCTTTTGAGCGCAGTACTGAGCCTGAAAAGCGTTTACAACCCCACTTACAAGTAAAACTAGCTAAAATGTGCCTGGCTGCTGTTCACTGAAAAGCTCATTCTGGTTACATTTTTGGTATACATTTGCTTCTGCCGGGTCAGCTGAGCAGTGAATTTCTACTTAACTGCCTCCTATCAGGAGAGACCTCAGGCTGCATCTTTTGAGCGCAGTACTGAGCCTGAAAAGGGTTTCCAACCCCAGTTACAAGTAAAACTAGCTAAAATGTGCCTGGCTGCTGTTCACTGAAAAGCTCATTCTGCGTACATTTTTGGTATACATTTGCTTCTGCCGGGTCAGCTGAGCAGTGAATTTCTACTTAACTACCTCCTATCAGGAGAGACCTCAGGGCTGCATCTTTTGAGCGCAGTACTGAGCCTGAAAAGCGTTTACAACCCCACTTACAAGTAAAACTAGCTAAAATGTGCCTGGCTGCTGTTCACTGAAAAGCTCATTCTAGGTACATTTTTGGTATACATTTGCTTCTGCCGGGTCAGCTGAACAGTGAATTTCTACTTAACTACTATCAGGAGAGACCTCAGGGCTGCATCTTTTGAGCGCAGTACTGAGCCTGAAAAGCGTTTACAACCCCACTTACAAGTAAAACTAGCTAAAATGTGCCTGGCTGCTGTTCACTGAAAAGCTCATTCTGGGTACATTTTTGGTATACATTTGCTTCCGCCGGGTCAGCTGAGCAGTGAATTTCTACTTAACTACCTCCTATCAGGAGAGACCTCAGGGCTGCATCTTTTGAGCGCAGTACTGAGCCTAAAAAGCGTTTACAACCCCAGTTACAAGTAAAACTTGCTAAAATGTGCCTGGCTGCTGTTCACTGAAAAGCTTATTCTGGGTACATTTTTGGTATACATTTGCTTCTGCCGGGTCAGCTGAGCAGTGAATTTCTACTTAACTATCTCCTATCAGGAGAGACCTCAGGGCTGCATCTTTTGAGGGCAGTATTGAGCCTGAAAAGCGTTTACAACCCCACTTACAAGTAAAACTAGCTCAAATGTGCCTGGCTGCTGTTCACTGAAAAGCTCATTCTGAGTACATTTTTGGTATACATTTGCTTCTGCCGGGTCAGCTGAGCAGTGAATTTCTACTTAACTACCTCCTATCAGGAGAGACCTCAGGGCTGCATCTTTTGAGCGCAGTACTGAGCCTGAAAAGCGTTTACAACCCCACTTACAAGTAAAACTAGCTAAAATGTGCCTGGCTGCTGTTCACTGAAAAGCTCATTCTGGGTATATTTTTGGTATACATTTGCTTCTGCCGGGTCAGCTGAGCAGTGAATTTCTACTTAACTACCTCCTATCAGGAGAGACCTCAGGGCTGCATCTTTTGAGCGCAGTACTGAGCCTGAAAAGCGTTTACAACCCCACTTACAAGTAAAACTAGCTAAAATGTGCCTGGCTGCTGTTCACTGAAAAGCTCATTCTGGGTACATTTTTGGTATACATTTGCTTCTGCCGGGTCAGCTGAGCAGTGAATTTCTACTTAACTACCTCCTATCAGGAGAGACCTCAGGGCTGCATCTTTTGAGCGCAGTACTGAGCCTGAAAAGCGTTTACAACCCCACTTACAAGTAAAACTAGCTAAAATGTGCCTGGCTGCTGTTCACTGAAAAGCTCATTCTGGTTACATTTTTGGTATACATTTGCTTCTGCCGGGTCAGCTGAGCAGTGAATTTCTACTTAACTGCCTCCTATCAGGAGAGACCTCAGGCTGCATCTTTTGAGCGCAGTACTGAGCCTGAAAAGGGTTTCCAACCCCAGTTACAAGTAAAACTAGCTAAAATGTGCCTGGCTGCTGTTCACTGAAAAGCTCATTCTGCGTACATTTTTGGTATACATTTGCTTCTGCCGGGTCAGCTGAGCAGTGAATTTCTACTTAACTACCTCCTATCAGGAGAGACCTCAGGGCTGCATCTTTTGAGCGCAGTACTGAGCCTGAAAAGCGTTTACAACCCCACTTACAAGTAAAACTAGCTAAAATGTGCCTGGCTGCTGTTCACTGAAAAGCTCATTCTGGTACATTTTTGGTATACATTTGCTTCTGCCGGGTCAGCTGAGCAGTGAATTTCTACTTAACTACCTCCTATCAGGAGAGACCTCAGGGCTGCATCTTTTCAGTGCAGTACTGAGCCTGAAAAGCGTTTACAACCCCACTTACAAGTAAAACTAGCTAAAATGTGCCTGGCTGCTGTTCACTGAAAAGCTCATTCTGGGTACATTTTTGGTATACATTTGCTTCTGCCGGGTCAGCTGAGCAGTGAATTTCTACTTAACTACCTCCTATCAGGAGAGACCTCAGGGCTGCATCTTTTGAGCGCAGTACTGAGCTTGAAAAGCGTTTCCAACCCCAGTTACAAGTAAAACTAGCTAAAATGTGCCTGGCTGCTGTTCACTGAAAAGCTCATTCTGGGTACATTTTTGGTATACATTTGCTTCTGCCGGGTCAGCTGAGCAGTGAATTTCTACTTAACTACCTCCTATCAGGAGAGACCTCAGGGCTGCATCTTTTGAGCGCAGTACTGAGCCTGAAAAGCGTTTCCAACCCCACTTACAAGTAAAACTAGCTAAAATGTGCCTGGCTGCTGTTCACTGAAAAGCTCATTCTGGGTACATTTTTGGTATACATTTGCTTCTGCCGGGTCAGCTGAGCAGTGAATTTCTACTTAACTATCTCCTATCAGGAGAGACCTCAGGGCTGCATCTTTTGAGCGCAGTACTGAGCCTGAAAAGCGTTTCCAACCCCACTTACAAGTAAAACTAGCTAAAATGTGCCTGGCTGCTGTTCACTGAAAAGCTCATTCTGGGTACATTTTTGGTATACATTTGCTTCTGCCGGGTCAGCTGAACAGTGAATTTCTACTTAACTACCCCCTATCAGGAGAGACCTCAGGGCTGCATCTTTTGAGCGCAGTACTGAGCCTGAAAAGCGTTTACAACCCCACTTACAAGTAAAACTAGCTAAAATGTGCCTGGCTGCTGTTCACTGTAAAGCTCATTCTGGGTACATTTTTGGTATACATTTGCTTCCGCCGGGTCAGCTGAGCAGTGAATTTCTACTTAACTACCTCCTATCAGGAGAGACCTCAGGGCTGCATCTTTTGAGTGCAGTACTGAGCCTAAAAAGCGTTACAACCCCAGTTACAAGTAAAACTAGCTAAAATGTGCCTGGCTGCTGTTCACTGAAAAGCTTATTCTGGGTACATTTTTGGTATACATTTGCTTCTGCCGGGTCAGCTGAGCAGTGAATTTCTACTTAACTATCTCCTATCAGGAGAGACCTCAGGGCTGCATCTTTTGAGGGCAGTACTGAGCCTGAAAAGCGTTTACAACCCCACTTACAAGTAAAACTAGCTAAAATGTGCCTGGATGCTGTTCACTGAAAAGCTCATTCTGGGTACATTTTTGGTATACATTTGCTTCTGCCGGGTCAGCTGAGCAGTGAATTTCTACTTAAATACCTCCTATCAGGAGAGACCTCAGGGCTGCATCTTTTGAGCGCATTACTGAGCCTGAAAAGCGTTTACAACCCCACTTACAAGTAAAACTAGCTAAAATGTGCCTGGCTGCTGTTCACTGAAAAGCTCATTCTGGGTACATTTTTGGTATACATTTGCTTCTGCCGGGTCAGCTGAGCAGTGAATTTCTACTTAACTACCTCCTATCAGGAGAGACCTCAGGGCTGCATCTTTTGAGCGCAGTACTGAGCCTGAAAAGCGTTTACAACCCCACTTACAAGTAAAACTAGCTAAAATGTGCCTGGCTGCTGTTCACTGAAAAGCTCATTCTGGTTACATTTTTGGTATACATTTGCTTCTGCCGGGTCAGCTGAGCAGTGAATTTCTACTTAACTACCTCCTATCAGGAGAGACCTCAGGGCTGCATCTTTTGAGCGCAGTACTGAGCCTGAAAAGCGTTTACAACCCCACTTACAAGTAAAACTAGCTAAAATGTGCCTGGCTGCTGTTTACTGAAAAGCTCATTCTGGGTACATTTTTGATACATTTGCTTCTGCCGGGTCAGCTGAGCAGTGAATTTCTACTTAACTATCTCCTATCAGGAGAGACCTCAGGGCTGCATCTTTTGTGCGCAGTACTGAGCCTGAAAAGCGTTTACAACCCCACTTACAAGTAAAACTAGCTAAAATGTGCCTGGCTGCTGTTCACTGAAAAGCTTCTTCTGGGTACATTTTTGGTATACATTTGCTTCTGCCGGGTCAGCTGAGCAGTGAATTTCTACTTAACTACCTCCTATCAGGAGAGACCTCAGGGCTGCATCTTTTGAGCACAGTACTGAGCCTAAAAAACGTTTACAACCCCAGTTACAAGTAAAACTAGCTAAAATGTGCCTGGCTGCTGTTCACTGAAAAGCTTATTCTGGGTACATTTTTGGTATACATTTGCTTCTGCCGGGTCAGCTGAGCAGTGAATTTCTACTTAACTATCTCCTATCAGGAGAGACCTCAGGGCTGCACCTTTTGAGCGCAGTACTGAGCCTGAAAAGCGTTTACAACCCCACTTATAAGTAAAACTAGCTAAAATGTGCCTGGCTGCTGTTCACTGAAAAGCTCATTCTGGGTACATTTTTGGTATACATTTGCTTCTGCCGGGTCAGCTGAGCAGTGAATTTCTACTTAACTATCTCCTATCAGGAGAGACCTCAGGGCTGCATCTTTTGAGCGCAGTACTGAGCCTGAAAAGCGTTTACAACCCCACTTACAAGTAAAACTAGCTAAAATGTGCCTGGCTGCTGTTCACTGAAAAGCTCATTCTGGGTACATTTTTGGTATACATTTGCTTCTGCCGGGTCAGCTGAGCAGTGAATTTCTACTTAACTACCTCCTATCAGGAGAGACCTCAGGGCTGCATCTTTTGTGCGCAGTACTGAGCCTGAAAAGCGTTTACAACCCCACTTACAAGTAAAACTAGCTAAAATGTGCCTGGCTGCTGTTCACTGAAAAGCTTATTCTGGGTACATTTTTGGTATACATTTGCTTCTGCCGGGTCAGCTGAGCAGTGAATTTCTACTTAACTACCTCCTATCAGGAGAGACCTCAGGGCTGCATCTTTTGAGCGCAGTACTGAGCCTGAAAACCGTTTACAACCCCAGTTACAAGTAAAACTAGCTAAAATGTGCCTGGCTGCTGTTCACTGAAAAGCTCATTCTGGGTAGGTACATTTTTGGTATACATTTGCTTCTGCCGGGTCAGCTGAGCAGTGAATTTCTACTTAACTATCTCCTATCAGGAGAGACCTCAGAGCTGCATCTTTTGAGCGCAGTACTGAGCCTGAAAAGCATTTACAACCCCACTTACAAGTAAAACTAGCTAAAATGTGCCTGGCTGCTGTTCACTGAAAAGCTCATTCTGGGTACATTTTTGGTATACATTTGCTTCTGCCGGGTCAGCTGAGCAGTGAATTTCTACTTAACTACCTCCTATCAGGAGAGACCTCAGGGCTACATCTTTTGAGCGCAGTACTGAGCCTGAAAAGCGTTTACAACCCCACTTACAAGTAAAACTAGCTAAAATGTGCCTGGCTGCTGTTCACTGAAAAGCTCATTCTGGGTACATTTTTGATACATTTGCTTCTGCCGGGTCAGCTGAGCAGTGAATTTCTACTTAACTATCTCCTATCATGAGAGACCTCAGGGCTGCATCTTTTGTGCACAGTACTGAGCCTGAAAAGCGTTTACAACCCCACTTACAAGTAAAACTAGCTAAAATGTGCCTGGCTGCTGTTCACTGAAAAGCTTATTCTGGGTACATTTTTGGTATACATTTGCTTCTGCCGGGTCAGCTGAGCAGTGAATTTCTACTTAACTACCTCCTATCAGGAGAGACCTCAGGGCTGCATCTTTTGAGCGCAGTACTGAGCCTGAAAAGCGTTTCCAACCCCACTTACAAGTAAAACTAGCTAAAATGTGCCTGGCTGCTGTTCACTGTAAAGCTCATTCTGGGTACATTTTTGGTATACATTTGCTTCCGCCGGGTCAGCTGAGCAGTGAATTTCTACTTAACTACCTCCTATCAGGAGAGACCTCAGGGCTGCATCTTTTGAGCGCAGTACTGAGCCTAAAAAGCGTTACAACCCCAGTTACAAGTAAAACTAGCTAAAATGTGCCTGGCTGCTGTTCACTGAAAAGCTCATTCTGGTACATTTTTGGTATACATTTGCTTCTGCCGGGTCAGCTGAGCAGTGAATTTCTACTTAACTACCTCCTATCAGGAGAGACCTCAGGGCTGCATCTTTTCAGTGCAGTACTGAGCCTGAAAAGCGTTTACAACCCCACTTACAAGTAAAACTAGCTAAAATGTGCCTGGCTGCTGTTCACTGAAAAGCTCATTCTGGGTACATTTTTGGTATACATTTGCTTCTGCCGGGTCAGCTGAGCAGTGAATTTCTACTTAACTACCTCCTATCAGGAGAGACCTCAGGGCTGCATCTTTTGAGCGCAGTACTGAGCTTGAAAAGCGTTTCCAACCCCAGTTACAAGTAAAACTAGCTAAAATGTGCCTGGCTGCTGTTCACTGAAAAGCTCATTCTGGGTACATTTTTGGTATACATTTGCTTCTGCCGGGTCAGCTGAGCAGTGAATTTCTACTTAACTACCTCCTATCAGGAGAGACCTCAGGGCTGCATCTTTTGAGCGCAGTACTGAGCCTGAAAAGCGTTTCCAACCCCACTTACAAGTAAAACTAGCTAAAATGTGCCTGGCTGCTGTTCACTGAAAAGCTCATTCTGGGTACATTTTTGGTATACATTTGCTTCTGCCGGGTCAGCTGAGCAGTGAATTTCTACTTAACTATCTCCTATCAGGAGAGACCTCAGGGCTGCATCTTTTGAGCGCAGTACTGAGCCTGAAAAGCGTTTCCAACCCCACTTACAAGTAAAACTAGCTAAAATGTGCCTGGCTGCTGTTCACTGAAAAGCTCATTCTGGGTACATTTTTGGTATACATTTGCTTCTGCCGGGTCAGCTGAACAGTGAATTTCTACTTAACTACCCCCTATCAGGAGAGACCTCAGGGCTGCATCTTTTGAGCGCAGTACTGAGCCTGAAAAGCGTTTACAACCCCACTTACAAGTAAAACTAGCTAAAATGTGCCTGGCTGCTGTTCACTGAAAATCTCATTCTGGGTACATTTTTGGTATACATTTGCTTCTACCGGGTCAGCTGAGCAGTGAATTTCTACTTAACTACCTCCTATCAGGAGAAACCTCAGGGCTGCATCTTTTGAGCGCAGTACTGAGCCTGAAAAGCGTTTACAACCCCAGTTACAAGTAAAACTAGCTAAAATGTGCCTGGCTGCTGTTCACTGAAAAGCTCATTCAGGGTACATTTTTGGTATACATTTGCTTCTGCCGGGTCAGCTGAGCAGTGAATTTCTACTTAACTATCTCCTATAAGGAGAGACCTCAGGGCTGCATCTTTTGAGCGCAGTACTGAGCCTGAAAAGCGTTTCCAACCCCACTTACAAGTAAAACTAGCTAAAATGTGCCTGGCTGCTGTTCACTGAAAAGGTCATTCTAGGTACATTTTTGGTATACATTTGCTTCTGCCGGGTCAGCTGAACAGTGAATTTCTACTTAACTACTATCAGGAGAGACCTCAGGGCTGCATCTTTTGAGCGCAGTACTGAGCCTGAAAAGCGTTTACAACCCCACTTACAAGTAAAACTAGCTAAAATGTGCCTGGCTGCTGTTCACTGAAAAGCTCATTCTGGGTACATTTTTGGTATACATTTGCTTCCGCCGGGTCAGCTGAGCAGTGAATTTCTACTTAACTACCTCCTATCAGGAGAGACCTCAGGGCTGCATCTTTTGAGCGCAGTACTGAGCCTAAAAAGCGTTTACAACCCCAGTTACAAGTAAAACTTGCTAAAATGTGCCTGGCTGCTGTTCACTGAAAAGCTTATTCTGGGTACATTTTTGGTATACATTTGCTTCTGCCGGGTCAGCTGAGCAGTGAATTTCTACTTAACTATCTCCTATCAGGAGAGACCTCAGGGCTGCATCTTTTGAGGGCAGTATTGAGCCTGAAAAGCGTTTACAACCCCACTTACAAGTAAAACTAGCTCAAATGTGCCTGGCTGCTGTTCACTGAAAAGCTCATTCTGAGTACATTTTTGGTGACCTCAGGGCTGCATCTTTTGAGGGCAGTATTGAGCCTGAAAAGCGTTTACAACCCCACTTACAAGTAAAACTAGCTCAAATGTGCCTGGCTGCTGTTCACTGAAAAGCTCATTCTGAGTACATTTTTGGTATACATTTGCTTCTGCCGGGTCAGCTGAGCAGTGAATTTCTACTTAACTACCTCCTATCAGGAGAGACCTCAGGGCTGCATCTTTTGAGCGCAGTACTGAGCCTGAAAAGCGTTTACAACCCCACTTACAAGTAAAACTAGCTAAAATGTGCCTGGCTGCTGTTCACTGAAAAGCTCATTCTGGGTATATTTTTGGTATACATTTGCTTCTGCCGGGTCAGCTGAGCAGTGAATTTCTACTTAACTACCTCCTATCAGGAGAGACCTCAGGGCTGCATCTTTTGAGCGCAGTACTGAGCCTGAAAAGCGTTTACAACCCCACTTACAAGTAAAACTAGCTAAAATGTGCCTGGCTGCTGTTCACTGAAAAGCTCATTCTGGTTACATTTTTGGTATACATTTGCTTCTGCCGGGTCAGCTGAGCAGTGAATTTCTACTTAACTGCCTCCTATCAGGAGAGACCTCAGGCTGCATCTTTTGAGCGCAGTACTGAGCCTGAAAAGCGTTTCCAACCCCAGTTACAAGTAAAACTAGCTAAAATGTGCCTGGCTGCTGTTCACTGAAAAGCTCATTCTGCGTACATTTTTGGTATACATTTGCTTCTGCCGGGTCAGCTGAGCAGTGAATTTCTACTTAACTACCTCCTATCAGGAGAGACCTCAGGGCTGCATCTTTTGAGCGCAGTACTGAGCCTGAAAAGCGTTTACAACCCCACTTACAAGTAAAACTAGCTCAAATGTGCCTGGCTGCTGTTCACTGAAAAGCTCATTCTGGTACATTTTTGGTATACATTTGCTTCTGCCGGGTCAGCTGAGCAGTGAATTTCTACTTAACTACCTCCTATCAGGAGAGACCTCAGGGCTGCATCTTTTCAGTGCAGTACTGAGCCTGAAAAGCGTTTACAACCCCACTTACAAGTAAAACTAGCTAAAATGTGCCTGGCTGCTGTTCACTGAAAAGCTCATTCTGGGTACATTTTTGGTATACATTTGCTTCTGCCGGGTCAGCTGAGCAGTGAATTTCTACTTAACTACCTCCTATCAGGAGAGACCTCAGGGCTGCATCTTTTGAGCGCAGTACTGAGCTTGAAAAGCGTTTCCAACCCCAGTTACAAGTAAAACTAGCTAAAATGTGCCTGGCTGCTGTTCACTGAAAAGCTCATTCTGGGTACATTTTTGGTATACATTTGCTTCTGCCGGGTCAGCTGAGCAGTGAATTTCTACTTAACTACCTCCTATCAGGAGAGACCTCAGGGCTGCATCTTTTGAGCGCAGTACTGAGCCTGAAAAGCGTTTCCAACCCCACTTACAAGTAAAACTAGCTAAAATGTGCCTGGCTGCTGTTCACTGAAAAGCTCATTCTGGGTACATTTTTGGTATACATTTGCTTCTGCCGGGTCAGCTGAGCAGTGAATTTCTACTTAACTATCTCCTATCAGGAGAGACCTCAGGGCTGCATCTTTTGAGCGCAGTACTGAGCCTGAAAAGCGTTTCCAACCCCACTTACAAGTAAAACTAGCTAAAATGTGCCTGGCTGCTGTTCACTGAAAAGCTCATTCTGGGTACATTTTTGGTATACATTTGCTTCTGCCGGGTCAGCTGAACAGTGAATTTCTACTTAACTACCCCCTATCAGGAGAGACCTCAGGGCTGCATCTTTTGAGCGCAGTACTGAGCCTGAAAAGCGTTTACAACCCCACTTACAAGTAAAACTAGCTAAAATGTGCCTGGCTGCTGTTCACTGTAAAGCTCATTCTGGGTACATTTTTGGTATACATTTGCTTCCGCCGGGTCAGCTGAGCAGTGAATTTCTACTTAACTACCTCCTATCAGGAGAGACCTCAGGGCTGCATCTTTTGAGCGCAGTACTGAGCCTAAAAAGCGTTACAACCCCAGTTACAAGTAAAACTAGCTAAAATGTGCCTGGCTGCTGTTCACTGAAAAGCTTATTCTGGGTACATTTTTGGTATACATTTGCTTCTGCCGGGTCAGCTGAGCAGTGAATTTCTACTTAACTATCTCCTATCAGGAGAGACCTCAGGGCTGCATCTTTTGAGGGCAGTACTGAGCCTGAAAAGCGTTTACAACCCCACTTACAAGTAAAACTAGCTAAAATGTGCCTGGATGCTGTTCACTGAAAAGCTCATTCTGGGTACATTTTTGGTATACATTTGCTTCTGCCGGGTCAGCTGAGCAGTGAATTTCTACTTAAATACCTCCTATCAGGAGAGACCTCAGGGCTGCATCTTTTGAGCGCATTACTGAGCCTGAAAAGCGTTTACAACCCCACTTACAAGTAAAACTAGCTAAAATGTGCCTGGCTGCTGTTCACTGAAAAGCTCATTCTGGGTACATTTTTGGTATACATTTGCTTCTGCCGGGTCAGCTGAGCAGTGAATTTCTACTTAACTACCTCCTATCAGGAGAGACCTCAGGGCTGCATCTTTTGAGCGCAGTACTGAGCCTGAAAAGCGTTTACAACCCCACTTACAAGTAAAACTAGCTAAAATGTGCCTGGCTGCTGTTCACTGAAAAGCTCATTCTGGTTACATTTTTGGTATACATTTGCTTCTGCCGGGTCAGCTGAGCAGTGAATTTCTACTTAACTACCTCCCATCAGGAGAGACCTCAGGGCTGCATCTTTTGAGCGCAGTACTGAGCCTGAAAAGCGTTTACAACCCCACTTACAAGTAAAACTAGCTAAAATGTGCCTGGCTGCTGTTTACTGAAAAGCTCATTCTGGGTACATTTTTGATACATTTGCTTCTGCCGGGTCAGCTGAGCAGTGAATTTCTACTTAACTATCTCCTATCAGGAGAGACCTCAGGGCTGCATCTTTTGTGCGCAGTACTGAGCCTGAAAAGCGTTTACAACCCCACTTACAAGTAAAACTAGCTAAAATGTGCCTGGCTGCTGTTCACTGAAAAGCTTATTCTGGGTACATTTTTGGTATACATTTGCTTCTGCCGGGTCAGCTGAGCAGTGAATTTCTACTTAACTACCTCCTATCAGGAGAGACCTCAGGGCTGCATCTTTTGAGCACAGTACTGAGCCTAAAAAACGTTTACAACCCCAGTTACAAGTAAAACTAGCTAAAATGTGCCTGGCTGCTGTTCACTGAAAAGCTTATTCTGGGTACATTTTTGGTATACATTTGCTTCTGCCGGGTCAGCTGAGCAGTGAATTTCTACTTAACTATCTCCTATCAGGAGAGACCTCAGGGCTGCATCTTTTGAGCGCAGTACTGAGCCTGAAAAGCGTTTACAACCCCACTTACAAGTAAAACTAGCTAAAATGTGCCTGGCTGCTGTTCACTGAAAAGCTCATTCTGGGTACATTTTTGGTATACATTTGCTTCTGCCGGGTCAGCTGAGCAGTGAATTTCTACTTAACTACCTCCTATCAGGAGAGACCTCAGGGCTGCATCTTTTGTGCGCAGTACTGAGCCTGAAAAGCGTTTACAACCCCACTTACAAGTAAAACTAGCTAAAATGTGCCTGGCTGCTGTTCACTGAAAAGCTTATTCTGGGTACATTTTTGGTATACATTTGCTTCTGCCGGGTCAGCTGAGCAGTGAATTTCTACTTAACTACCTCCTATCAGGAGAGACCTCAGGGCTGCATCTTTTGAGCGCAGTACTGAGCCTGAAAACCGTTTACAACCCCAGTTACAAGTAAAACTAGCTAAAATGTGCCTGGCTGCTGTTCACTGAAAAGCTCATTCTGGGTAGGTACATTTTTGGTATACATTTGCTTCTGCCGGGTCAGCTGAGCAGTGAATTTCTACTTAACTATCTCCTATCAGGAGAGACCTCAGAGCTGCATCTTTTGAGCGCAGTACTGAGCCTGAAAAGCGTTTACAACCCCACTTACAAGTAAAACTAGCTAAAATGTGCCTGGCTGCTGTTCACTGAAAAGCTCATTCTGGGTACATTTTTGGTATACATTTGCTTCTGCCGGGTCAGCTGAGCAGTGAATTTCTACTTAACTACCTCCTATCAGGAGAGACCTCAGGGCTACATCTTTTGAGCGCAGTACTGAGCCTGAAAAGCGTTTACAACCCCACTTACAAGTAAAACTAGCTAAAATGTGCCTGGCTGCTGTTCACTGAAAAGCTCATTCTGGGTACATTTTTGATACATTTGCTTCTGCCGGGTCAGCTGAGCAGTGAATTTCTACTTAACTATCTCCTATCATGAGAGACCTCAGGGCTGCATCTTTTGTGCACAGTACTGAGCCTGAAAAGCGTTTACAACCCCACTTACAAGTAAAACTAGCTAAAATGTGCCTGGCTGCTGTTCACTGAAAAGCTTATTCTGGGTACATTTTTGGTATACATTTGCTTCTGCCGGGTCAGCTGAGCAGTGAATTTCTACTTAACTACCTCCTATCAGGAGAGACCTCAGGGCTGCATCTTTTGAGCGCAGTACTGAGCCTGAAAAGCGTTTCCAACCCCACTTACAAGTAAAACTAGCTAAAATGTGCCTGGCTGCTGTTCACTGTAAAGCTCATTCTGGGTACATTTTTGGTATACATTTGCTTCCGCCGGGTCAGCTGAGCAGTGAATTTCTACTTAACTACCTCCTATCAGGAGAGACCTCAGGGCTGCATCTTTTGAGCGCAGTACTGAGCCTAAAAAGCGTTACAACCCCAGTTACAAGTAAAACTAGCTAAAATGTGCCTGGCTGCTGTTCACTGAAAAGCTCATTCTGGTACATTTTTGGTATACATTTGCTTCTGCCGGGTCAACTGAGCAGTGAATTTCTACTTAACTACCTCCTATCAGGAGAGACCTCAGGGCTGCATCTTTTCAGTGCAGTACTGAGCCTGAAAAGCGTTTACAACCCCACTTACAAGTAAAACTAGCTAAAATGTGCCTGGCTGCTGTTCACTGAAAAGCTCATTCTGGGTACATTTTTGGTATACATTTGCTTCTGCCGGGTCAGCTGAGCAGTGAATTTCTACTTAACTACCTCCTATCAGGAGAGACCTCAGGGCTGCATCTTTTGAGCGCAGTACTGAGCTTGAAAACCGTTTCCAACCCCAGTTACAAGTAAAACTAGCTAAAATGTGCCTGGCTGCTGTTCACTGAAAAGCTCATTCTGGGTACATTTTTGGTATACATTTGCTTCTGCCGGGTCAGCTGAGCAGTGAATTTCTACTTAACTACCTCCTATCAGGAGAGACCTCAGGGCTGCATCTTTTGAGCGCAGTACTGAGCCTGAAAAGCGTTTCCAACCCCACTTACAAGTAAAACTAGCTAAAATGTGCCTGGCTGCTGTTCACTGAAAAGCTCATTCTGGGTACATTTTGGTATACATTTGCTTCTGCCGGGTCAGCTGAGCAGTGAATTTCTACTTAACTATCTCCTATCAGGAGAGACCTCAGGGCTGCATCTTTTGAGCGCAGTACTGAGCCTGAAAAGCGTTTCCAACCCCACTTACAAGTAAAACTAGCTAAAATGTGCCTGGCTGCTGTTCACTGAAAAGCTCATTCTGGGTACATTTTTGGTATACATTTGCTTCTGCCGGGTCAGCTGAACAGTGAATTTCTACTTAACTACCCCCTATCAGGAGAGACCTCAGGGCTGCATCTTTTGAGCGCAGTACTGAGCCTGAAAAGCGTTTACAACCCCACTTACAAGTAAAACTAGCTAAAATGTGCCTGGCTGCTGTTCACTGTAAAGCTCATTCTGGGTACATTTTTGGTATACATTTGCTTCCGCCGGGTCAGCTGAGCAGTGAATTTCTACTTAACTACCTCCTATCAGGAGAGACCTCAGGGCTGCATCTTTTGAGCGCAGTACTGAGCCTAAAAAGCGTTACAACCCCAGTTACAAGTAAAACTAGCTAAAATGTGCCTGGCTGCTGTTCACTGAAAAGCTTATTCTGGGTACATTTTTGGTATACATTTGCTTCTGCCGGGTCAGCTGAGCAGTGAATTTCTACTTAACTATCTCCTATCAGGAGAGACCTCAGGGCTGCATCTTTTGAGGGCAGTACTGAGCCTGAAAAGCGTTTACAACCCCACTTACAAGTAAAACTAGCTAAAATGTGCCTGGATGCTGTTCACTGAAAAGCTCATTCTGGGTACATTTTTGGTATACATTTGCTTCTGCCGGGTCAGCTGAGCAGTGAATTTCTACTTAAATACCTCCTATCAGGAGAGACCTCAGGGCTGCATCTTTTGAGAGCATTACTGAGCCTGAAAAGCGTTTACAACCCCACTTACAAGTAAAACTAGCTAAAATGTGCCTGGCTGCTGTTCACTGAAAAGCTCATTCTGGGTACATTTTTGGTATACATTTGCTTCTGCCGGGTCAGCTGAGCAGTGAATTTCTACTTAACTACCTCCTATCAGGAGAGACCTCAGGGCTGCATCTTTTGAGCGCAGTACTGAGCCTGAAAAGCGTTTACAACCCCACTTACAAGTAAAACTAGCTAAAATGTGCCTGGCTGCTGTTCACTGAAAAGCTCATTCTGGTTACATTTTTGGTATACATTTGCTTCTGCCGGGTCAGCTGAGCAGTGAATTTCTACTTAACTACCTCCTATCAGGAGAGACCTCAGGGCTGCATCTTTTGAGCGCAGTACTGAGCCTGAAAAGCGTTTACAACCCCACTTACAAGTAAAACTAGCTAAAATGTGCCTGGCTGCTGTTTACTGAAAAGCTCATTCTGGGTACATTTTTGATACATTTGCTTCTGCCGGGTCAGCTGAGCAGTGAATTTCTACTTAACTATCTCCTATCAGGAGAGACCTCAGGGCTGCATCTTTTGTGCGCAGTACTGAGCCTGAAAAGCGTTTACAACCCCACTTACAAGTAAAACTAGCTAAAATGTGCCTGGCTGCTGTTCACTGAAAAGCTTATTCTGGGTACATTTTTGGTATACATTTGCTTCTGCCGGGTCAGCTGAGCAGTGAATTTCTACTTAACTACCTCCTATCAGGAGAGACCTCAGGGCTGCATCTTTTGAGCACAGTACTGAGCCTAAAAAACGTTTACAACCCCAGTTACAAGTAAAACTAGCTAAAATGTGCCTGGCTGCTGTTCACTGAAAAGCTTATTCTGGGTACATTTTTGGTATACATTTGCTTCTGCCGGGTCAGCTGAGCAGTGAATTTCTACTTAACTATCTCCTATCAGGAGAGACCTCAGGGCTGCACCTTTTGAGCGCAGTACTGAGCCTGAAAAGCGTTTACAACCCCACTTATAAGTAAAACTAGCTAAAATGTGCCTGGCTGCTGTTCACTGAAAAGCTCATTCTGGGTAAATTTTTGGTATACATTTGCTTCTGCCGGGTCAGCTGAGCAGTGAATTTCTACTTAACTATCTCCTATCAGGAGAGACCTCAGGGCTGCATCTTTTGAGCGCAGTACTGAGCCTGAAAAGCGTTTACAACCCCACTTACAAGTAAAACTAGCTAAAATGTGCCTGGCTGCTGTTCACTGAAAAGCTCATTCTGGGTACATTTTTGGTATACATTTGCTTCTGCCGGGTCAGCTGAGCAGTGAATTTCTACTTAACTACCTCCTATCAGGAGAGACCTCAGGGCTGCATCTTTTGTGCGCAGTACTGAGCCTGAAAAGCGTTTACAACCCCACTTACAAGTAAAACTAGCTAAAATGTGCCTGGCTGCTGTTCACTGAAAAGCTTATTCTGGGTACATTTTTGGTATACATTTGCTTCTGCCGGGTCAGCTGAGCAGTGAATTTCTACTTAACTACCTCCTATCAGGAGAGACCTCAGGGCTGCATCTTTTGAGCGCAGTACTGAGCCTGAAAACCGTTTACAACCCCAGTTACAAGTAAAACTAGCTAAAATGTGCCTGGCTGCTGTTCACTGAAAAGCTCATTCTGGGTAGGTACATTTTTGGTATACATTTGCTTCTGCCGGGTCAGCTGAGCAGTGAATTTCTACTTAACTATCTCCTATCAGGAGAGACCTCAGAGCTGCATCTTTTGAGCGCAGTACTGAGCCTGAAAAGCGTTTACAACCCCACTTACAAGTAAAACTAGCTAAAATGTGCCTGGCTGCTGTTCACTGAAAAGCTCATTCTGGGTACATTTTTGGTATACATTTGCTTCTGCCGGGTCAGCTGAGCAGTGAATTTCTACTTAACTACCTCCTATCAGGAGAGACCTCAGGGCTGCATCTTTTGAGCGCAGTACTGAGCCTGAAAAGCGTTTACAACCCCACTTACAAGTAAAACTAGCTAAAATGTGCCTGGCTGCTGTTCACTGAAAAGCTCATTCTGGGTACATTTTTGATACATTTGCTTCTGCCGGGTCAGCTGAGCAGTGAATTTCTACTTAACTATCTCCTATCAGGAGAGACCTCAGGGCTGCATCTTTTGTGCGCAGTACTGAGCCTGAAAAGCGTTTACAACCCCACTTACAAGTAAAACTAGCTAAAATGTGCCTGGCTGCTGTTCACTGAAAAGCTTATTCTGGGTACATTTTTGGTATACATTTGCTTCTGCCGGGTCAGCTGAGCAGTGAATTTCTACTTAACTACCTCCTATCAGGAGAGACCTCAGGGCTGCATCTTTTGAGCGCAGTACTGAGCCTGAAAACCGTTTACAACCCCAGTTACAAGTAAAACTAGCTAAAATGTGCCTGGCTGCTGTTCACTGAAAAGCTCATTCTGGGTACATTTTTGGTATACATTTGCTTCTGCCGGGTCAGCTGAGCAGTGAATTTCTACTTAACTACCTCCTATCAGGAGTGACCTCAGGGCTGCATCTTTTGAGCGCAGTACTGAGCCTGAAAACCGTTTACAACCCAACTTACAAGTAAAACTAGCTAAAATGTGCCTGGCTGCTGTTCACTGAAAAGCTCATTCTGGGTACATTTTTGGTATACATTTGCTTCTGCCGGGTCAGCTGAGCAGTGAATTTCTACTTAACTACCTCCTATCAGGAGAGACCTCAGGGCTGCATCTTTTGAGCGCAGTACTGAGCCTGAAAAGCGTTTACAACCCCACTTACAAGTAAAACTAGCTAAAATGTGCCTGGCTGCTGTTCACTGTAAAGCTCATTCTGGGTACATTTTTGGTATACATTTGCTTCCGCCGGGTCAGCTGAGCAGTGAATTTCTACTTAACTACCTCCTATCAGGAGAGACCTCAGGGCTGCATCTTTTGAGCGCAGTACTGAGCCTAAAAAGCGTTACAACCCCAGTTACAAGTAAAACTAGCTAAAATGTGCCTGGCTGCTGTTCACTGAAAAGCTTATTCTGGGTACATTTTTGGTACACATTTGCTTCTGCCGGGTCAGCTGAGCAGTGAATTTCTACTTAACTATCTCCTATCAGGAGAGACCTCAGGGCTGCATCTTTTGAGGGCAGTACTGAGCCTGAAAAGCGTTTACAACCCCACTTACAAGTAAAACTAGCTAAAATGTGCCTGGATGCTGTTCACTGAAAAGCTCATTCTGGGTACATTTTTGGTATACATTTGCTTCTGCCGGGTCAGCTGAGCAGTGAATTTCTACTTAAATACCTCCTATCAGGAGAGACCTCAGGGCTGCATCTTTTGAGCGCATTACTGAGCCTGAAAAGCGTTTACAACCCCACTTACAAGTAAAACTAGCTAAAATGTGCCTGGCTGCTGTTCACTGAAAAGCTCATTCTGGGTACATTTTTGGTATACATTTGCTTCTGCCGGGTCAGCTGAGCAGTGAATTTCTACTTAACTACCTCCTATCAGGAGAGACCTCAGGGCTGCATCTTTTGAGCGCAGTACTGAGCCTGAAAAGCGTTTACAACCCCACTTACAAGTAAAACTAGCTAAAATGTGCCTGGCTGCTGTTCACTGAAAAGCTCATTCTGGTTACATTTTTGGTATACATTTGCTTCTGCCGGGTCAGCTGAGCAGTGAATTTCTACTTAACTACCTCCTATCAGGAGAGACCTCAGGGCTGCATCTTTTGAGTGCAGTACTGAGCCTGAAAAGCGTTTACAACCCCACTTACAAGTAAAACTAGCTAAAATGTGCCTGGCTGCTGTTTACTGAAAAGCTCATTCTGGGTACATTTTTGATACATTTGCTTCTGCCGGGTCAGCTGAGCAGTGAATTTCTACTTAACTATCTCCTATCAGGAGAGACCTCAGGGCTGCATCTTTTGTGCGCAGTACTGAGCCTGAAAAGCGTTTACAACCCCACTTACAAGTAAAACTAGCTAAAATGTGCCTGGCTGCTGTTCACTGAAAAGCTTATTCTGGGTACATTTTTGGTATACATTTGCTTCTGCCGGGTCAGCTGAGCAGTGAATTTCTACTTAACTACCTCCTATCAGGAGAGACCTCAGGGCTGCATCTTTTGAGCACAGTACTGAGCCTAAAAAACGTTTACAACCCCAGTTACAAGTAAAACTAGCTAAAATGTGCCTGGCTGCTGTTCACTGAAAAGCCTATTCTGGGTACATTTTTGGTATACATTTGCTTCTGCCGGGTCAGCTGAGCAGTGAATTTCTACTTAACTATCTCCTATCAGGAGAGACCTCAGGGCTGCACCTTTTGAGCGCAGTACTGAGCCTGAAAAGCGTTTACAACCCCACTTATAAGTAAAACTAGCTAAAATGTGCCTGGCTGCTGTTCACTGAAAAGCTCATTCTGGGTAAATTTCTGGTATACATTTGCTTCTGCCGGGTCAGCTGAGCAGTGAATTTCTACTTAACTATCTCCTATCAGGAGAGACCTCAGGGCTGCATCTTTTGAGCGCAGTACTGAGCCTGAAAAGCGTTTACAACCCCACTTACAAGTAAAACTAGCTAAAATGTGCCTGGCTGCTGTTCACTGAAAAGCTCATTCTGGGTACATTTTTGGTATACATTTGCTTCTGCCGGGTCAGCTGAGCAGTGAATTTCTACTTAACTACCTCCTATCAGGAGAGACCTCAGGGCTGCATCTTTTGTGCGCAGTACTGAGCCTGAAAAGCGTTTACAACCCCACTTACAAGTAAAACTAGCTAAAATGTGCCTGGCTGCTGTTCACTGAAAAGCTTATTCTGGGTACATTTTTGGTATACATTTGCTTCTGCCGGGTCAGCTGAGCAGTGAATTTCTACTTAACTACCTCCTATCAGGAGAGACCTCAGGGCTGCATCTTTTGAGCGCAGTACTGAGCCTGAAAACCGTTTACAACCCCAGTTACAAGTAAAACTAGCTAAAATGTGCCTGGCTGCTGTTCACTGAAAAGCTCATTCTGGGTAGGTACATTTTTGGTATACATTTGCTTCTGCCGGGTCAGCTGAGCAGTGAATTTCTACTTAACTATCTCCTATCAGGAGAGACCTCAGAGCTGCATCTTTTGAGCGCAGTACTGAGCCTGAAAAGCGTTTACAACCCCACTTACAAGTAAAACTAGCTAAAATGTGCCTGGCTGCTGTTCACTGAAAAGCTCATTCTGGGTACATTTTTGGTATACATTTGCTTCTGCCGGGTCAGCTGAGCAGTGAATTTCTACTTAACTACCTCCTATCAGGAGAGACCTCAGGGCTGCATCTTTTGAGCGCAGTACTGAGCCTGAAAAGCGTTTACAACCCCACTTACAAGTAAAACTAGCTAAAATGTGCCTGGCTGCTGTTCACTGAAAAGCTCATTCTGGGTACATTTTTGATACATTTGCTTCTGCCGGGTCAGCTGAGCAGTGAATTTCTACTTAACTATCTCCTATCAGGAGAGACCTCAGGGCTGCATCTTTTGTGCGCAGTACTGAGCCTGAAAAGCGTTTACAACCCCACTTACAAGTAAAACTAGCTAAAATGTGCCTGGCTGCTGTTCACTGAAAAGCTTATTCTGGGTACATTTTTGGTATACATTTGCTTCTGCCGGGTCAGCTGAGCAGTGAATTTCTACTTAACTACCTCCTATCAGGAGAGACCTCAGGGCTGCATCTTTTGAGCGCAGTACTGAGCCTGAAAACCGTTTACAACCCCAGTTACAAGTAAAACTAGCTAAAATGTGCCTGGCTGCTGTTCACTGAAAAGCTCATTCTGGGTACATTTTTGGTATACATTTGCTTCTGCCGGGTCAGCTGAGCAGTGAATTTCTACTTAACTACCTCCTATCAGGAGTGACCTCAGGGCTGCATCTTTTGAGCGCAGTACTGAGCCTGAAAACCGTTTACAACCCAACTTACAAGTAAAACTAGCTAAAATGTGCCTGGCTGCTGTTCACTGAAAAGCTCATTCTGGGTACATTTTTGGTATACATTTGCTTCTGCCGGGTCAGCTGAGCAGTGAATTTCTACTTAACTACCTCCTATCAGGAGAGACCTCAGGGCTGCATCTTTTGAGCGCAGTACTGAGCCTGAAAAGCGTTTACAACCCCACTTACAAGTAAAACTAGCTAAAATGTGCCTGGCTGCTGTTCACTGTAAAGCTCATTCTGGGTACATTTTTGGTATACATTTGCTTCCGCCGGGTCAGCTGAGCAGTGAATTTCTACTTAACTACCTCCTATCAGGAGAGACCTCAGGGCTGCATCTTTTGAGCGCAGTACTGAGCCTAAAAAGCGTTACAACCCCAGTTACAAGTAAAACTAGCTAAAATGTGCCTGGCTGCTGTTCACTGAAAAGCTTATTCTGGGTACATTTTTGGTACACATTTGCTTCTGCCGGGTCAGCTGAGCAGTGAATTTCTACTTAACTATCTCCTATCAGGAGAGACCTCAGTGCTGCATCTTTTGAGGGCAGTACTGAGCCTGAAAAGCGTTTACAACCCCACTTACAAGTAAAATTAGCTAAAATGTGCCTGGATGCTGTTCACTGAAAAGCTCATTCTGGGTACATTTTTGGTATACATTTGCTTCTGCCGGGTCAGCTGAGCAGTGAATTTCTACTTAAATACCTCCTATCAGGAGAGACCTCAGGGCTGCATCTTTTGAGCGCATTACTGAGCCTGAAAAGCGTTTACAACCCCACTTACAAGTAAAACTAGCTAAAATGTGCCTGGCTGCTGTTCACTGAAAAGCTCATTCTGGGTACATTTTTGGTATACATTTGCTTCTGCCGGGTCAGCTGAGCAGTGAATTTCTACTTAACTACCTCCTATCAGGAGAGACCTCAGGGCTGCATCTTTTGAGCGCAGTACTGAGCCTGAAAAGCGTTTACAACCCCACTTACAAGTAAAACTAGCTAAAATGTGCCTGGCTGCTGTTCACTGAAAAGCTCATTCTGGTTACATTTTTGGTATACATTTGCTTCTGCCGGGTCAGCTGAGCAGTGAATTTCTACTTAACTACCTCCTATCAGGAGAGACCTCAGGGCTGCATCTTTTGAGCGCAGTACTGAGCCTGAAAAGCGTTTACAACCCCACTTACAAGTAAAACTAGCTAAAATGTGCCTGGCTGCTGTTTACTGAAAAGCTCATTCTGGGTACATTTTTGATACATTTGCTTCTGCCGGGTCAGCTGAGCAGTGAATTTCTACTTAACTATCTCCTATCAGGAGAGACCTCAGGGCTGCATCTTTTGAGCGCAGTACTGAGCCTGAAAACCGTTTACAACCCCACTTACAAGTAAAAGTAGCTAAAATGTGCCTGGCTGCTGTTCACTGAAAAGCTCATTCTGGTACATTTTTGGTATACATTTGCTTCTGCCGGGTCAGCTGAGCAGTGAATTTCTACTTAACTACCTCCTATCAGGAGAGACCTCAGGGCTGCATCTTTTGAGCGCAGTACTGAGCCTGAAAACCGTTTACAACCCCACTTACAAGTAAAAGTAGCTAAAATGTGCCTGGCTGCTGTTCACTGAAAAGCTCATTCTGGTACATTTTTGGTATACATTTGCTTCTGCCGGGTCAGCTGAGCAGTGAATTTCTACTTAACTACCTCCTATCAGGAGAGACCTCGGGGCTGCATCTTTTGAGCGCAGTACTGAGCCTGAAAAGCGTTTACAACCCCACTTACAAGTAAAACTAGCTAAAATGTGCCTGGCTGCTGTTCACTGAAAAGCTCATTCTGGGTACATTTTTGGTATACATTTGCATCTGCCGGGTCAGCTGAGCAGTGAATTTCTACTTAACTATCTCCTATCAGGAGAGACCTCAGGGCTGCATCTTTTGAGCGCAGTACTGAGCCTGAAAAGCGTTTACAACCCAACTTACAAGTAAAACTAGCTAAAATGTGCCTGGCTGCTGTTCACTGAAAAGCTCATTCTGGGTACATTTTTGGTATACATTTGCTTCTGCCGGGTCAGCTGAGCAGTGAATTTCTACATAACTACCTCCTATCAGGAGAGACCTCAGGGCTGCATCTTTTGAGCGCAGTACTGAGCCTGAAAACCGTTTACAACCCCAGTTACAAGTAAAACTAGCTAAAATGTGCCTGGCTGCTGTTCACTGAAAAGCTCATTCTGGGTACATTTTTGGTATACATTTGCTTCTGCCGGGTCAGCAGAGCAGTGAATTTCTACTTAACTATCTCCTATCAAGAGAGACCTCAGGGCTGCATCTTTTGAGCGCAGTACTGAGCCTGAAAAGTGTTTCCAACCCCACTTACAAGTAAAACTAGCTAAAATGTGCCTGGCTGCTGTTCACTGAAAAGCTCATTCTATGTACATTTTTGGTATACATTTGCTTCTGCCGGGTCAGCTGAGCAGTGAATTTCTACTTAACTACCTCCTATCAGGAGTGACCTCAGGGCTGCATCTTTTGAGCGCAGTACTGAGCCTGAAAACCGTTTACAACCCCAGTTACAAGTAAAACTAGCTAAAATGTGCCTGGCTGCTGTTCACTGAAAAGCTCATTCTGGGTACATTTTTGGTATACATTTGCTTCTGCCGGGTCAGCAGAGCAGTGAATTTCTACTTAACTATCTCCTATCAAGAGAGACCTCAGGGCTGCATCTTTTGAGCGCAGTACTGAGCCTGAAAAGTGTTTCCAACCCCACTTACAAGTAAAACTAGCTAAAATGTGCCTGGCTGCTGTTCACTGAAAAGCTCATTCTGGGTACATTTTTGGTATACATTTGCTTCTGCCGGGTCAGCTGAGCAGTGAATTTCTACTTAACTACCTCCTATCAGGAGAGACCTCAGGGCTGCATCTTTTGAGCGCTGTACTGAGCCTGAAAACCGTTTACAACCCCAGTTACAAGTAAAACTAGCTAAAATGTGCCTGGCTGCTGTTCACTGAAAAGCTCATTCTGGGTACATTTTTGGTATACATTTGCTTCTGCCGGGACAGCTGAGCAGTGAATTTCTACTTAACTACCTCCTATCAGGAGAGACCTCAGGGCTGCATCTTTTGAGCGCAGTACTGAGCCTGAAAACCGTTTACAACCCCACTTACAAGTAAAACTAGCTAAAATGTGCCTGGCTGCTGTTCACTGAAAAGCTCATTCTGGGTACATTTTTGGTATACATTTGCATCTGACGGGTCAGCTGAGCAGTGAATTTCTACTTAACTATCTCCTATCAGGAGAGACCTCAGGGCTGCATCTTTTGAGCGCAGTACTGAGCCTGAAAAGCGTTTACAACCCAACTTACAAGTAAAACTAGCTAAAATGTGCCTGGCTGCTGTTCACTGAAAAGCTCATTCTGGGTACATTTTTGGTATACAGTTGCTTCTGCCGGGTCAGCTGAGCAGTGAATTTCTACATAACTACCTCCTATCAGGAGAGACCTCAGGGCTGCATCTTTTGAGCGCAGTACTGAGCCTGAAAACCGTTTACAACCCCAGTTACAAGTAAAACTAGCTAAAATGTGCCTGGCTGCTGTTCACTGAAAAGCTCATTCTGGGTACATTTTTGGTATACATTTGCTTCTGCCGGGTCAGCTGAGCAGCGAATTTCTATTTAACCACCTGCTATCATGAGAGACCTCAGGCTGCATGTTTTAAGCCCAGTACTGATCCTGAAAAGCGGTTCCAACCCCACTTACAAGTAAAACTAGCTAAAATGTGCCTGGCTGCTGTTCACTGAAAAGCTCATTCTGGGTACATTTTTGGTATACATTTGCTTCTGCCGGGTCAGCTGAGCAGTGAATTTCTACTTAACTGCCTCCTATCAGGAGTGACCTCAGGGCTGCATCTTTTGAGCGCAGTACTGAGCCTGAAAACCGTTTACAACCCAACTTACAAGTAAAAGTAGCTAAAATGTGCCTGGATGCTGTTCACTGAAAAGCTCATTCTGGTACATTTTTGGTATACATTTGCTTCTGCCGGGTCAGCTGAGCAGTGAATTTCTACTTAACTACCTCCTATCAGGAGAGACCTCGGGGCTGCATCTTTTGAGCGCAGTACTGAGCCTGAAAAGCGTTTACAACCCCACTTACAAGTAAAACTAGCTAAAATGTGCCTGGCTGCTGTTCACTGAAAAGCTCATTCTGGGTACATTTTTGGTATACATTTGCATCTGCCGGGTCAGCTGAGCAGTGAATTTCTACTTAACTATCTCCTATCAGGAGAGACCTCAGGGCTGCATCTTTTGAGCGCAGTACTGAGCCTGAAAAGCGTTTACAACCCAACTTACAAGTAAAACTAGCTAAAATGTGCCTGGCTGCTGTTCACTGAAAAGCTCATTCTGGGTACATTTTTGGTATACATTTGCTTCTGCCGGGTCAGCTGAGCAGTGAATTTCTACATAACTACCTCCTATCAGGAGAGACCTCAGGGCTGCATCTTTTGAGCGCAGTACTGAGCCTGAAAACCGTTTACAACCCCAGTTACAAGTAAAACTAGCTAAAATGTGCCTGGCTGCTGTTCACTGAAAAGCTAATTCTGGGTACATTTTTGGTATACATTTGCTTCTGCCGGGTCAGCAGAGCAGTGAATTTCTACTTAACTATGTCCTATCAAGAGA
Source organism: Lissotriton vulgaris (assembly GCF_964263255.1). Lineage (NCBI taxonomy): Eukaryota > Metazoa > Chordata > Amphibia > Caudata > Salamandridae > Lissotriton > Lissotriton vulgaris. The sequence goes on along the minus strand of NW_028244806.1, from coordinate 893,213 downwards.
GACCTCAGGGCTGCATCTTTTGAGCGCAGTACTGAGCCTGAAAAGGGTTTCCAACCCCACTTACAAGTAAAACTAGCTAAAATGTGCCTGGCTGCTGTTCACTGAAAAGCTCATTCTGGGTACATTTTTGGTATACATTTGCTTCTGCCGGGTCAGCTGAGCAGTGAATTTCTACTTAACTACCTCCTATCAGGAGAGACCTCAGGGCTGCATCTTTTGAGCGCTGTACTGAGCCTGAAAACCGTTTACAACCCCAGTTACAAGTAAAACTAGCTAAAATGTGCCTGGCTGCTGTTCACTGAAAAGCTCATTCTGGGTACATTTTTGGTATACATTTGCTTCTGCCGGGACAGCTGAGCAGTGAATTTCTACTTAACTACCTCCTATCAGGAGAGACCTCAGGGCTGCATCTTTTGAGCGCAGTACTGAGCCTGAAAACCGTTTACAACCCCACTTACAAGTAAAACTAGCTAAAATGTGCCTGGCTGCTGTTCACTGAAAAGCTCATTCTGGGTACATTTTTGGTATACATTTGCATCTGACGGGTCAGCTGAGCAGTGAATTTCTACTTAACTATCTCCTATCAGGAGAGACCTCAGGGCTGCATCTTTTGAGCGCAGTACTGAGCCTGAAAAGCGTTTACAACCCAACTTACAAGTAAAACTAGCTAAAATGTGCCTGGCTGCTGTTCACTGAAAAGCTCATTCTGGGTACATTTTTGGTATACAGTTGCTTCTGCCGGGTCAGCTGAGCAGTGAATTTCTACATAACTACCTCCTATCAGGAGAGACCTCAGGGCTGCATCTTTTGAGCGCAGTACTGAGCCTGAAAACCGTTTACAACCCCAGTTACAAGTAAAACTAGCTAAAATGTGCCTGGCTGCTGTTCACTGAAAAGCTCATTCTGGGTACATTTTTGGTATACATTTGCTTCTGCCGGGTCAGCTGAGCAGCGAATTTCTATTTAACCACCTGCTATCATGAGAGACCTCAGGCTGCATGTTTTAAGCCCAGTACTGATCCTGAAAAGCGTTTCCAACCCCACTTACAAGTAAAACTAGCTAAAATGTGCCTGGCTGCTGTTCACTGAAAAGCTCATTCTGGGTACATTTTTGGTATACATTTGCTTCTGCCGGGTCAGCTGAGCAGTGAATTTCTACTTAACTATCTCCTATCAGGAGAGACCTCAGGGCTGCATCTTTTGAGGGCAGTACTGAGCCTGAAAAGCGTTTACAACCCCACTTACAAGTAAAACTAGCTAAAATGTGCCTGGCTGCTGTTCACTGAAAAGCTCATTCTGGGTACATTTTTGGTATACATTTGCTTCTGCCGGGTCAGCTGAGCAGTGAATTTCTACTTAACTATCCCCTATCAGGAGAGACCTCAGGGCTGCATCTTTTGAGCGCAGTACTGAGCCTGAAAAGCGTTTACAACCCCACTTACAAGTAAAACTAGCTAAAATGTGCCTGGCTGCTGTTCACTGAAAAGCTCATTCTGGGTACATTTTTGGTATACATTTGCTTCTGCCGGGTCAGCTGAGCAGTGAATTTCTACTTAACTGCCTCCTATCAGGAGAGACCTCAGGCTGCATCTTTTGAGCGCAGTACTGAGCCTGAAAAGCGTTTCCAACCCCAGTTACAAGTAAAACTAGCTAAAATGTGCCTGGCTGCTGTTCACTGAAAAGCTCATTCTGCGTACATTTTTGGTATACATTTGCTTCTGCCGGGTCAGCTGAGCAGTGAATTTCTACTTAACTACCTCCTATCAGGAGAGACCTCAGGGCTGCATCTTTTGAGCGCAGTACTGAGCCTGAAAAGCGTTTACAACCCCACTTACAAGTAAAACTAGCTAAAATGTGCCTGGCTGCTGTTCACTGAAAAGCTCATTCTGGTACATTTTTGGTATACATTTGCTTCTGCCGGGTCAGCTGAGCAGTGAATTTCTACTTAACTAACTCCTATCAGGAGAGACCTCAGGGCTGCATCTTTTCAGTGCAGTACTGAGCCTGAAAAGCGTTTACAACCCCACTTACAAGTAAAACTAGCTAAAATGTGCCTGGCTGCTGTTCACTGAAAAGCTCATTCTGGGTACATTTTTGGTATACATTTGCTTCTGCCGGGTCAGCTGAGCAGTGAATTTCTACTTAACTACCTCCTATCAGGAGAGACCTCAGGGCTGCATCTTTTGAGCGCAGTACTGAGCCTGAAAAGCGTTTACAACCCCACTTACAAGTAGAACTAGCTAAAATGTGCCTGGCTGCTGTTCACTGAAAAGCTCATTCTGGGTACATTTTTGGTATACATTTGCTTCTGCCGGGTCAGCTGAGCAGTGAATTTCTACTTAACTACCTCCTATCAGGAGAGACCTCAGGGCTGCATCTTTTGAGCGCAGTACTGAGCTTGAAAAGCGTTTCCAACCCCAGTTACAAGTAAAACTAGCTCAAATGTGCCTGGCTGCTGTTCACTGAAAAGCTCATTCTGGGTACATTTTTGGTATACATTTGCTTCTGCCGGGTCAGCTGAGCAGTGAATTTCTACTTAACTACCTCCTATCAGGAGAGACCTCAGGGCTGCATCTTTTGAGCGCAGTACTGAGCCTGAAAAGCGTTTCCAACCCCACTTACAAGTAAAACTAGCTAAAATGTGCCTGGCTGCTGTTCACTGAAAAGCTCATTCTGGGTACATTTTTGGTATACATTTGCTTCTGCCGGGTCAGCTGAGCAGTGAATTTCTACTTAACTATCTCCTATCAGGAGAGACCTCAGGGCTGCATCTTTTGAGGGCAGTACTGAGCCTGAAAAGCGTTTACAACCCCACTTACAAGTAAAACTAGCTAAAATGTGCCTGGCTGCTGTTCACTGAAAAGCTCATTCTGGGTACATTTTTGGTATACATTTGCTTCTGCCGGGTCAGCTGAGCAGTGAATTTCTACTTAACTACCTCCTATCAGGAGAGACCTCAGGGCTGCATCTTTTGAGCGCAGTACTGAGCCTGAAAAGCGTTTACAACCCCACTTACAAGTAGAACTAGCTAAAATGTGCCTGGCTGCTGTTCACTGAAAAGCTCATTCTGGGTACATTTTTGGTATACATTTGCTTCTGCCGGGTCAGCTGAGCAGTGAATTTCTACTTAACTACCTCCTATCAGGAGAGACCTCGGGGCTGCATCTTTTGAGCGCAGTACTGAGCTTGAAAAGCGTTTCCAACCCCAGTTACAAGTAAAACTAGCTCAAATGTGCCTGGCTGCTGTTCACTGAAAAGCTCATTCTGGGTACATTTTTGGTATACATTTGCTTCTGCCGGGTCAGCTGAGCAGTGAATTTCTACTTAACTACCTCCTATCAGGAGAGACCTCAGGGCTGCATCTTTTGAGCGCAGTACTGAGCCTGAAAAGCGTTTCCAACCCCACTTACAAGTAAAACTAGCTAAAATGTGCCTGGCTGCTGTTCACTGAAAAGCTCATTCTGGGTACATTTTTGGTATACATTTGCTTCTGCCGGGTCAGCTGAGCAGTGAATTTCTACTTAACTATCTCCTATCAGGAGAGACCTCAGGGCTGCATCTTTTGAGGGCAGTACTGAGCCTGAAAAGCGTTTACAACCCCACTTACAAGTAAAACTAGCTAAAATGTGCCTGGATGCTGTTCACTGAAAAGCTCATTCTGGGTACATTTTTGGTATACATTTGCTTCTGCCGGGTCAGCTGAGCAGTGAATTTCTACTTAAATACCTCCTATCAGGAGAGACCTCAGGGCTGCATCTTTTGAGCGCAGTACTGAGCCTGAAAAGCGTTTACAACCCCACTTACAAGTAAAACTAGCTAAAATGTGCCTGGCTGCTGTTCACTGAAAAGCTCATTCTGGGTACATTTTTGGTATACATTTGCTTCTGCCGGGTCAGCTGAGCAGTGAATTTCTACTTAACTACCTCCTATCAGGAGAGACCTCAGGGCTGCATCTTTTGAGCGCAGTACTGAGCCTGAAAAGCGTTTACAACCCCACTTACAAGTAGAACTAGCTAAAATGTGCCTGGCTGCTGTTCACTGAAAAGCTCATTCTGGGTACATTTTTGGTATACATTTGCTTCTGCCGGGTCAGCTGAGCAGTGAATTTCTACTTAACTACCTCCTATCAGGAGAGACCTCAGGGCTGCATCTTTTGAGCGCAGTACTGAGCTTGAAAAGCGTTTCCAACCCCAGTTACAAGTAAAACTAGCTCAAATGTGCCTGGCTGCTGTTCACTGAAAAGCTCATTCTGGGTACATTTTTGGTATACATTTGCTTCTGCCGGGTCAGCTGAGCAGTGAATTTCTACTTAACTACCTCCTATCAGGAGAGACCTCAGGGCTGCATCTTTTGAGCGCAGTACTGAGCCTGAAAAGCGTTTCCAACCCCACTTACAAGTAAAACTAGCTAAAATGTGCCTGGCTGCTGTTCACTGAAAAGCTCATTCTGGGTACATTTTTGGTATACATTTGCTTCTGCCGGGTCAGCTGAGCAGTGAATTTCTACTTAACTATCTCCTATCAGGAGAGACCTCAGGGCTGCATCTTTTGAGGGCAGTACTGAGCCTGAAAAGCGTTTACAACCCCACTTACAAGTAAAACTAGCTAAAATGTGCCTGGATGCTGTTCACTGAAAAGCTCATTCTGGGTACATTTTTGGTATACATTTGCTTCTGCCGGGTCAGCTGAGCAGTGAATTTCTACTTAAATACCTCCTATCAGGAGAGACCTCAGGGCTGCATCTTTTGAGCGCAGTACTGAGCCTGAAAAGCGTTTACAACCCCACTTACAAGTAAAACTAGCTAAAATGTGCCTGGCTGCTGTTCACTGAAAAGCTCATTCTGGGTACATTTTTGGTATACATTTGCTTCTGCCGGGTCAGCTGAGCAGTGAATTTCTACTTAACTACCTCCTATCAGGAGAGACCTCAGGGCTGCATCTTTTGAGCGCAGTACTGAGCCTGAAAAGCGTTTACAACCCCACTTACAAGTAAAACTAGCTAAAATGTGCCTGGCTGCTGTTCACTGAAAAGCTCATTCTGGTTACATTTTTGGTATACATTTGCTTCTGCCGGGGCAGCTGAGCAGTGAATTTCTACTTAACTACCTCCTATCAGAAGAGACCTCAGGGCTGCATCTTTTGAGCGCAGTACTGAGCCTGAAAAGCGTTTACAACCCCACTTACAAGTAAAACTAGCTAAAATGTGCCTGGCTGCTGTTCACTGAAAAGCTCATTCTGGGTACATTTTTGATACATTTGCTTCTGCCGGGTCAGCTGAGCAGTGAATTTCTACTTAACTATCTCCTATCAGGAGAGACCTCAGGGCTGCATCTTTTGTGCGCAGTACTGAGCCTGAAAAGCGTTCACAACCCCACTTACAAGTAAAACTAGCTAAAATGTGCCTGGCTGCTGTTCACTGAAAAGCTCATTCTGGGTACATTTTTGGTATACATTTGCTTCTGCCGGGTCAGCTGAGCAGTGAATTTCTACTTAACTATCTCCTATCAGGAGAGACCTCAGAGCTGCATCTTTTGAGCGCAGTACTGAGCCTGAAAAGCGTTTACAACCCCACTTACAAGTAAAACTAGCTAAAATGTGCCTGGCTGCTGTTCACTGAAAAGCTCATTCTGGGTACATTTTTGGTATACATTTGCTTCTGCCGGGTCAGCTGAGCAGTGAATTTCTACTTAACTACCTCCTATCAGGAGAGACCTCAGGGCTGCATCTTTTGAGCGCAGTACTGAGCCTGAAAAGCGTTTACAACCCCACTTACAAGTAAAACTAGCTAAAATGTGCCTGGCTGCTGTTCACTAAAAAGCTTATTCTGGGTACATTTTTGGTATACATTTGCTTCTGCCGGGTCAGCTGAGCAGTGAATTTCTACTTAACTACCTCCTATCAGGAGAGACCTCGGGGCTGCATCTTTTGAGAGCGCAGTACTGAGCCTGAAAAGCGTTTACAACCCAACTTACAAGTAAAACTAGTTAAAATGTGCCTGGCTGCTGTTCACTGAAAAGCTCATTCTGGGTACATTTTTGGTATACATTTGCTTCTGCCGGGTCAGCTGAGCAGTGAATTTCTACATAACTACCTCCTATCAGGAGAGACCTCAGGGCTGCATCTTTTGAGCGCAGTACTGAGCCTGAAAACGGTTTACAACCCCAGTTACAAGTAAAACTAGCTAAAATGTGCCTGGCTGCTGTTCACTGAAAAGCTCATTCTGGGTACATTTTTGGTATACATTTGCTTCTGCCGGGTCAGCAGAGCAGTGAATTTCTACTTAACTATCTCCTATCAAGAGAGACCTCAGGGCTGCATCTTTTGAGCGCAGTACTGAGCCTGAAAAGTGTTTCCAACCCCACTTACAAGTAAAACTAGCTAAAATGTGCCTGGCTGCTGTTCACTGAAAAGCTCATTCTGGGTACATTTTTGGTATACATTTGCTTCTGCCGGGTCAGCTGAGCAGTGAATTTCTACTTAACTACCTCCTATCAGGAGTGACCTCAGGGCTGCATCTTTTGAGCGCAGTACTGAGCCTGAAAACCGTTTACAACCCCAGTTACAAGTAAAACTAGCTAAAATGTGCCTGGCTGCTGTTCACTGAAAAGCTCATTCTGAGTACATTTTTGGTATACATTTGCTTCTGCCGGGTCAGCTGAGCAGTGAATTTCTACTTAACTACCTCCTATCAGGAGAGACCTCAGGGCTGCATCTTTTGAGCGCAGTACTGAGCCTGAAAACCGTTTACAACCCCACTTACAAGTAAAAGTAGCTAAAATGTGCCTGGCTGCTGTTCACTGAAAAGCTCATTCTGGGTACATTTTTGGTATACATTTGCTTCTGCCGGGTCAGCTGAGCAGTGAATTTCTACTTAACTACCTCCTATCAGGAGAGACCTCAGGGCTGCATCTTTTGAGCGCAGTACTGAGCCTGAAAACCGTTTACAACCCCACTTACAAGTAAAAGTAGCTAAAATGTGCCTGGCTGCTGTTCACTGAAAAGCTCATTCTGGTACATTTTTGGTATACATTTGCTTCTGCCGGGTCAGCTGAGCAGTGAATTTCTACTTAACTACCTCCTATCAGGAGAGACCTCGGGGCTGCATCTTTTGAGAGCGCAGTACTGAGCCTGAAAAGCGTTTACAACCCAACTTACAAGTAAAACTAGCTAAAATGTGCCTGGCTGCTGTTCACTGAAAAGCTCATTCTGGGTACATTTTTGGTATACATTTGCTTCTGCCGGGTCAGCTGAGCAGTGAATTTCTACTTAACTACCTCCTATCAGGAGAGACCTCAGGGCTGCATCTTTTGAGCGCAGTACTGAGCCTGAAAACCGTTTACAACCCCACTTACGAGTAAAAGTAGCTAAAATGTGCCTGGCTGCTGTTCACTGAAAAGCTCATTCTGGTACATTTTTGGTATACATTTGCTTCTGCCGGGTCAGCTGAGCAGTGAATTTCTACTTAACTACCTCCTATCAGGAGAGACCTCGGGGCTGCATCTTTTGAGAGCGCAGTACTGAGCCTGAAAAGCGTTTACAACCCAACTTACAAGTAAAACTAGTTAAAATGTGCCTGGCTGCTGTTCACTGAAACGCTCATTCTGGGTACATTTTTGGTATACATTTGCTTCTGCCGGGTCAGCTGAGCAGTGAATTTCTACATAACTACCTCCTATCAGGAGAGACCTCAGGGCTGCATCTTTTGAGCGCAGTACTGAGCCTGAAAACGGTTTACAACCCCAGTTACAAGTAAAACTAGCTAAAATGTGCCTGGCTGCTGTTCACTGAAAAGCTCATTCTGGGTACATTTTTGGTATACATTTGCTTCTGCCGGGTCAGCAGAGCAGTGAATTTCTACTTAACTATCTCCTATCAAGAGAGACCTCAGGGCTGCATCTTTTGAGCGCAGTACTGAGCCTGAAAAGTGTTTCCAACCCCACTTACAAGTAAAACTAGCTAAAATGTGCCTGGCTGCTGTTCACTGAAAAGCTCATTCTGGGTACATTTTTGGTATACATTTGCTTCTGCCGGGTCAGCTGAGCAGTGAATTTCTACTTAACTACCTCCTATCAGGAGAGACCTCAGGGCTGCATCTTTTGAGCGCAGTACTGAGCCTGAAAACCGTTTACAACCCCACTTACAAGTAAAAGTAGCTAAAATGTGCCTGGCTGCTGTTCACTGAAAAGCTCATTCTGGTACATTTTTGGTATACATTTGCTTCTGCCGGGTCAGCTGAGCAGTGAATTTCTACTTAACTACCTCCTATCAGGAGAGACCTCGGGGCTGCATCTTTTGAGAGCGCAGTACTGAGCCTGAAAAGCGTTTACAACCCAACTTACAAGTAAAACTAGTTAAAATGTGCCTGGCTGCTGTTCACTGAAAAGCTCATTCTGGGTACATTTTTGGTATACATTTGCTTCTGCCGGGTCAGCTGAGCAGTGAATTTCTACATAACTACCTCCTATCAGGAGAGACCTCAGGGCTGCATCTTTTGAGCGCAGTACTGAGCCTGAAAACGGTTTACAACCCCAGTTACAAGTAAAACTAGCTAAAATGTGCCTGGCTGCTGTTCACTGAAAAGCTCATTCTGGGTACATTTTTGGTATACATTTGCTTCTGCCGGGTCAGCAGAGCAGTGAATTTCTACTTAACTATCTCCTATCAAGAGAGACCTCAGGGCTGCATCTTTTGAGCGCAGTACTGAGCCTGAAAAGTGTTTCCAACCCCACTTACAAGTAAAACTAGCTAAAATGTGCCTGGCTGCTGTTCACTGAAAAGCTCATTCTGGGTACATTTTTGGTATACATTTGCTTCTGCCGGGTCAGCTGAGCAGTGAATTTCTACTTAACTACCTCCTATCAGGAGTGACCTCAGGGCTGCATCTTTTGAGCGCAGTACTGAGCCTGAAAACCGTTTACAACCCCAGTTACAAGTAAAACTAGCTAAAATGTGCCTGGCTGCTGTTCACTGAAAAGCTCATTCTGGGTACATTTTTGGTATACATTTGCTTCTGCCGGGTCAGCTGAGCAGTGAATTTCTACTTAACTACCTCCTATCAGGAGAGACCTCAGGGCTGCATCTTTTGAGTGCAGTACTGAGCCTGAAAACCGTTTACAACCCCACTTACAAGTAAAAGTAGCTAAAATGTGCCTGGCTGCTGTTCACTGAAAAGCTCATTCTGGTACATTTTTGGTATACATTTGCTTCTGCCGGGTCAGCTGAGCAGTGAATTTCTACTTAACTACCTCCTATCAGGAGAGATCTCAGGGCTGCATCTTTTGAGCGCAGTACTGAGCCTGAAAAGCTTTTACAACCCCACTTACAAGTAAAACTAGCTAAAATGTGCCTGGCTGCTGTTCACAAAAGCTCATTCTGGGTACATTTTTGGTATACATTTGCATCTGCCGGGTCAGCTGAGCAGTGAATTTCTACTTAACTATCTCCTATCAGGAGAGACCTCAGGGCTGCATCTTTTGAGCGCAGTACTGAGCCTGAAAACCGTTTACAACCCCAGTTACAAGTAAAACTAGCTAAAATGTGCCTGGCTGCTGTTCACTGAAAAGCTCATTCTGGGTACATTTTTGGTATACATTTGCTTCTGCCGGGACAGCTGAGCAGTGAATTTCTACTTAACTACCTCCTATCAGGAGAGACCTCAGGGCTGCATCTTTTGAGCGCAGTACTGAGCCTGAAAACCGTTTACAACCCCACTTACAAGTAAAACTAGCTAAAATGTGCCTGGCTGCTGTTCACTGAAAAGCTCATTCTGGGTACATTTTTGGTATACATTTGCATCTGACGGGTCAGCTGAGCAGTGAATTTCTACTTAACTATCTCCTATCAGGAGAGACCTCAGGGCTGCATCTTTTGAGCGCAGTACTGAGCCTGAAAAGCGTTTACAACCCAACTTACAAGTAAAACTAGCTAAAATGTGCCTGGCTGCTGTTCACTGAAAAGCTCATTCTGGGTACATTTTTGGTATACATTTGCATCTGCCGGGTCAGCTGAGCAGTGAATTTCTACTTAACTATCTCCTATCAGGAGAGACCTCAGGGCTGCATCTTTTGAGCGCAGTACTGAGCCTGAAAAACGTTTACAACCCCAGTTACAAGTAAAACTAGCTAAAATGTGCCTGGCTGCTGTTCACTGAAAAGCTCATTCTGGGTACATTTTTGGTATACATTTGCTTCTGCCGGGTCAGCAGAGCAGTGAATTTCTACTTAACTATCTCCTATCAAGAGAGACCTCAGGGCTGCATCTTTTGAGCGCAGTACTGAGCCTGAAAAGTGTTTCCAACCCCACTTACAAGTAAAACTAGCTAAAATGTGCCTGGCTGCTGTTCACTGAAAAGCTCATTCTGGGTACATTTTTGGTATACATTTGCTTCTGCCGGGTCAGCTGAGCAGTGAATTTCTACTTAACTACCTCCTATCAGGAGAGACCTCAGGGCTGCATCTTTTGAGCGCTGTACTGAGCCTGAAAACCGTTTACAACCCCAGTTACAAGTAAAACTAGCTAAAATGTGCCTGGCTGCTGTTCACTGAAAAGCTCATTCTGGGTACATTTTTGGTATACATTTGCTTCTGCCGGGACAGCTGAGCAGTGAATTTCTACTTAACTACCTCCTATCAGGAGAGACCTCAGGGCTGCATCTTTTGAGCGCAGTACTGAGCCTGAAAACCGTTTACAACCCCACTTACAAGTAAAACTAGCTAAAATGTGCCTGGCTGCTGTTCACTGAAAAGCTCATTCTGGGTACATTTTTGGTATACATTTGCATCTGACGGGTCAGCTGAGCAGTGAATTTCTACTTAACTATCTCCTATCAGGAGAGACCTCAGGGCTGCATCTTTTGAGCGCAGTACTGAGCCTGAAAAGCGTTTACAACCCAACTTACAAGTAAAACTAGCTAAAATGTGCGTGGCTACTGTTCACTGAAAAGCTCATTCTGGGTACATTTTTGGTATACAGTTGTTTCTGCCGGGTCAGCTGAGCAGTGAATTTCTACATAACTACCTCCTATCAGGAGAGACCTCAGGGCTGCATCTTTTGAGCGCAGTACTGAGCCTGAAAACCGTTTACAACCCCAGTTACAAGTAAAACTAGCTAAAATGTGCCTGGCTGCTGTTCACTGAAAAGCTCATTCTGGGTACATTTTTGGTATACATTTGCTTCTGCCGGGTCAGCTGAGCAGCGAATTTCTATTTAACCACCTGCTATCATGAGAGACCTCAGGCTGCATGTTTTAAGCCCAGTACTGATCCTGAAAAGCGTTTCCAACCCCACTTACAAGTAAAACTAGCTAAAATGTGCCTGGCTGCTGTTCACTGAAAAGCTCATTCTGGGTACATTTTTGGTATACATTTGCTTCTGCCGGGTCAGCTGAGCAGTGAATTTCTACTTAACTATCTCCTATCAGGAGAGACCTCAGGGCTGCATCTTTTGAGGGCAGTACTGAGCCTGAAAAGCGTTTACAACCCCACTTACAAGTAAAACTAGCTAAAATGTGCCTGGCTGCTGTTCACTGAAAAGCTCATTCTGGGTACATTTTTGGTATACATTTGCTTCTGCCGGGTCAGCTGAGCAGTGAATTTCTACTTAACTATCTCCTATCAGGAGAGACCTCAGGGCTGCATCTTTTGAGCGCAGTACTGAGCCTGAAAAGCGTTTACAACCCCACTTACAAGTAAAACTAGCTAAAATGTGCCTGGCTGCTGTTCACTGAAAAGCACATTCTGGGTACATTTTTGGTATACATTTGCTTCTGCCGGGTCAGCTGAGCAGTGAATTTCTACTTAACTGCCTCCTATCAGGAGAGACCTCAGGCTGCATCTTTTGAGCGCAGTACTGAGCCTGAAAAGCGTTTCCAACCCCAGTTACAAGTAAAACTAGCTAAAATGTGCCTGGCTGCTGTTCACTGAAAAGCTCATTCTGCGTACATTTTTGGTATACATTTGCTTCTGCCGGGTCAGCTGAGCAGTGAATTTCTACTTAACTACCTCCTATCAGGAGAGACCTCAGGGCTGCATCTTTTGAGCGCAGTACTGAGCCTGAAAAGCGTTTACAACCCCACTTACAAGTAAAACTAGCTAAAATGTGCCTGGCTGCTGTTCACTGAAAAGCTCATTCTGGTACATTTTTGGTATACATTTGCTTCTGCCGGGTCAGCTGAGCAGTGAATTTCTACTTAACTAACTCCTATCAGGAGAGACCTCAGGGCTGCATCTTTTCAGTGCAGTACTGAGCCTGAAAAGCGTTTACAACCCCACTTACAAGTAAAACTAGCTAAAATGTGCCTGGCTGCTGTTCACTGAAAAGCTCATTCTGGGTACATTTTTGGTATACATTTGCTTCTGCCGGGTCAGCTGAGCAGTGAATTTCTACTTAACTACCTCCTATCAGGAGAGACCTCAGGGCTGCATCTTTTGAGCGCAGTACTGAGCCTGAAAAGCGTTTACAACCCCACTTACAAGTAGAACTAGCTAAAATGTGCCTGGCTGCTGTTCACTGAAAAGCTCATTCTGGGTACATTTTTGGTATACATTTGCTTCTGCCGGGTCAGCTGAGCAGTGAATTTCTACTTAACTACCTCCTATCAGGAGAGACCTCAGGGCTGCATCTTTTGAGCGCAGTACTGAGCCTGAAAAGCGTTTCCAACCCCAGTTACAAGTAAAACTAGCTCAAATGTGCCTGGCTGCTGTTCACTGAAAAGCTCATTCTGGGTACATTTTTGGTATACATTTGCTTCTGCCGGGTCAGCTGAGCAGTGAATTTCTACTTAACTACCTCCTATCAGGAGAGACCTCAGGACTGCACCTTTTGAGCGCAGTACTGAGCCTGAAAAGCGTTTCCAACCCCACTTACAAGTAAAACTAGCTAAAATGTGCCTGGCTGCTGTTCACTGAAAAGCTCATTCTGGGTACATTTTTGGTATACATTTGCTTCTGCCGGGTCAGCTGAGCAGTGAATTTCTACTTAACTATCTCCTATCAGGAGAGACCTCAGGGCTGCATCTTTTGAGGGCAGTACTGAGCCTGAAAAGCGTTTACAACCCCACTTACAAGTAAAACTAGCTAAAATGTGCCTGGATGCTGTTCACTGAAAAGCTCATTCTGGGTACATTTTTGGTATACATTTGCTTCTGCCGGGTCAGCTGAGCAGTGAATTTCTACTTAAATACCTCCTATCAGGAGAGACCTCAGGGCTGCATCTTTTGAGCGCAGTACTGAGCCTGAAAAGCATTTACAACCCCACTTACAAGTAAAACTAGCTAAAATGTGCCTGGCTGCTGTTCACTGAAAAGCTCATTCTGGTTACATTTTTGGTATACATTTGCTTCTGCCGGGGCAGCTGAGCAGTGAATTTCTACTTAACTACCTCCTATCAGGAGAGACCTCAGGGCTGCATCTTTTGAGCGCAGTACTGAGCCTGAAAAGCGTTTACAACCCCACTTACAAGTAAAACTAGCTAAAATGTGCCTGGCTGCTGTTCACTGAAAAGCTCATTCTGGTTACATTTTTGGTATACATTTGCTTCTGCCGGGGCAGCTGAGCAGTGAATTTCTACTTAACTACCTCCTATCAGGAGAGACCTCAGGGCTGCATCTTTTGAGCGCAGTACTGAGCCTGAAAAGCGTTTACAACCCCACTTACAAGTAAAACTAGCTAAAATGTGCCTGGCTGCTGTTCACTGAAAAGCTCATTCTGGTTACATTTTTGGTATACCTTTGCTTCTGCCGGGGCAGCTGAGCAGTGAATTTCTACTTAACTACCTCCTATCAGGAGAGACCTCAGGGCTGCATCTTTTGAGCGCAGTACTGAGCCTGAAAAGCGTTTACAACCCCACTTACAAGTAGAACTAGCTAAAATGTGCCTGGCTGCTGTTCACTGAAAAGCTCATTCTGGGTACATTTTTGGTATACATTTGCTTCTGCCGGGTCAGCTGAGCAGTGAATTTCTACTTAACTACCTCCTATCAGGAGAGACCTCAGGGCTGCATCTTTTGAGCGCAGTACTGAGCCTGAAAAGCGTTTCCAACCCCAGTTACAAGTAAAACTAGCTCAAATGTGCCTGGCTGCTGTTCACTGAAAAGCTCATTCTGGGTACATTTTTGGTATACATTTGCTTCTGCCGGGTCAGCTGAGCAGTGAATTTCTACTCAACTACCTCCTATCAGGAGAGACCTCAGGGCTGCATCTTTTGAGCGCAGTACTGAGCCTGAAAAGCGTTTCCAACCCCACTTACAAGTAAAACTAGCTAAAATGTGCCTGGCTGCTGTTCACTGAAAAGCTCATTCTGGGTACATTTTTGGTATACATTTGCTTCTGCCGGGTCAGCTGAGCAGTGAATTTCTACTTAACTATCTCCTATCAGGAGAGACCTCAGGGCTGCATCTTTTGAGGGCAGTACTGAGCCTGAAAAGCGTTTACAACCCCACTTACAAGTAAAACTAGCTAAAATGTGCCTGGATGCTGTTCACTGAAAGCTCATTCTGGGTACATTTTTGGTATACATTTGCTTCTGCCGGGTCAGCTGAGCAGTGAATTTCTACTTAAATACCTCCTATCAGGAGAGACCTCAGGGCTGCATCTTTTGAGCGCAGTACTGAGCCTGAAAAGCGTTTACAACCCCACTTACAAGTAAAACTAGCTAAAATGTGCCTGGCTGCTGTTCACTGAAAAGCTCATTCTGGTTACATTTTTGGTATACCTTTGCTTCTGCCGGGGCAGCTGAGCAGTGAATTTCTACTTAACTACCTCCTATCAGGAGAGACCTCAGGGCTGCATCTTTTGAGCGCAGTACTGAGCCTGAAAAGCGTTTACAACCCCACTTACAAGTAGAACTAGCTAAAATGTGCCTGGCTGCTGTTCACTGAAAAGCTCATTCTGGGTACATTTTTGGTATACATTTGCTTCTGCCGGGTCAGCTGAGCAGTGAATTTCTACTTAACTACCTCCTATCAGGAGAGACCTCAGGGCTGCATCTTTTGAGCGCAGTACTGAGCCTGAAAAGCGTTTCCAACCCCAGTTACAAGTAAAACTAGCTCAAATGTGCCTGGCTGCTGTTCACTGAAAAGCTCATTCTGGGTACATTTTTGGTATACATTTGCTTCTGCCGGGTCAGCTGAGCAGTGAATTTCTACTTAACTACCTCCTATCAGGAGAGACCTCAGGGCTGCATCTTTTGAGCGCAGTACTGAGCCTGAAAAGCGTTTCCAACCCCACTTACAAGTAAAACTAGCTAAAATGTGCCTGGCTGCTGTTCACTGAAAAGCTCATTCTGGGTACATTTTTGGTATACATTTGCTTCTGCCGGGTCAGCTGAGCAGTGAATTTCTACTTAACTATCTCCTATCAGGAGAGACCTCAGGGCTGCATCTTTTGAGGGCAGTACTGAGCCTGAAAAGCGTTTACAACCCCACTTACAAGTAAAACTAGCTAAAATGTGCCTGGATGCTGTTCACTGAAAAGCTCATTCTGGGTACATTTTTGGTATACATTTGCTTCTGCCGGGTCAGCTGAGCAGTGAATTTCTACTTAAATACCTCCTATCAGGAGAGACCTCAGGGCTGCATCTTTTGAGCGCAGTACTGAGCCTGAAAAGCATTTACAACCCCACTTACAAGTAAAACTAGCTAAAATGTGCCTGGCTGCTGTTCACTGAAAAGCTCATTCTGGTTACATTTTTGGTATACATTTGCTTCTGCCGGGGCAGCTGAGCAGTGAATTTCTACTTAACTACCTGCTATCAGGAGAGACCTCAGGGCTGCATCTTTTGAGCGCAGTACTGAGCCTGAAAAGCGTTTACAACCCCACTTACAAGTAAAACTAGCTAAAATGTGCCTGGCTGCTGTTCACTGAAAAGCTCATTCTGGTTACATTTTTGGTATACCTTTGCTTCTGCCGGGGCAGCTGAGCAGTGAATTTCTACTTAACTACCTCCTATCAGGAGAGACCTCAGGGCTGCATCTTTTGTGCGCAGTACTGAGCCTGAAAAGCGTTTACAACCCCACTTACAAGTAAAACTAGCTAAAATGTGCCTGGCTGCTGTTCACTGAAAAGCTCATTCTGGGTACATTTTTGATACATTTGCTTCTGCCGGCTCAGCTGAGCAGTGAATTTCTACTTAACTATCTCCTATCAGGAGAGACCTCAGGACTGCATCTTTTGTGCGCAGTACTGAGCCTGAAAAGCGTTTACAACCCCACTTACAAGTAAAACTAGCTAAAATGTGCCTGGCTGCTGTTCACTGAAAAGCTTATTCTGGGTACATTTTTGGTATACATTTGCTTCTGCCGGGTCAGCTGAGCAGTGAATTTCTACTTAACTATCTCCTATCAGGAGAGACCTCAGAGCTGCATCTTTTGAGCGCAGTACTGAGCCTGAAAAGTGTTTACAACCCCACTTACAAGTAAAACTAGCTAAAATGTGCCTGGCTGCTGTTCACTGAAAAGCTCATTCTGGGTACATTTTTGGTATACATTTGCTTCTGCCGGGTCAGCTGAGCAGTGAATTTCTACTTAACTACCTCCTATCAGGAGAGACCTCAGGGCTGCATCTTTTGAGCGCAGTACTGAGCCTGAAAAGCGTTTACAACCCCACTTACAAGTAAAACTAGCTAAAATGTGCCTGGCTGCTGTTCACTGAAAAGCTCATTCTGGGTACATTTTTGATACATTTGCTTCTGCCGGGTCAGCTGAGCAGTGAATTTCTACTTAACTATCTCCTATCAGGAGAGACCTCAGGGCTGCATCTTTTGTGCGCAGTACTGAGCCTGAAAAGCGTTTACAACCCCACTTACAAGTAAAACTAGCTAAAATGTGCCTGGCTGCTGTTCACTGAAAAGCTTATTCTGGGTACATTTTTGGTATACATTTGCTTCTGCCGGGTCAGCTGAGCAGTGAATTTCTACTTAACTACCTCCTATCAGGAGAGACCTCAGGGCTGCATCTTTTGAGCGCAGTACTGAGCCTGAAAACCGTTTACAACCCCAGTTACAAGTAAAACTAGCTAAAATGTGCCTGGCTGCTGTTCACTGAAAAGCTCATTCTGGGTACATTTTTGGTATACATTTGCTTCTGCCGGGTCAGCTGAGCAGTGAATTTCTACTTAACTACCTCCTATCAGGAGTGACCTCAGGGCTGCATCTTTTGAGCGCAGTACTGAGCCTGAAAACCGTTTACAACCCAACTTACAAGTAAAACTAGCTAAAATGTGCCTGGCTGCTGTTCACTGAAAAGCTCATTCTGGGTACATTTTTGGTATACATTTGCTTCTGCCGGGTCAGCTGAGCAGTGAATTTCTACTTAACTACCTCCTATCAGGAGAGACCTCAGGGCTGCATCTTTTGAGCGCAGTACTGAGCCTGAAAACCGTTTACAACCCCACTTACAAGTAAAAGTAGCTAAAATGTGCCTGGCTGCTGTTCACTGAAAAGCTCATTCTGGTACATTTTTGGTATACATTTGCTTCTGCCGGGTCAGCTGAGCAGTGAATTTCTACTTAACTACCTCCTATCAGGAGAGACCTCGGGGCTGCATCTTTTGAGAGCGCAGTACTGAGCCTGAAAAGCGTTTACAACCCCACTTACAAGTAAAACTAGCTAAAATGTGCCTGGCTGCTGTTCACTGAAAAGCTCATTCTGGGTACATTTTTGGTATACATTTGCATCTGCCGGGTCAGCTGAGCAGTGAATTTCTACTTAACTATCTCCTATCAGGAGAGACCTCAGGGCTGCATCTTTTGAGCGCAGTACTGAGCCTGAAAAGCGTTTACAACCCAACTTACAAGTAAAACTAGCTAAAATGTGCCTGGCTGCTGTTCACTGAAAAGCTCATTCTGGGTACATTTTTGGTATACATTTGCTTCTGCCGGGTCAGCTGAGCAGTGAATTTCTACATAACTACCTCCTATCAGGAGAGACCTCAGGGCTGCATCTTTTGAGCGCAGTACTGAGCCTGAAAACCGTTTACAACCCCAGTTACAAGTAAAACTAGCTAAAATGTGCCTGGCTGCTGTTCACTGAAAAGCTCATTCTGGGTACATTTTTGGTATACATTTGCTTCTGCCGGGTCAGCAGAGCAGTGAATTTCTACTTAACTATCTCCTATCAAGAGAGACCTCAGGGCTGCATCTTTTGAGCGCAGTACTGAGCCTGAAAAGTGTTTCCAACCCCACTTACAAGTAAAACTAGCTAAAATGTGCCTGGCTGCTGTTCACTGAAAAGCTCATTCTGGGTACATTTTTGGTATACATTTGCTTCTGCCGGGTCAGCTGAGCAGTGAATTTCTACTTAACTACCTCCTATCAGGAGTGACCTCAGGGCTGCATCTTTTGAGCGCAGTACTGAGCCTGAAAACCGTTTACAACCCCAGTTACAAGTAAAACTAGCTAAAATGTGCCTGGCTGCTGTTCACTGAAAAGCTCATTCTGGGTACATTTTTGGTATACATTTGCTTCTGCCGGGTCAGCTGAGCAGTGAATTTCTACTTAACTACCTCCTATCAGGAGAGACCTCAGGGCTGCATCTTTTGAGCGCAGTACTGAGCCTGAAAACCGTTTACAACCCCACTTACAAGTAAAAGTAGCTAAAATGTGCCTGGCTGCTGTTCACTGAAAAGCTCATTCTGGTACATTTTTGGTATACATTTGCTTCTGCCAGGTCAGCTGAGCAGTGAATTTCTACTTAACTACCTCCTATCAGGAGAGATCTCAGGGCTGCATCTTTTGAGCGCAGTACTGAGCCTGAAAAGCTTTTACAACCCCACTTACAAGTAAAACTAGCTAAAATGTGCCTGGCTGCTGTTCACTGAAAAGCTCATTCTGGGTACATTTTTGGTATACATTTGCATCTGCCGGGTCAGCTGAGCAGTGAATTTCTACTTAACTATCTCCTATCAGGAGAGACCTCAGGGCTGCATCTTTTGAGCGCAGTACTGAGCCTGAAAACCGTTTACAACCCCAGTTACAAGTAAAACTAGCTAAAATGTGCCTGGCTGCTGTTCACTGAAAAGCTGATTCTGGGTACATTTTTGGTATACATTTGCTTCTGCCGGGTCAGCAGAGCAGTGAATTTCTACTTAACTATCTCCTATCAAGAGAGACCTCAGGGCTGCATCTTTTGAGCGCAGTACTGAGCCTGAAAAGTGTTTCCAACCCCAGTTACAAGTAAAACTAGCTAAAATGTGCCTGGCTGCTGTTCACTGAAAAGCTCATTCTGGGTACATTTTTGGTATACATTTGCTTCTGCCGGGACAGCTGAGCAGTGAATTTCTACTTAACTACCTCCTATCAGGAGAGACCTCAGGGCTGCATCTTTTGAGCGCAGTACTGAGCCTGAAAACCGTTTACAACCCCACTTACAAGTAAAACTAGCTAAAATGTGCCTGGCTGCTGTTCACTGAAAAGCTCATTCTGGGTACATTTTTGGTATACATTTGCATCTGACGGGTCAGCTGAGCAGTGAATTTCTACTTAACTATCTCCTATCAGGAGAGACCTCAGGGCTGCATCTTTTGAGCGCAGTACTGAGCCTGAAAAGCGTTTACAACCCAACTTACAAGTAAAACTAGCTAAAATGTGCCTGGCTGCTGTTCACTGAAAAGCTCATTCTGGGTACATTTTTGGTATACAGTTGCTTCTGCCGGGTCAGCTGAGCAGTGAATTTCTACATAACTACCTCCTATCAGGAGAGACCTCAGGGCTGCATCTTTTGAGCGCAGTACTGAGCCTGAAAACCGTTTACAACCCCAGTTACAAGTAAAACTAGCTAAAATGTGCCTGGCTGCTGTTCACTGAAAAGCTCATTCTGGGTACATTTTTGGTATACATTTGCTTCTGCCGGGTCAGCTGAGCAGCGAATTTCTATTTAACCACCTGCTATCATGAGAGACCTCAGGCTGCATGTTTTAAGCCCAGTACTGATCCTGAAAAGCGTTTCCAACCCCACTTACAAGTAAAACTAGCTAAAATGTGCCTGGCTGCTGTTCACTGTAAAGCTCATTCTGGGTACATTTTTGGTATACATTTGCTTCTGCCGGGTCAGCTGAGCAGTGAATTTCTACTTAACTACCTCCTATCAGGAGAGACCTCAGGGCTGCATCTTTTGAGGGCAGTACTGAGCCTGAAAAGCGTTTACAACCCCACTTACAAGTAAAACTAGCTAAAATGTGCCTGGCTGCTGTTCACTGAAAAGCTCATTCTGGGTACATTTTTGGTATACATTTGCTTCTGCCGGGTCAGCTGAGCAGTGAATTTCTACTTAACTACCTCCTATCAGGAGAGACCTCAGGGCTGCATCTTTTGAGCGCAGTACTGAGCCTGAAAAGCGTTTACAACCCCACTTACAAGTAAAACTAGCTAAAATATGCCTGGCTGCTGTTCACTGAAAAGCTCATTCTGGGTACATTTTTGGTATACATTTGCATCTGACGGGTCAGCTGAGCAGTGAATTTCTACTTAACTATCTCCTATCAGGAGAGACCTCAGGGCTGCATCTTTTGAGCGCAGTACTGAGCCTGAAAAGCGTTTACAACCCAACTTACAAGTAAAACTAGCTAAAATGTGCCTGGCTGCTGTTCACTGAAAAGCTCATTCTGGGTACATTTTTGGTATACAGTTGCTTCTGCCGGGTCAGCTGAGCAGTGAATTTCTACATAACTACCTCCTATCAGGAGAGACCTCAGGGCTGCATCTTTTGAGCGCAGTACTGAGCCTGAAAACCGTTTACAACCCCAGTTACAAGTAAAACTAGCTAAAATGTGCCTGGCTGCTGTTCACTAAAAGCTCATTCTGGGTACATTTTTGGTATACATTTGCTTCTGCCGGGTCAGCTGAGCAGTGAATTTCTATTTAACCACCTCCTATCAGGAGAGACCTCAGGGCTGCATCTTTTGAGGGCAGTACTGAGCCTGAAAAGCGTTTACAACCCCACTTACAAGTAAAACTAGCTAAAATGTGCCTGGCTGCTGTTCACTGAAAAGCTCATTCTGGGTACATTTTTGGTATACATTTGCTTCTGCCGGGTCAGCTGAGCAGTGAATTTCTACTTAACTACCTCCTATCAGGAGAGACCTCAGGGCTGCATCTTTTGAGCGCAGTACTGAGCCTGAAAAGCGTTTACAACCCCACTTACAAGTAAAACTAGCTAAAATGTGCCTGGCTGCTGTTCACTGAAAAGCTTATTCTGGGTACATTTTTGGTATACATTTGCTTCTGCCGGGTCAGCTGAGCAGTGAATTTCTACTTAACTACCTCCTATCAGGAGAGACCTCAGGGCTGCATCTTTTGAGCGCAGTACTGAGCCTGAAAAGCGTTTACAACCCCACTTACAAGTAAAACTAGCTAAAATGTGCCTGGCTGCTGTTCACTGAAAAGCTCATTCTGGGTACATTTTTGGTATACATTTGCATCTGACGGGTCAGCTGAGCAGTGAATTTCTACTTAACTATCTCCTATCAGGAGAGACCTCAGGGCTGCATCTTTTGAGCGCAGTACTGAGCCTGAAAAGCGTTT
This sequence comes from Lissotriton vulgaris, assembly GCF_964263255.1. Taxonomy (NCBI): domain Eukaryota; kingdom Metazoa; phylum Chordata; class Amphibia; order Caudata; family Salamandridae; genus Lissotriton; species Lissotriton vulgaris. The sequence goes on along the minus strand of NW_028244806.1, from coordinate 871,703 downwards.
ACAACCCAACTTACAAGTAAAACTAGCTAAAATGTGCCTGGCTGCTGTTCACTGAAAAGCTCATTCTGGGTACATTTTTGGTATACAGTTGCTTCTGCCGGGTCAGCTGAGCAGTGAATTTCTACATAACTACCTCCTATCAGGAGAGACCTCAGGGCTGCATCTTTTGAGCGCAGTACTGAGCCTGAAAACCGTTTACAACCCCAGTTACAAGTAAAACTAGCTAAAATGTGCCTGGCTGCTGTTCACTGAAAAGCTCATTCTGGGTACATTTTTGGTATACATTTGCTTCTGCCGGGTCAGCTGAGCAGGGAATTTCTATTTAACCACCTGCTATCATGAGAGACCTCAGGCTGCATGTTTTAAGCCCAGTACTGATCCTGAAAAGCGTTTCCAACCCCACTTACAAGTAAAACTAGCTAAAATGTGCCTGGCTGCTGTTCACTGTAAAGCTCATTCTGGGTACATTTTTGGTATACATTTGCTTCTGCCGGGTCAGCTGAGCAGTGAATTTCTACTTAACTACCTCCTATCAGGAGAGACCTCAGGGCTGCATCTTTTGAGGGCAGTACTGAGCCTGAAAAGCGTTTACAACCCCACTTACATGTAAAACTAGCTAAAATGTGCCTGGCTGCTGTTCACTGAAAAGCTCATTCTGGGTACATTTTTGGTATACATTTGCTTCTGCCGGGTCAGCTGAGCAGTGAATTTCTACTTAACTACCTCCTATCAGGAGAGACCTCAGGGCTGCATCTTTTGAGCGCAGTACTGAGCCTGAAAAGCGTTTACAACCCCACTTACAAGTAAAACTAGCTAAAATGTGCCTGGCTGCTGTTCACTGAAAAGCTCATTCTGGGTACATTTTTGGTATACATTTGCATCTGACGGGTCAGCTGAGCAGTGAATTTCTACTTAACTATCTCCTATCAGGAGAGACCTCAGGGCTGCATCTTTTGAGCGCAGTACTGAGCCTGAAAAGCGTTTACAACCCAACTTACAAGTAAAACTAGCTAAAATGTGCCTGGCTGCTGTTCACTGAAAAGCTCATTCTGGGTACATTTTTGGTATACAGTTGCTTCTGCCGGGTCAGCTGAGCAGTGAATTTCTACATAACTACCTCCTATCAGGAGAGACCTCAGGGCTGCATCTTTTGAGCGCAGTACTGAGCCTGAAAACCGTTTACAACCCCAGTTACAAGTAAAACTAGCTAAAATGTGCCTGGCTGCTGTTCACTAAAAGCTCATTCTGGGTACATTTTTGGTATACATTTGCTTCTGCCGGGTCAGCTGAGCAGCGAATTTCTATTTAACCACCTGCTATCATGAGAGACCTCAGGCTGCATGTTTTAAGCCCAGTACTGATCCTGAAAAGCGTTTCCAACCCCACTTACAAGTAAAACTAGCTAAAATGTGCCTGGCTGCTGTTCACTGAAAAGCTCATTCTGGGTACATTTTTGGTATACATTTGCTTCTGCCGGGTCAGCTGAGCAGTGAATTTCTACTTAACTATCTCCTATCAGGAGAGACCTCAGGGCTGCATCTTTTGAGGGCAGTACTGAGCCTGAAAAGCGTTTACAACCCCACTTACAAGTAAAACTAGCTAAAATGTGCCTGGCTGCTGTTCACTGAAAAGCTCATTCTGGGTACATTTTTGGTATACATTTGCTTCTGCCGGGTCAGCTGAGCAGTGAATTTCTACTTAACTACCTCCTATCAGGAGAGACCTCAGGGCTGCATCTTTTGAGCGCAGTACTGAGCCTGAAAAGCGTTTACAACCCCACTTACAAGTAAAACTAGCTAAAATGTGCCTGGCTGCTGTTCACTGAAAAGCTTATTCTGGGTACATTTTTGGTATACATTTGCTTCTGCCGGGTCAGCTGAGCAGTGAATTTCTACTTAACTACCTCCTATCAGGAGAGACCTCAGGGCTGCATCTTTTGAGCGCAGTACTGAGCCTGAAAAGCGTTTACAACCCCACTTACAAGTAAAACTAGCTAAAATGTGCCTGGCTGCTGTTCACTGAAAAGCTCATTCTGGGTACATTTTTGGTATACATTTGCTTCTGCCGGGTCAGCTGAGCAGTGAATTTCTACTTAACTACCTCCTATCAGGAGAGACCTCAGGGCTGCATCTTTTGAGCGCAGTACTGAGCCTGAAAAGCGTTTACAACCCCACTTACAAGTAGAACTAGCTAAAATGTGCCTGGCTGCTGTTCACTGAAAAGCTCATTCTGGGTACATTTTTGGTATACATTTGCTTCTGCCGGGTCAGCTGAGCAGTGAATTTCTACTTAACTACCTCCTATCAGGAGAGACCTCAGGGCTGCATCTTTTGAGCGCAGTACTGAGCTTGAAAAGCGTTTCCAACCCCAGTTACAAGTAAAACTAGCTCAAATGTGCCTGGCTGCTGTTCACTGAAAAGCTCATTCTGGGTACATTTTTGGTATACATTTGCTTCTGCCGGGTCAGCTGAGCAGTGAATTTCTACTTAACTACCTCCTATCAGGAGAGACCTCAGGGCTGCATCTTTTGAGCGCAGTACTGAGCCTGAAAACCGTTTACAACCCCAGTTACAAGTAAAACTAGCTAAAATGTGCCTGGCTGCTGTTCACTAAAAGCTCATTCTGGGTACATTTTTGGTATACATTTGCTTCTGCCGGGTCAGCTGAGCAGCGAATTTCTATTTAACCACCTCCTATCAGGAGAGACCTCAGGGCTGCATCTTTTGAGGGCAGTACTGAGCCTGAAAAGCGTTTACAACCCCACTTACAAGTAAAACTAGCTAAAATGTGCCTGGCTGCTGTTCACTGAAAAGCTCATTCTGGGTACATTTTTGGTATACATTTGCTTCTGCCGGGTCAGCTGAGCAGTGAATTTCTACTTAACTACCTCCTATCAGGAGAGACCTCAGGGCTGCATCTTTTGAGCGCAGTACTGAGCCTGAAAAGCGTTTACAACCCCACTTACAAGTAAAACTAGCTAAAATGTGCCTGGCTGCTGTTCACTGAAAAGCTTATTCTGGGTACATTTTTGGTATACATTTGCTTCTGCCGGGTCAGCTGAGCAGTGAATTTCTACTTAACTACCTCCTATCAGGAGAGACCTCAGGGCTGCATCTTTTGAGCGCAGTACTGAGCCTGAAAAGCGTTTACAACCCCACTTACAAGTAAAACTAGCTAAAATGTGCCTGGCTGCTGTTCACTGAAAAGCTCATTCTGGGTACATTTTTGGTATACATTTGCATCTGACGGGTCAGCTGAGCAGTGAATTTCTACTTAACTATCTCCTATCAGGAGAGACCTCAGGGCTGCATCTTTTGAGCGCAGTACTGAGCCTGAAAAGCGTTTACAACCCAACTTACAAGTAAAACTAGCTAAAATGTGCCTGGCTGCTGTTCACTGAAAAGCTCATTCTGGGTACATTTTTGGTATACAGTTGCTTCTGCCGGGTCAGCTGAGCAGTGAATTTCTACATAACTACCTCCTATCAGGAGAGACCTCAGGGCTGCATCTTTTGAGCGCAGTACTGAGCCTGAAAACCGTTTACAACCCCAGTTACAAGTAAAACTAGCTAAAATGTGCCTGGCTGCTGTTCACTGAAAAGCTCATTCTGGGTACATTTTTGGTATACATTTGCTTCTGCCGGGTCAGCTGAGCAGGGAATTTCTATTTAACCACCTGCTATCATGAGAGACCTCAGGCTGCATGTTTTAAGCCCAGTACTGATCCTGAAAAGCGTTTCCAACCCCACTTACAAGTAAAACTAGCTAAAATGTGCCTGGCTGCTGTTCACTGTAAAGCTCATTCTGGGTACATTTTTGGTATACATTTGCTTCTGCCGGGTCAGCTGAGCAGTGAATTTCTACTTAACTACCTCCTATCAGGAGAGACCTCAGGGCTGCATCTTTTGAGCGCAGTACTGAGCCTGAAAACCGTTTACAACCCCAGTTACAAGTAAAACTAGCTAAAATGTGCCTGGCTGCTGTTCACTGAAAAGCTCATTCTGGTACATTTTTGGTATACATTTGCTTCTGCCGGGTCAGCTGAGCAGTGAATTTCTACTTAACTAACTCCTATCAGGAGAGACCTCAGGGCTGCATCTTTTCAGTGCAGTACTGAGCCTGAAAAGCGTTTACAACCCCACTTACAAGTAAAACTAGCTAAAATGTGCCTGGCTGCTGTTCACTGAAAAGCTCATTCTGGGTACATTTTTGGTATACATTTGCTTCTGCCGGGTCAGCTGAGCAGTGAATTTCTACTTAACTACCTCCTATCAGGAGAGACCTCAGGGCTGCATCTTTTGAGCGCAGTACTGAGCCTGAAAAGCGTTTACAACCCCACTTACAAGTAAAACTAGCTAAAATGTGCCTGGCTGCTGTTCACTGAAAAGCTCATTCTGGGTACATTTTTGGTATACATTTGCATCTGACGGGTCAGCTGAGCAGTGAATTTCTACTTAACTATCTCCTATCAGGAGAGACCTCAGGGCTGCATCTTTTGAGCGCAGTACTGAGCCTGAAAAGCGTTTACAACCCAACTTACAAGTAAAACTAGCTAAAATGTGCCTGGCTGCTGTTCACTGAAAAGCTCATTCTGGGTACATTTTTGGTATACAGTTGCTTCTGCCGGGTCAGCTGAGCAGTGAATTTCTACATAACTACCTCCTATCAGGAGAGACCTCAGGGCTGCATCTTTTGAGCGCAGTACTGAGCCTGAAAACCGTTTACAACCCCAGTTACAAGTAAAACTAGCTAAAATGTGCCTGGCTGCTGTTCACTAAAAGCTCATTCTGGGTACATTTTTGGTATACATTTGCTTCTGCCGGGTCAGCTGAGCAGCGAATTTCTATTTAACCACCTGCTATCATGAGAGACCTCAGGCTGCATGTTTTAAGCCCAGTACTGATCCTGAAAAGCGTTTCCAACCCCACTTACAAGTAAAACTAGCTAAAATGTGCCTGGCTGCTGTTCACTGAAAAGCTCATTCTGGGTACATTTTTGGTATACATTTGCTTCTGCCGGGTCAGCTGAGCAGTGAATTTCTACTTAACTATCTCCTATCAGGAGAGACCTCAGGGCTGCATCTTTTGAGGGCAGTACTGAGCCTGAAAAGCGTTTACAACCCCACTTACAAGTAAAACTAGCTAAAATGTGCCTGGCTGCTGTTCACTGAAAAGCTCATTCTGGGTACATTTTTGGTATACATTTGCTTCTGCCGGGTCAGCTGAGCAGTGAATTTCTACTTAACTACCTCCTATCAGGAGAGACCTCAGGGCTGCATCTTTTGAGCGCAGTACTGAGCCTGAAAAGCGTTTACAACCCCACTTACAAGTAAAACTAGCTAAAATGTGCCTGGCTGCTGTTCACTGAAAAGCTTATTCTGGGTACATTTTTGGTATACATTTGCTTCTGCCGGGTCAGCTGAGCAGTGAATTTCTACTTAACTACCTCCTATCAGGAGAGACCTCAGGGCTGCATCTTTTGAGCGCAGTACTGAGCCTGAAAAGCGTTTACAACCCCACTTACAAGTAAAACTAGCTAAAATGTGCCTGGCTGCTGTTCACTGAAAAGCTCATTCTGGGTACATTTTTGGTATACATTTGCTTCTGCCGGGTCAGCTGAGCAGTGAATTTCTACTTAACTACCTCCTATCAGGAGAGACCTCAGGGCTGCATCTTTTGAGCGCAGTACTGAGCCTGAAAAGCGTTTACAACCCCACTTACAAGTAAAACTAGCTAAAATGTGCCTGGCTGCTGTTCACTGAAAAGCTCATTCTGGTACATTTTTGGTATACATTTGCTTCTGCCGGGTCAGCTGAGCAGTGAATTTCTACTTAACTAACTCCTATCAGGAGAGACCTCAGGGCTGCATCTTTTCAGTGCAGTACTGAGCCTGAAAAGCGTTTACAACCCCACTTACAAGTAAAACTAGCTAAAATGTGCCTGGCTGCTGTTCACTGAAAAGCTCATTCTGGGTACATTTTTGGTATACATTTGCTTCTGCCGGGTCAGCTGAGCAGTGAATTTCTACTTAACTACCTCCTATCAGGAGAGACCTCAGGGCTGCATCTTTTGAGCGCAGTACTGAGCCTGAAAAGCGTTTACAACCCCACTTACAAGTAGAACTAGCTAAAATGTGCCTGGCTGCTGTTCACTGAAAAGCTCATTCTGGGTACATTTTTGGTATACATTTGCTTCTGCCGGGTCAGCTGAGCAGTGAATTTCTACTTAACTACCTCCTATCAGGAGAGACCTCAGGGCTGCATCTTTTGAGCGCAGTACTGAGCTTGAAAAGCGTTTCCAACCCCAGTTACAAGTAAAACTAGCTCAAATGTGCCTGGCTGCTGTTCACTGAAAAGCTCATTCTGGGTACATTTTTGGTATACATTTGCTTCTGCCGGGTCAGCTGAGCAGTGAATTTCTACTTAACTACCTCCTATCAGGAGAGACCTCAGGGCTGCATCTTTTGAGCGCAGTACTGAGCCTGAAAACCGTTTACAACCCCAGTTACAAGTAAAACTAGCTAAAATGTGCCTGGCTGCTGTTCACTAAAAGCTCATTCTGGGTACATTTTTGGTATACATTTGCTTCTGCCGGGTCAGCTGAGCAGCGAATTTCTATTTAACCACCTCCTATCAGGAGAGACCTCAGGGCTGCATCTTTTGAGGGCAGTACTGAGCCTGAAAAGCGTTTACAACCCCACTTACAAGTAAAACTAGCTAAAATGTGCCTGGCTGCTGTTCACTGAAAAGCTCATTCTGGGTACATTTTTGGTATACATTTGCTTCTGCCGGGTCAGCTGAGCAGTGAATTTCTACTTAACTACCTCCTATCAGGAGAGACCTCAGGGCTGCATCTTTTGAGCGCAGTACTGAGCCTGAAAAGCGTTTACAACCCCACTTACAAGTAAAACTAGCTAAAATGTGCCTGGCTGCTGTTCACTGAAAAGCTTATTCTGGGTACATTTTTGGTATACATTTGCTTCTGCCGGGTCAGCTGAGCAGTGAATTTCTACTTAACTACCTCCTATCAGGAGAGACCTCAGGGCTGCATCTTTTGAGCGCAGTACTGAGCCTGAAAAGCGTTTACAACCCCACTTACAAGTAAAACTAGCTAAAATGTGCCTGGCTGCTGTTCACTGAAAAGCTCATTCTGGGTACATTTTTGGTATACATTTGCATCTGACGGGTCAGCTGAGCAGTGAATTTCTACTTAACTATCTCCTATCAGGAGAGACCTCAGGGCTGCATCTTTTGAGCGCAGTACTGAGCCTGAAAAGCGTTTACAACCCAACTTACAAGTAAAACTAGCTAAAATGTGCCTGGCTGCTGTTCACTGAAAAGCTCATTCTGGGTACATTTTTGGTATACAGTTGCTTCTGCCGGGTCAGCTGAGCAGTGAATTTCTACATAACTACCTCCTATCAGGAGAGACCTCAGGGCTGCATCTTTTGAGCGCAGTACTGAGCCTGAAAACCGTTTACAACCCCAGTTACAAGTAAAACTAGCTAAAATGTGCCTGGCTGCTGTTCACTGAAAAGCTCATTCTGGGTACATTTTTGGTATACATTTGCTTCTGCCGGGTCAGCTGAGCAGGGAATTTCTATTTAACCACCTGCTATCATGAGAGACCTCAGGCTGCATGTTTTAAGCCCAGTACTGATCCTGAAAAGCGTTTCCAACCCCACTTACAAGTAAAACTAGCTAAAATGTGCCTGGCTGCTGTTCACTGTAAAGCTCATTCTGGGTACATTTTTGGTATACATTTGCTTCTGCCGGGTCAGCTGAGCAGTGAATTTCTACTTAACTACCTCCTATCAGGAGAGACCTCAGGGCTGCATCTTTTGAGCGCAGTACTGAGCCTGAAAACCGTTTACAACCCCAGTTACAAGTAAAACTAGCTAAAATGTGCCTGGCTGCTGTTCACTGAAAAGCTCATTCTGGTACATTTTTGGTATACATTTGCTTCTGCCGGGTCAGCTGAGCAGTGAATTTCTACTTAACTAACTCCTATCAGGAGAGACCTCAGGGCTGCATCTTTTCAGTGCAGTACTGAGCCTGAAAAGCGTTTACAACCCCACTTACAAGTAAAACTAGCTAAAATGTGCCTGGCTGCTGTTCACTGAAAAGCTCATTCTGGGTACATTTTTGGTATACATTTGCTTCTGCCGGGTCAGCTGAGCAGTGAATTTCTACTTAACTACCTCCTATCAGGAGAGACCTCAGGGCTGCATCTTTTGAGCGCAGTACTGAGCCTGAAAAGCGTTTACAACCCCACTTACAAGTAGAACTAGCTAAAATGTGCCTGGCTGCTGTTCACTGAAAAGCTCATTCTGGGTACATTTTTGGTATACATTTGCTTCTGCCGGGTCAGCTGAGCAGTGAATTTCTACTTAACTACCTCCTATCAGGAGAGACCTCAGGGCTGCATCTTTTGAGCGCAGTACTGAGCTTGAAAAGCGTTTCCAACCCCAGTTACAAGTAAAACTAGCTCAAATGTGCCTGGCTGCTGTTCACTGAAAAGCTCATTCTGGGTACATTTTTGGTATACATTTGCTTCTGCCGGGTCAGCTGAGCAGTGAATTTCTACTTAACTACCTCCTATCAGGAGAGACCTCAGGGCTGCATCTTTTGAGCGCAGTACTGAGCCTGAAAACCGTTTACAACCCCAGTTACAAGTAAAACTAGCTAAAATGTGCCTGGCTGCTGTTCACTAAAAGCTCATTCTGGGTACATTTTTGGTATACATTTGCTTCTGCCGGGTCAGCTGAGCAGCGAATTTCTATTTAACCACCTCCTATCAGGAGAGACCTCAGGGCTGCATCTTTTGAGGGCAGTACTGAGCCTGAAAAGCGTTTACAACCCCACTTACAAGTAAAACTAGCTAAAATGTGCCTGGCTGCTGTTCACTGAAAAGCTCATTCTGGGTACATTTTTGGTATACATTTGCTTCTGCCGGGTCAGCTGAGCAGTGAATTTCTACTTAACTACCTCCTATCAGGAGAGACCTCAGGGCTGCATCTTTTGAGCGCAGTACTGAGCCTGAAAAGCGTTTACAACCCCACTTACAAGTAAAACTAGCTAAAATGTGCCTGGCTGCTGTTCACTGAAAAGCTTATTCTGGGTACATTTTTGGTATACATTTGCTTCTGCCGGGTCAGCTGAGCAGTGAATTTCTACTTAACTACCTCCTATCAGGAGAGACCTCAGGGCTGCATCTTTTGAGCGCAGTACTGAGCCTGAAAAGCGTTTACAACCCCACTTACAAGTAAAACTAGCTAAAATGTGCCTGGCTGCTGTTCACTGAAAAGCTCATTCTGGGTACATTTTTGGTATACATTTGCATCTGACGGGTCAGCTGAGCAGTGAATTTCTACTTAACTATCTCCTATCAGGAGAGACCTCAGGGCTGCATCTTTTGAGCGCAGTACTGAGCCTGAAAAGCGTTTACAACCCAACTTACAAGTAAAACTAGCTAAAATGTGCCTGGCTGCTGTTCACTGAAAAGCTCATTCTGGGTACATTTTTGGTATACAGTTGCTTCTGCCGGGTCAGCTGAGCAGTGAATTTCTACATAACTACCTCCTATCAGGAGAGACCTCAGGGCTGCATCTTTTGAGCGCAGTACTGAGCCTGAAAACCGTTTACAACCCCAGTTACAAGTAAAACTAGCTAAAATGTGCCTGGCTGCTGTTCACTGAAAAGCTCATTCTGGGTACATTTTTGGTATACATTTGCTTCTGCCGGGTCAGCTGAGCAGGGAATTTCTATTTAACCACCTGCTATCATGAGAGACCTCAGGCTGCATGTTTTAAGCCCAGTACTGATCCTGAAAAGCGTTTCCAACCCCACTTACAAGTAAAACTAGCTAAAATGTGCCTGGCTGCTGTTCACTGTAAAGCTCATTCTGGGTACATTTTTGGTATACATTTGCTTCTGCCGGGTCAGCTGAGCAGTGAATTTCTACTTAACTACCTCCTATCAGGAGAGACCTCAGGGCTGCATCTTTTGAGGGCAGTACTGAGCCTGAAAAGCGTTTACAACCCCACTTACATGTAAAACTAGCTAAAATGTGCCTGGCTGCTGTTCACTGAAAAGCTCATTCTGGGTACATTTTTGGTATACATTTGCTTCTGCCGGGTCAGCTGAGCAGTGAATTTCTACGTAACTACCTCCTATCAGGAGAGACCTCAGGGCTGCATCTTTTGAGCGCAGTACTGAGCCTGAAAAGCGTTTACAACCCTACTTACAAGTAAAACTAGCTAAAATGTGCCTGGCTGCTGTTCACTGAAAAGCTCATTCTGGGTACATTTTTGGTATACATTTGCATCTGACGGGTCAGCTGAGCAGTGAATTTCTACTTAACTATCTCCTATCAGGAGAGACCTCAGGGCTGCATCTTTTGAGCGCAGTACTGAGCCTGAAAAGCGTTTACAACCCAACTTACAAGTAAAACTAGCTAAAATGTGCCTGGCTGCTGTTCACTGAAAAGCTCATTCTGGGTACATTTTTGGTATACAGTTGCTTCTGCCGGGTCAGCTGAGCAGTGAATTTCTACATAACTACCTCCTATCAGGAGAGACCTCAGGGCTGCATCTTTTGAGCGCAGTACTGAGCCTGAAAACCGTTTACAACCCCAGTTACAAGTAAAACTAGCTAAAATGTGCCTGGCTGCTGTTCACTAAAAGCTCATTCTGGGTACATTTTTGGTATACATTTGCTTCTGCCGGGTCAGCTGAGCAGCGAATTTCTATTTAACCACTTGCTATCATGAGAGACCTCAGGCTGCATGTTTTAAGCCCAGTACTGATCCTGAAAAGCGTTTCCAACCCCACTTACAAGTAAAACTAGCTAAAATGTGCCTGGCTGCTGTTCACTGAAAAGCTCATTCTGGGTACATTTTTGGTATACATTTGCTTCTGCCGGGTCAGCTGAGCAGTGAATTTCTACTTAACTATCTCCTATCAGGAGAGACCTCAGGGCTGCATCTTTTGAGGGCAGTACTGAGCCTGAAAAGCGTTTACAACCCCACTTACAAGTAAAACTAGCTAAAATGTGCCTGGCTGCTGTTCACTGAAAAGCTCATTCTGGGTACATTTTTGGTATACATTTGCTTCTGCCGGGTCAGCTGAGCAGTGAATTTCTACTTAACTACCTCCTATCAGGAGAGACCTCAGGGCTGCATCTTTTGAGCGCAGTACTGAGCCTGAAAAGCGTTTACAACCCCACTTACAAGTAAAACTAGCTAAAATGTGCCTGGCTGCTGTTCACTGAAAAGCTTATTCTGGGTACATTTTTGGTATACATTTGCTTCTGCCGGGTCAGCTGAGCAGTGAATTTCTACTTAACTACCTCCTATCAGGAGAGACCTCAGGGCTGCATCTTTTGAGCGCAGTACTGAGCCTGAAAAGCGTTTACAACCCCACTTACAAGTAAAACTAGCTAAAATGTGCCTGGCTGCTGTTCACTGAAAAGCTCATTCTGGGTACATTTTTGGTATACATTTGCTTCTGCCGGGTCAGCTGAGCAGTGAATTTCTACTTAACTACCTCCTATCAGGAGAGACCTCAGGGCTGCATCTTTTGAGCGCAGTACTGAGCCTGAAAAGCGTTTACAACCCCACTTACAAGTAAAACTAGCTAAAATGTGCCTGGCTGCTGTTCACTGAAAAGCTCATTCTGGTACATTTTTGGTATACATTTGCTTCTGCCGGGTCAGCTGAGCAGTGAATTTCTACTTAACTAACTCCTATCAGGAGAGACCTCAGGGCTGCATCTTTTCAGTGCAGTACTGAGCCTGAAAAGCGTTTACAACCCCACTTACAAGTAAAACTAGCTAAAATGTGCCTGGCTGCTGTTCACTGAAAAGCTCATTCTGGGTACATTTTTGGTATACATTTGCTTCTGCCGGGTCAGCTGAGCAGTGAATTTCTACTTAACTACCTCCTATCAGGAGAGACCTCAGGGCTGCATCTTTTGAGCGCAGTACTGAGCCTGAAAAGCGTTTACAACCCCACTTACAAGTAGAACTAGCTAAAATGTGCCTGGCTGCTGTTCACTGAAAAGCTCATTCTGGGTACATTTTTGGTATACATTTGCTTCTGCCGGGTCAGCTGAGCAGTGAATTTCTACTTAACTACCTCCTATCAGGAGAGACCTCAGGGCTGCATCTTTTGAGCGCAGTACTGAGCTTGAAAAGCGTTTCCAACCCCAGTTACAAGTAAAACTAGCTCAAATGTGCCTGGCTGCTGTTCACTGAAAAGCTCATTCTGGGTACATTTTTGGTATACAGTTGCTTCTGCCGGGTCAGCTGAGCAGTGAATTTCTACATAACTACCTCCTATCAGGAGAGACCTCAGGGCTGCATCTTTTGAGCGCAGTACTGAGCCTGAAAACCGTTTACAACCCCAGTTACAAGTAAAACTAGCTAAAATGTGCCTGGCTGCTGTTCACTGAAAAGCTCATTCTGGGTACATTTTTGGTATACATTTGCTTCTGCCGGGTCAGCTGAGCAGGGAATTTCTATTTAACCACCTGCTATCATGAGAGACCTCAGGCTGCATGTTTTAAGCCCAGTACTGATCCTGAAAAGCGTTTCCAACCCCACTTACAAGTAAAACTAGCTAAAATGTGCCTGGCTGCTGTTCACTGTAAAGCTCATTCTGGGTACATTTTTGGTATACATTTGCTTCTGCCGGGTCAGCTGAGCAGTGAATTTCTACTTAACTACCTGCTATCAGGAGAGACCTCAGGGCTGCATCTTTTGAGCGCAGTACTGAGCCTGAAAAGCGTTTACAACCCCACTTACAAGTAAAACTAGCTAAAATGTGCCTGGCTGCTGTTCACTGAAAAGCTCATTCTGGTTACATTTTTGGTATACCTTTGCTTCTGCCGGGGCAGCTGAGCAGTGAATTTCTACTTAACTACCTCCTATCAGGAGAGACCTCAGGGCTGCATCTTTTGTGCGCAGTACTGAGCCTGAAAAGCGTTTACAACCCCACTTACAAGTAAAACTAGCTAAAATGTGCCTGGCTGCTGTTCACTGAAAAGCTCATTCTGGGTACATTTTTGATACATTTGCTTCTGCCGGGTCAGCTGAGCAGTGAATTTCTACTTAACTATCTCCTATCAGGAGAGACCTCAGGACTGCATCTTTTGTGCGCAGTACTGAGCCTGAAAAGCGTTTACAACCCCACTTACAAGTAAAACTAGCTAAAATGTGCCTGGCTGCTGTTCACTGAAAAGCTTATTCTGGGTACATTTTTGGTATACATTTGCTTCTGCCGGGTCAGCTGAGCAGTGAATTTCTACTTAACTATCTCCTATCAGGAGAGACCTCAGAGCTGCATCTTTTGAGCGCAGTACTGAGCCTGAAAAGCGTTTACAACCCCACTTACAAGTAAAACTAGCTAAAATGTGCCTGGCTGCTGTTCACTGAAAAGCTCATTCTGGGTACATTTTTGGTATACATTTGCTTCTGCCGGGTCAGCTGAGCAGTGAATTTCTACTTAACTACCTCCTATCAGGAGAGACCTCAGGGCTGCATCTTTTGAGCGCAGTACTGAGCCTGAAAAGCGTTTACAACCCCACTTACAAGTAAAACTAGCTAAAATGTGCCTGGCTGCTGTTCACTGAAAAGCTCATTCTGGGTACATTTTTGATACATTTGCTTCTGCCGGGTCAGCTGAGCAGTGAATTTCTACTTAACTATCTCCTATCAGGAGAGACCTCAGGGCTGCATCTTTTGTGCGCAGTACTGAGCCTGAAAAGCGTTTACAACCCCACTTACAAGTAAAACTAGCTAAAATGTGCCTGGCTGCTGTTCACTGAAAAGCTTATTCTGGGTACATTTTTGGTATACATTTGCTTCTGCCGGGTCAGCTGAGCAGTGAATTTCTACTTAACTACCTCCTATCAGGAGAGACCTCAGGGCTGCATCTTTTGAGCGCAGTACTGAGCCTGAAAACCGTTTACAACCCCAGTTACAAGTAAAACTAGCTAAAATGTGCCTGGCTGCTGTTCACTGAAAAGCTCATTCTGGGTACATTTTTGGTATACATTTGCTTCTGCCGGGTCAGCTGAGCAGTGAATTTCTACTTAACTACCTCCTATCAGGAGTGACCTCAGGGCTGCATCTTTTGAGCGCAGTACTGAGCCTGAAAACCGTTTACAACCCAACTTACAAGTAAAACTAGCTAAAATGTGCCTGGCTGCTGTTCACTGAAAAGCTCATTCTGGGTACATTTTTGGTATACATTTGCTTCTGCCGGGTCAGCTGAGCAGTGAATTTCTACTTAACTACCTCCTATCAGGAGAGACCTCAGGGCTGCATCTTTTGAGCGCAGTACTGAGCCTGAAAACCGTTTACAACCCCACTTACAAGTAAAAGTAGCTAAAATGTGCCTGGCTGCTGTTCACTGAAAAGCTCATTCTGGTACATTTTTGGTATACATTTGCTTCTGCCGGGTCAGCTGAGCAGTGAATTTCTACTTAACTACCTCCTATCAGGAGAGACCTCGGGGCTGCATCTTTTGAGAGCGCAGTACTGAGCCTGAAAAGCGTTTACAACCCCACTTACAAGTAAAACTAGCTAAAATGTGCCCGGCTGCTGTTCACTGAAAAGCTCATTCTGGGTACATTTTTGGTATACATTTGCATCTGCCGGGTCAGCTGAGCAGTGAATTTCTACTTAACTATCTCCTATCAGGAGAGACCTCAGGGCTGCATCTTTTGAGCGCAGTACTGAGCCTGAAAAGCGTTTACAACCCAACTTACAAGTAAAACTAGCTAAAATGTGCCTGGCTGCTGTTCACTGAAAAGCTCATTCTGGGTACATTTTTGGTATACATTTGCTTCTGCCGGGTCAGCTGAGCAGTGAATTTCTACATAACTACCTCCTATCAGGAGAGACCTCAGGGCTGCATCTTTTGAGCGCAGTACTGAGCCTGAAAACCGTTTACAACCCCAGTTACAAGTAAAACTAGCTAAAATGTGCCTGGCTGCTGTTCACTGAAAAGCTCATTCTGGGTACATTTTTGGTATACATTTGCTTCTGCCGGGTCAGCAGAGCAGTGAATTTCTACTTAACTATCTCCTATCAAGAGAGACCTCAGGGCTGCATCTTTTGAGCGCAGTACTGAGCCTGAAAAGTGTTTCCAACCCCACTTACAAGTAAAACTAGCTAAAATGTGCCTGGCTGCTGTTCACTGAAAAGCTCATTCTGGGTACATTTTTGGTATACATTTGCTTCTGCCGGGTCAGCTGAGCAGTGAATTTCTACTTAACTACCTCCTATCAGGAGTGACCTCAGGGCTGCATCTTTTGAGCGCAGTACTGAGCCTGAAAACCGTTTACAACCCCAGTTACAAGTAAAACTAGCTAAAATGTGCCTGGCTGCTGTTCACTGAAAAGCTCATTCTGGGTACATTTTTGGTATACATTTGCTTCTGCCGGGTCAGCTGAGCAGTGAATTTCTACTTAACTACCTCCTATCAGGAGAGACCTCAGGGCTGCATCTTTTGAGCGCAGTACTGAGCCTGAAAACCGTTTACAACCCCACTTACAAGTAAAAGTAGCTAAAATGTGCCTGGCTGCTGTTCACTGAAAAGCTCATTCTGGTACATTTTTGGTATACATTTGCTTCTGCCAGGTCAGCTGAGCAGTGAATTTCTACTTAACTACCTCCTATCAGGAGAGATCTCAGGGCTGCATCTTTTGAGCGCAGTACTGAGCCTGAAAAGCTTTTACAACCCCACTTACAAGTAAAACTAGCTAAAATGTGCCTGGCTGCTGTTCACTGAAAAGCTCATTCTGGGTACATTTTTGGTATACATTTGCATCTGCCGGGTCAGCTGAGCAGTGAATTTCTACTTAACTATCTCCTATCAGGAGAGACCTCAGGGCTGCATCTTTTGAGCGCAGTACTGAGCCTGAAAACCGTTTACAACCCCAGTTACAAGTAAAACTAGCTAAAATGTGCCTGGCTGCTGTTCACTGAAAAGCTGATTCTGGGTACATTTTTGGTATACATTTGCTTCTGCCGGGTCAGCAGAGCAGTGAATTTCTACTTAACTATCTCCTATCAAGAGAGACCTCAGGGCTGCATCTTTTGAGCGCAGTACTGAGCCTGAAAAGTGTTTCCAACCCCAGTTACAAGTAAAACTAGCTAAAATGTGCCTGGCTGCTGTTCACTGAAAAGCTCATTCTGGGTACATTTTTGGTATACATTTGCTTCTGCCGGGACAGCTGAGCAGTGAATTTCTACTTAACTACCTCCTATCAGGAGAGACCTCAGGGCTGCATCTTTTGAGCGCAGTACTGAGCCTGAAAACCGTTTACAACCCCACTTACAAGTAAAACTAGCTAAAATGTGCCTGGCTGCTGTTCACTGAAAAGCTCATTCTGGGTACATTTTTGGTATACATTTGCATCTGACGGGTCAGCTGAGCAGTGAATTTCTACTTAACTATCTCCTATCAGGAGAGACCTCAGGGCTGCATCTTTTGAGCGCAGTACTGAGCCTGAAAAGCGTTTACAACCCAACTTACAAGTAAAACTAGCTAAAATGTGCCTGGCTGCTGTTCACTGAAAAGCTCATTCTGGGTACATTTTTGGTATACAGTTGCTTCTGCCGGGTCAGCTGAGCAGTGAATTTCTACATAACTACCTCCTATCAGGAGAGACCTCAGGGCTGCATCTTTTGAGCGCAGTACTGAGCCTGAAAACCGTTTACAACCCCAGTTACAAGTAAAACTAGCTAAAATGTGCCTGGCTGCTGTTCACTGAAAAGCTCATTCTGGGTACATTTTTGGTATACATTTGCTTCTGCCGGGTCAGCTGAGCAGCGAATTTCTATTTAACCACCTGCTATCATGAGAGACCTCAGGCTGCATGTTTTAAGCCCAGTACTGATCCTGAAAAGCGTTTCCAACCCCACTTACAAGTAAAACTAGCTAAAATGTGCCTGGCTGCTGTTCACTGTAAAGCTCATTCTGGGTACATTTTTGGTATACATTTGCTTCTGCCGGGTCAGCTGAGCAGTGAATTTCTACTTAACTACCTCCTATCAGGAGAGACCTCAGGGCTGCATCTTTTGAGGGCAGTACTGAGCCTGAAAAGCGTTTACAACCCCACTTACAAGTAAAACTAGCTAAAATGTGCCTGGCTGCTGTTCACTGAAAAGCTCATTCTGGGTACATTTTTGGTATACATTTGCTTCTGCCGGGTCAGCTGAGCAGTGAATTTCTACTTAACTACCTCCTATCAGGAGAGACCTCAGGGCTGCATCTTTTGAGCGCAGTACTGAGCCTGAAAAGCGTTTACAACCCCACTTACAAGTAAAACTAGCTAAAATATGCCTGGCTGCTGTTCACTGAAAAGCTCATTCTGGGTACATTTTTGGTATACATTTGCATCTGACGGGTCAGCTGAGCAGTGAATTTCTACTTAACTATCTCCTATCAGGAGAGACCTCAGGGCTGCATCTTTTGAGCGCAGTACTGAGCCTGAAAAGCGTTTACAACCCAACTTACAAGTAAAACTAGCTAAAATGTGCCTGGCTGCTGTTCACTGAAAAGCTCATTCTGGGTACATTTTTGGTATACAGTTGCTTCTGCCGGGTCAGCTGAGCAGTGAATTTCTACATAACTACCTCCTATCAGGAGAGACCTCAGGGCTGCATCTTTTGAGCGCAGTACTGAGCCTGAAAACCGTTTACAACCCCAGTTACAAGTAAAACTAGCTAAAATGTGCCTGGCTGCTGTTCACTAAAAGCTCATTCTGGGTACATTTTTGGTATACATTTGCTTCTGCCGGGTCAGCTGAGCAGCGAATTTCTATTTAACCACCTCCTATCAGGAGAGACCTCAGGGCTGCATCTTTTGAGGGCAGTACTGAGCCTGAAAAGCGTTTACAACCCCACTTACAAGTAAAACTAGCTAAAATGTGCCTGGCTGCTGTTCACTGAAAAGCTCATTCTGGGTACATTTTTGGTATACATTTGCTTCTGCCGGGTCAGCTGAGCAGTGAATTTCTACTTAACTACCTCCTATCAGGAGAGACCTCAGGGCTGCATCTTTTGAGCGCAGTACTGAGCCTGAAAAGCGTTTACAACCCCACTTACAAGTAAAACTAGCTAAAATGTGCCTGGCTGCTGTTCACTGAAAAGCTTATTCTGGGTACATTTTTGGTATACATTTGCTTCTGCCGGGTCAGCTGAGCAGTGAATTTCTACTTAACTACCTCCTATCAGGAGAGACCTCAGGGCTGCATCTTTTGAGCGCAGTACTGAGCCTGAAAAGCGTTTACAACCCCACTTACAAGTAAAACTAGCTAAAATGTGCCTGGCTGCTGTTCACTGAAAAGCTCATTCTGGGTACATTTTTGGTATACATTTGCATCTGACGGGTCAGCTGAGCAGTGAATTTCTACTTAACTATCTCCTATCAGGAGAGACCTCAGGGCTGCATCTTTTGAGCGCAGTACTGAGCCTGAAAAGCGTTTACAACCCAACTTACAAGTAAAACTAGCTAAAATGTGCCTGGCTGCTGTTCACTGAAAAGCTCATTCTGGGTACATTTTTGGTATACAGTTGCTTCTGCCGGGTCAGCTGAGCAGTGAATTTCTACATAACTACCTCCTATCAGGAGAGACCTCAGGGCTGCATCTTTTGAGCGCAGTACTGAGCCTGAAAACCGTTTACAACCCCAGTTACAAGTAAAACTAGCTAAAATGTGCCTGGCTGCTGTTCACTGAAAAGCTCATTCTGGGTACATTTTTGGTATACATTTGCTTCTGCCGGGTCAGCTGAGCAGGGAATTTCTATTTAACCACCTGCTATCATGAGAGACCTCAGGCTGCATGTTTTAAGCCCAGTACTGATCCTGAAAAGCGTTTCCAACCCCACTTACAAGTAAAACTAGCTAAAATGTGCCTGGCTGCTGTTCACTGTAAAGCTCATTCTGGGTACATTTTTGGTATACATTTGCTTCTGCCGGGTCAGCTGAGCAGTGAATTTCTACTTAACTACCTCCTATCAGGAGAGACCTCAGGGCTGCATCTTTTGAGGGCAGTACTGAGCCTGAAAAGCGTTTACAACCCCACTTACATGTAAAACTAGCTAAAATGTGCCTGGCTGCTGTTCACTGAAAAGCTCATTCTGGGTACATTTTTGGTATACATTTGCTTCTGCCGGGTCAGCTGAGCAGTGAATTTCTACTTAACTACCTCCTATCAGGAGAGACCTCAGGGCTGCATCTTTTGAGCGCAGTACTGAGCCTGAAAAGCGTTTACAACCCCACTTACAAGTAAAACTAGCTAAAATGTGCCTGGCTGCTGTTCACTGAAAAGCTCATTCTGGGTACATTTTTGGTATACATTTGCATCTGACGGGTCAGCTGAGCAGTGAATTTCTACTTAACTATCTCCTATCAGGAGAGACCTCAGGGCTGCATCTTTTGAGCGCAGTACTGAGCCTGAAAAGCGTTTACAACCCAACTTACAAGTAAAACTAGCTAAAATGTGCCTGGCTGCTGTTCACTGAAAAGCTCATTCTGGGTACATTTTTGGTATACAGTTGCTTCTGCCGGGTCAGCTGAGCAGTGAATTTCTACATAACTACCTCCTATCAGGAGAGACCTCAGGGCTGCATCTTTTGAGCGCAGTACTGAGCCTGAAAACCGTTTACAACCCCAGTTACAAGTAAAACTAGCTAAAATGTGCCTGGCTGCTGTTCACTAAAAGCTCATTCTGGGTACATTTTTGGTATACATTTGCTTCTGCCGGGTCAGCTGAGCAGCGAATTTCTATTTAACCACCTGCTATCATGAGAGACCTCAGGCTGCATGTTTTAAGCCCAGTACTGATCCTGAAAAGCGTTTCCAACCCCACTTACAAGTAAAACTAGCTAAAATGTGCCTGGCTGCTGTTCACTGAAAAGCTCATTCTGGGTACATTTTTGGTATACATTTGCTTCTGCCGGGTCAGCTGAGCAGTGAATTTCTACTTAACTATCTCCTATCAGGAGAGACCTCAGGGCTGCATCTTTTGAGGGCAGTACTGAGCCTGAAAAGCGTTTACAACCCCACTTACAAGTAAAACTAGCTAAAATGTGCCTGGCTGCTGTTCACTGAAAAGCTCATTCTGGGTACATTTTTGGTATACATTTGCTTCTGCCGGGTCAGCTGAGCAGTGAATTTCTACTTAACTACCTCCTATCAGGAGAGACCTCAGGGCTGCATCTTTTGAGCGCAGTACTGAGCCTGAAAAGCGTTTACAACCCCACTTACAAGTAAAACTAGCTAAAATGTGCCTGGCTGCTGTTCACTGAAAAGCTTATTCTGGGTACATTTTTGGTATACATTTGCTTCTGCCGGGTCAGCTGAGCAGTGAATTTCTACTTAACTACCTCCTATCAGGAGAGACCTCAGGGCTGCATCTTTTGAGCGCAGTACTGAGCCTGAAAAGCGTTTACAACCCCACTTACAAGTAAAACTAGCTAAAATGTGCCTGGCTGCTGTTCACTGAAAAGCTCATTCTGGGTACATTTTTGGTATACATTTGCTTCTGCCGGGTCAGCTGAGCAGTGAATTTCTACTTAACTACCTCCTATCAGGAGAGACCTCAGGGCTGCATCTTTTGAGCGCAGTACTGAGCCTGAAAAGCGTTTACAACCCCACTTACAAGTAAAACTAGCTAAAATGTGCCTGGCTGCTGTTCACTGAAAAGCTCATTCTGGTACATTTTTGGTATACATTTGCTTCTGCCGGGTCAGCTGAGCAGTGAATTTCTACTTAACTAACTCCTATCAGGAGAGACCTCAGGGCTGCATCTTTTCAGTGCAGTACTGAGCCTGAAAAGCGTTTACAACCCCACTTACAAGTAAAACTAGCTAAAATGTGCCTGGCTGCTGTTCACTGAAAAGCTCATTCTGGGTACATTTTTGGTATACATTTGCTTCTGCCGGGTCAGCTGAGCAGTGAATTTCTACTTAACTACCTCCTATCAGGAGAGACCTCAGGGCTGCATCTTTTGAGCGCAGTACTGAGCCTGAAAAGCGTTTACAACCCCACTTACAAGTAGAACTAGCTAAAATGTGCCTGGCTGCTGTTCACTGAAAAGCTCATTCTGGGTACATTTTTGGTATACATTTGCTTCTGCCGGGTCAGCTGAGCAGTGAATTTCTACTTAACTACCTCCTATCAGGAGAGACCTCAGGGCTGCATCTTTTGAGCGCAGTACTGAGCTTGAAAAGCGTTTCCAACCCCAGTTACAAGTAAAACTAGCTCAAATGTGCCTGGCTGCTGTTCACTGAAAAGCTCATTCTGGGTACATTTTTGGTATACATTTGCTTCTGCCGGGTCAGCTGAGCAGTGAATTTCTACTTAACTACCTCCTATCAGGAGAGACCTCAGGGCTGCATCTTTTGAGCGCAGTACTGAGCCTGAAAACCGTTTACAACCCCAGTTACAAGTAAAACTAGCTAAAATGTGCCTGGCTGCTGTTCACTAAAAGCTCATTCTGGGTACATTTTTGGTATACATTTGCTTCTGCCGGGTCAGCTGAGCAGCGAATTTCTATTTAACCACCTCCTATCAGGAGAGACCTCAGGGCTGCATCTTTTGAGGGCAGTACTGAGCCTGAAAAGCGTTTACAACCCCACTTACAAGTAAAACTAGCTAAAATGTGCCTGGCTGCTGTTCACTGAAAAGCTCATTCTGGGTACATTTTTGGTATACATTTGCTTCTGCCGGGTCAGCTGAGCAGTGAATTTCTACTTAACTACCTCCTATCAGGAGAGACCTCAGGGCTGCATCTTTTGAGCGCAGTACTGAGCCTGAAAAGCGTTTACAACCCCACTTACAAGTAAAACTAGCTAAAATGTGCCTGGCTGCTGTTCACTGAAAAGCTTATTCTGGGTACATTTTTGGTATACATTTGCTTCTGCCGGGTCAGCTGAGCAGTGAATTTCTACTTAACTACCTCCTATCAGGAGAGACCTCAGGGCTGCATCTTTTGAGCGCAGTACTGAGCCTGAAAAGCGTTTACAACCCCACTTACAAGTAAAACTAGCTAAAATGTGCCTGGCTGCTGTTCACTGAAAAGCTCATTCTGGGTACATTTTTGGTATACATTTGCATCTGACGGGTCAGCTGAGCAGTGAATTTCTACTTAACTATCTCCTATCAGGAGAGACCTCAGGGCTGCATCTTTTGAGCGCAGTACTGAGCCTGAAAAGCGTTTACAACCCAACTTACAAGTAAAACTAGCTAAAATGTGCCTGGCTGCTGTTCACTGAAAAGCTCATTCTGGGTACATTTTTGGTATACAGTTGCTTCTGCCGGGTCAGCTGAGCAGTGAATTTCTACATAACTACCTCCTATCAGGAGAGACCTCAGGGCTGCATCTTTTGAGCGCAGTACTGAGCCTGAAAACCGTTTACAACCCCAGTTACAAGTAAAACTAGCTAAAATGTGCCTGGCTGCTGTTCACTGAAAAGCTCATTCTGGGTACATTTTTGGTATACATTTGCTTCTGCCGGGTCAGCTGAGCAGGGAATTTCTATTTAACCACCTGCTATCATGAGAGACCTCAGGCTGCATGTTTTAAGCCCAGTACTGATCCTGAAAAGCGTTTCCAACCCCACTTACAAGTAAAACTAGCTAAAATGTGCCTGGCTGCTGTTCACTGTAAAGCTCATTCTGGGTACATTTTTGGTATACATTTGCTTCTGCCGGGTCAGCTGAGCAGTGAATTTCTACTTAACTACCTCCTATCAGGAGAGACCTCAGGGCTGCATCTTTTGAGGGCAGTACTGAGCCTGAAAAGCGTTTACAACCCCACTTACATGTAAAACTAGCTAAAATGTGCCTGGCTGCTGTTCACTGAAAAGCTCATTCTGGGTACATTTTTGGTATACATTTGCTTCTGCCGGGTCAGCTGAGCAGTGAATTTCTACTTAACTACCTCCTATCAGGAGAGACCTCAGGGCTGCATCTTTTGAGCGCAGTACTGAGCCTGAAAAGCGTTTACAACCCTACTTACAAGTAAAACTAGCTAAAATGTGCCTGGCTGCTGTTCACTGAAAAGCTCATTCTGGGTACATTTTTGGTATACATTTGCATCTGACGGGTCAGCTGAGCAGTGAATTTCTACTTAACTATCTCCTATCAGGAGAGACCTCAGGGCTGCATCTTTTGAGCGCAGTACTGAGCCTGAAAAGCGTTTACAACCCAACTTACAAGTAAAACTAGCTAAAATGTGCCTGGCTGCTGTTCACTGAAAAGCTCATTCTGGGTACATTTTTGGTATACAGTTGCTTCTGCCGGGTCAGCTGAGCAGTGAATTTCTACATAACTACCTCCTATCAGGAGAGACCTCAGGGCTGCATCTTTTGAGCGCAGTACTGAGCCTGAAAACCGTTTACAACCCCAGTTACAAGTAAAACTAGCTAAAATGTGCCTGGCTGCTGTTCACTAAAAGCTCATTCTGGGTACATTTTTGGTATACATTTGCTTCTGCCGGGTCAGCTGAGCAGCGAATTTCTATTTAACCACCTGCTATCATGAGAGACCTCAGGCTGCATGTTTTAAGCCCAGTACTGATCCTGAAAAGCGTTTCCAACCCCACTTACAAGTAAAACTAGCTAAAATGTGCCTGGCTGCTGTTCACTGAAAAGCTCATT
Organism: Lissotriton vulgaris; assembly: GCF_964263255.1. Classification (NCBI taxonomy): domain Eukaryota; kingdom Metazoa; phylum Chordata; class Amphibia; order Caudata; family Salamandridae; genus Lissotriton; species Lissotriton vulgaris. The sequence continues at coordinate 848,030 of NW_028244806.1, read as the reverse complement.
CTGGGTACATTTTTGGTATACATTTGCTTCTGCCGGGTCAGCTGAGCAGTGAATTTCTACTTAACTATCTCCTATCAGGAGAGACCTCAGGGCTGCATCTTTTGAGGGCAGTACTGAGCCTGAAAAGCGTTTACAACCCCACTTACAAGTAAAACTAGCTAAAATGTGCCTGGCTGCTGTTCACTGAAAAGCTCATTCTGGGTACATTTTTGGTATACATTTGCTTCTGCCGGGTCAGCTGAGCAGTGAATTTCTACTTAACTACCTCCTATCAGGAGAGACCTCAGGGCTGCATCTTTTGAGCGCAGTACTGAGCCTGAAAAGCGTTTACAACCCCACTTACAAGTAAAACTAGCTAAAATGTGCCTGGCTGCTGTTCACTGAAAAGCTTATTCTGGGTACATTTTTGGTATACATTTGCTTCTGCCGGGTCAGCTGAGCAGTGAATTTCTACTTAACTACCTCCTATCAGGAGAGACCTCAGGGCTGCATCTTTTGAGCGCAGTACTGAGCCTGAAAAGCGTTTACAACCCCACTTACAAGTAAAACTAGCTAAAATGTGCCTGGCTGCTGTTCACTGAAAAGCTCATTCTGGGTACATTTTTGGTATACATTTGCTTCTGCCGGGTCAGCTGAGCAGTGAATTTCTACTTAACTACCTCCTATCAGGAGAGACCTCAGGGCTGCATCTTTTGAGCGCAGTACTGAGCCTGAAAAGCGTTTACAACCCCACTTACAAGTAAAACTAGCTAAAATGTGCCTGGCTGCTGTTCACTGAAAAGCTCATTCTGGTACATTTTTGGTATACATTTGCTTCTGCCGGGTCAGCTGAGCAGTGAATTTCTACTTAACTAACTCCTATCAGGAGAGACCTCAGGGCTGCATCTTTTCAGTGCAGTACTGAGCCTGAAAAGCGTTTACAACCCCACTTACAAGTAAAACTAGCTAAAATGTGCCTGGCTGCTGTTCACTGAAAAGCTCATTCTGGGTACATTTTTGGTATACATTTGCTTCTGCCGGGTCAGCTGAGCAGTGAATTTCTACTTAACTACCTCCTATCAGGAGAGACCTCAGGGCTGCATCTTTTGAGCGCAGTACTGAGCCTGAAAAGCGTTTACAACCCCACTTACAAGTAGAACTAGCTAAAATGTGCCTGGCTGCTGTTCACTGAAAAGCTCATTCTGGGTACATTTTTGGTATACATTTGCTTCTGCCGGGTCAGCTGAGCAGTGAATTTCTACTTAACTACCTCCTATCAGGAGAGACCTCAGGGCTGCATCTTTTGAGCGCAGTACTGAGCTTGAAAAGCGTTTCCAACCCCAGTTACAAGTAAAACTAGCTCAAATGTGCCTGGCTGCTGTTCACTGAAAAGCTCATTCTGGGTACATTTTTGGTATACAGTTGCTTCTGCCGGGTCAGCTGAGCAGTGAATTTCTACATAACTACCTCCTATCAGGAGAGACCTCAGGGCTGCATCTTTTGAGCGCAGTACTGAGCCTGAAAACCGTTTACAACCCCAGTTACAAGTAAAACTAGCTAAAATGTGCCTGGCTGCTGTTCACTGAAAAGCTCATTCTGGGTACATTTTTGGTATACATTTGCTTCTGCCGGGTCAGCTGAGCAGGGAATTTCTATTTAACCACCTGCTATCATGAGAGACCTCAGGCTGCATGTTTTAAGCCCAGTACTGATCCTGAAAAGCGTTTCCAACCCCACTTACAAGTAAAACTAGCTAAAATGTGCCTGGCTGCTGTTCACTGTAAAGCTCATTCTGGGTACATTTTTGGTATACATTTGCTTCTGCCGGGTCAGCTGAGCAGTGAATTTCTACTTAACTACCTCCTATCAGGAGAGACCTCAGGGCTGCATCTTTTGAGGGCAGTACTGAGCCTGAAAAGCGTTTACAACCCCACTTACATGTAAAACTAGCTAAAATGTGCCTGGCTGCTGTTCACTGAAAAGCTCATTCTGGGTACATTTTTGGTATACATTTGCTTCTGCCGGGTCAGCTGAGCATGGAATTTCTACTTAACTACCTCCTATCAGGAGAGACCTCAGGGCTGCATCTTTTGAGCGCAGTACTGAGCCTGAAAAGCGTTTACAACCCCACTTACAAGTAAAACTAGCTAAAATGTGCCTGGCTGCTGTTCACTGAAAAGCTCATTCTGGGTACATTTTTGGTATACATTTGCATCTGACGGGTCAGCTGAGCAGTGAATTTCTACTTAACTATCTCCTATCAGGAGAGACCTCAGGGCTGCATCTTTTGAGCGCAGTACTGAGCCTGAAAAGCGTTTACAACCCAACTTACAAGTAAAACTAGCTAAAATGTGCCTGGCTGCTGTTCACTGAAAAGCTCATTCTGGGTACATTTTTGGTATACAGTTGCTTCTGCCGGGTCAGCTGAGCAGTGAATTTCTACATAACTACCTCCTATCAGGAGAGACCTCAGGGCTGCATCTTTTGAGCGCAGTACTGAGCCTGAAAACCGTTTACAACCCCAGTTACAAGTAAAACTAGCTAAAATGTGCCTGGCTGCTGTTCACTAAAAGCTCATTCTGGGTACATTTTTGGTATACATTTGCTTCTGCCGGGTCAGCTGAGCAGCGAATTTCTATTTAACCACCTGCTATCATGAGAGACCTCAGGCTGCATGTTTTAAGCCCAGTACTGATCCTGAAAAGCGTTTCCAACCCCACTTACAAGTAAAACTAGCTAAAATGTGCCTGGCTGCTGTTCACTGAAAAGCTCATTCTGGGTACATTTTTGGTATACATTTGCTTCTGCCGGGTCAGCTGAGCAGTGAATTTCTACTTAACTATCTCCTATCAGGAGAGACCTCAGGGCTGCATCTTTTGAGGGCAGTACTGAGCCTGAAAAGCGTTTACAACCCCACTTACAAGTAAAACTAGCTAAAATGTGCCTGGCTGCTGTTCACTGAAAAGCTCATTCTGGGTACATTTTTGGTATACATTTGCTTCTGCCGGGTCAGCTGAGCAGTGAATTTCTACTTAACTACCTCCTATCAGGAGAGACCTCAGGGCTGCATCTTTTGAGCGCAGTACTGAGCCTGAAAAGCGTTTACAACCCCACTTACAAGTAAAACTAGCTAAAATGTGCCTGGCTGCTGTTCACTGAAAAGCTTATTCTGGGTACATTTTTGGTATACATTTGCTTCTGCCGGGTCAGCTGAGCAGTGAATTTCTACTTAACTACCTCCTATCAGGAGAGACCTCAGGGCTGCATCTTTTGAGCGCAGTACTGAGCCTGAAAAGCGTTTACAACCCCACTTACAAGTAAAACTAGCTAAAATGTGCCTGGCTGCTGTTCACTGAAAAGCTCATTCTGGGTACATTTTTGGTATACATTTGCTTCTGCCGGGTCAGCTGAGCAGTGAATTTCTACTTAACTACCTCCTATCAGGAGAGACCTCAGGGCTGCATCTTTTGAGCGCAGTACTGAGCCTGAAAAGCGTTTACAACCCCACTTACAAGTAAAACTAGCTAAAATGTGCCTGGCTGCTGTTCACTGAAAAGCTCATTCTGGTACATTTTTGGTATACATTTGCTTCTGCCGGGTCAGCTGAGCAGTGAATTTCTACTTAACTAACTCCTATCAGGAGAGACCTCAGGGCTGCATCTTTTCAGTGCAGTACTGAGCCTGAAAAGCGTTTACAACCCCACTTACAAGTAAAACTAGCTAAAATGTGCCTGGCTGCTGTTCACTGAAAAGCTCATTCTGGGTACATTTTTGGTATACATTTGCTTCTGCCGGGTCAGCTGAGCAGTGAATTTCTACTTAACTACCTCCTATCAGGAGAGACCTCAGGGCTGCATCTTTTGAGCGCAGTACTGAGCCTGAAAAGCGTTTACAACCCCACTTACAAGTAGAACTAGCTAAAATGTGCCTGGCTGCTGTTCACTGAAAAGCTCATTCTGGGTACATTTTTGGTATACATTTGCTTCTGCCGGGTCAGCTGAGCAGTGAATTTCTACTTAACTACCTCCTATCAGGAGAGACCTCAGGGCTGCATCTTTTGAGCGCAGTACTGAGCTTGAAAAGCGTTTCCAACCCCAGTTACAAGTAAAACTAGCTCAAATGTGCCTGGCTGCTGTTCACTGAAAAGCTCATTCTGGGTACATTTTTGGTATACAGTTGCTTCTGCCGGGTCAGCTGAGCAGTGAATTTCTACATAACTACCTCCTATCAGGAGAGACCTCAGGGCTGCATCTTTTGAGCGCAGAACTGAGCCTGAAAACCGTTTACAACCCCAGTTACAAGTAAAACTAGCTAAAATGTGCCTGGCTGCTGTTCACTGAAAAGCTCATTCTGGGTACATTTTTGGTATACATTTGCTTCTGCCGGGTCAGCTGAGCAGGGAATTTCTATTTAACCACCTGCTATCATGAGAGACCTCAGGCTGCATGTTTTAAGCCCAGTACTGATCCTGAAAAGCGTTTCCAACCCCACTTACAAGTAAAACTAGCTAAAATGTGCCTGGCTGCTGTTCACTGTAAAGCTCATTCTGGGTACATTTTTGGTATACATTTGCTTCTGCCGGGTCAGCTGAGCAGTGAATTTCTACTTAACTACCTCCTATCAGGAGAGACCTCAGGGCTGCATCTTTTGAGGGCAGTACTGAGCCTGAAAAGCGTTTACAACCCCACTTACATGTAAAACTAGCTAAAATGTGCCTGGCTGCTGTTCACTGAAAAGCTCATTCTGGGTACATTTTTGGTATACATTTGCTTCTGCCGGGTCAGCTGAGCAGTGAATTTCTACTTAACTACCTCCTATCAGGAGAGACCTCAGGGCTGCATCTTTTGAGCGCAGTACTGAGCCTGAAAAGCGTTTACAACCCCACTTACAAGTAAAACTAGCTAAAATGTGCCTGGCTGCTGTTCACTGAAAAGCTCATTCTGGGTACATTTTTGGTATACATTTGCATCTGACGGGTCAGCTGAGCAGTGAATTTCTACTTAACTATCTCCTATCAGGAGAGACCTCAGGGCTGCATCTTTTGAGCGCAGTACTGAGCCTGAAAAGCGTTTACAACCCAACTTACAAGTAAAACTAGCTAAAATGTGCCTGGCTGCTGTTCACTGAAAAGCTCATTCTGGGTACATTTTTGGTATACAGTTGCTTCTGCCGGGTCAGCTGAGCAGTGAATTTCTACATAACTACCTCCTATCAGGAGAGACCTCAGGGCTGCATCTTTTGAGCGCAGTACTGAGCCTGAAAACCGTTTACAACCCCAGTTACAAGTAAAACTAGCTAAAATGTGCCTGGCTGCTGTTCACTAAAAGCTCATTCTGGGTACATTTTTGGTATACATTTGCTTCTGCCGGGTCAGCTGAGCAGCGAATTTCTATTTAACCACCTGCTATCATGAGAGACCTCAGGCTGCATGTTTTAAGCCCAGTACTGATCCTGAAAAGCGTTTCCAACCCCACTTACAAGTAAAACTAGCTAAAATGTGCCTGGCTGCTGTTCACTGAAAAGCTCATTCTGGGTACATTTTTGGTATACATTTGCTTCTGCCGGGTCAGCTGAGCAGTGAATTTCTACTTAACTATCTCCTATCAGGAGAGACCTCAGGGCTGCATCTTTTGAGGGCAGTACTGAGCCTGAAAAGCGTTTACAACCCCACTTACAAGTAAAACTAGCTAAAATGTGCCTGGCTGCTGTTCACTGAAAAGCTCATTCTGGGTACATTTTTGGTATACATTTGCTTCTGCCGGGTCAGCTGAGCAGTGAATTTCTACTTAACTACCTCCTATCAGGAGAGACCTCAGGGCTGCATCTTTTGAGCGCAGTACTGAGCCTGAAAAGCGTTTACAACCCCACTTACAAGTAAAACTAGCTAAAATGTGCCTGGCTGCTGTTCACTGAAAAGCTTATTCTGGGTACATTTTTGGTATACATTTGCTTCTGCCGGGTCAGCTGAGCAGTGAATTTCTACTTAACTAACTCCTATCAGGAGAGACCTCAGGGCTGCATCTTTTCAGTGCAGTACTGAGCCTGAAAAGCGTTTACAACCCCACTTACAAGTAAAACTAGCTAAAATGTGCCTGGCTGCTGTTCACTGAAAAGCTCATTCTGGGTACATTTTTGGTATACATTTGCTTCTGCCGGGTCAGCTGAGCAGTGAATTTCTACTTAACTACCTCCTATCAGGAGAGACCTCAGGGCTGCATCTTTTGAGCGCAGTACTGAGCCTGAAAAGCGTTTACAACCCCACTTACAAGTAGAACTAGCTAAAATGTGCCTGGCTGCTGTTCACTGAAAAGCTCATTCTGGGTACATTTTTGGTATACATTTGCTTCTGCCGGGTCAGCTGAGCAGTGAATTTCTACTTAACTACCTCCTATCAGGAGAGACCTCAGGGCTGCATCTTTTGAGCGCAGTACTGAGCTTGAAAAGCGTTTCCAACCCCAGTTACAAGTAAAACTAGCTCAAATGTGCCTGGCTGCTGTTCACTGAAAAGCTCATTCTGGGTACATTTTTGGTATACAGTTGCTTCTGCCGGGTCAGCTGAGCAGTGAATTTCTACATAACTACCTCCTATCAGGAGAGACCTCAGGGCTGCATCTTTTGAGCGCAGAACTGAGCCTGAAAACCGTTTACAACCCCAGTTACAAGTAAAACTAGCTAAAATGTGCCTGGCTGCTGTTCACTGAAAAGCTCATTCTGGGTACATTTTTGGTATACATTTGCTTCTGCCGGGTCAGCTGAGCAGGGAATTTCTATTTAACCACCTGCTATCATGAGAGACCTCAGGCTGCATGTTTTAAGCCCAGTACTGATCCTGAAAAGCGTTTCCAACCCCACTTACAAGTAAAACTAGCTAAAATGTGCCTGGCTGCTGTTCACTGTAAAGCTCATTCTGGGTACATTTTTGGTATACATTTGCTTCTGCCGGGTCAGCTGAGCAGTGAATTTCTACTTAACTACCTCCTATCAGGAGAGACCTCAGGGCTGCATCTTTTGAGGGCAGTACTGAGCCTGAAAAGCGTTTACAACCCCACTTACATGTAAAACTAGCTAAAATGTGCCTGGCTGCTGTTCACTGAAAAGCTCATTCTGGGTACATTTTTGGTATACATTTGCTTCTGCCGGGTCAGCTGAGCAGTGAATTTCTACTTAACTACCTCCTATCAGGAGAGACCTCAGGGCTGCATCTTTTGAGCGCAGTACTGAGCCTGAAAAGCGTTTACAACCCCACTTACAAGTAAAACTAGCTAAAATGTGCCTGGCTGCTGTTCACTGAAAAGCTCATTCTGGGTACATTTTTGGTATACATTTGCATCTGACGGGTCAGCTGAGCAGTGAATTTCTACTTAACTATCTCCTATCAGGAGAGACCTCAGGGCTGCATCTTTTGAGCGCAGTACTGAGCCTGAAAAGCGTTTACAACCCAACTTACAAGTAAAACTAGCTAAAATGTGCCTGGCTGCTGTTCACTGAAAAGCTCATTCTGGGTACATTTTTGGTATACAGTTGCTTCTGCCGGGTCAGCTGAGCAGTGAATTTCTACATAACTACCTCCTATCAGGAGAGACCTCAGGGCTGCATCTTTTGAGCGCAGTACTGAGCCTGAAAACCGTTTACAACCCCAGTTACAAGTAAAACTAGCTAAAATGTGCCTGGCTGCTGTTCACTAAAAGCTCATTCTGGGTACATTTTTGGTATACATTTGCTTCTGCCGGGTCAGCTGAGCAGCGAATTTCTATTTAACCACCTGCTATCATGAGAGACCTCAGGCTGCATGTTTTAAGCCCAGTACTGATCCTGAAAAGCGTTTCCAACCCCACTTACAAGTAAAACTAGCTAAAATGTGCCTGGCTGCTGTTCACTGAAAAGCTCATTCTGGGTACATTTTTGGTATACATTTGCTTCTGCCGGGTCAGCTGAGCAGTGAATTTCTACTTAACTATCTCCTATCAGGAGAGACCTCAGGGCTGCATCTTTTGAGGGCAGTACTGAGCCTGAAAAGCGTTTACAACCCCACTTACAAGTAAAACTAGCTAAAATGTGCCTGGCTGCTGTTCACTGAAAAGCTCATTCTGGGTACATTTTTGGTATACATTTGCTTCTGCCGGGTCAGCTGAGCAGTGAATTTCTACTTAACTACCTCCTATCAGGAGAGACCTCAGGGCTGCATCTTTTGAGCGCAGTACTGAGCCTGAAAAGCGTTTACAACCCCACTTACAAGTAAAACTAGCTAAAATGTGCCTGGCTGCTGTTCACTGAAAAGCTTATTCTGGGTACATTTTTGGTATACATTTGCTTCTGCCGGGTCAGCTGAGCAGTGAATTTCTACTTAACTAACTCCTATCAGGAGAGACCTCAGGGCTGCATCTTTTCAGTGCAGTACTGAGCCTGAAAAGCGTTTACAACCCCACTTACAAGTAAAACTAGCTAAAATGTGCCTGGCTGCTGTTCACTGAAAAGCTCATTCTGGGTACATTTTTGGTATACATTTGCTTCTGCCGGGTCAGCTGAGCAGTGAATTTCTACTTAACTACCTCCTATCAGGAGAGACCTCAGGGCTGCATCTTTTGAGCGCAGTACTGAGCCTGAAAAGCGTTTACAACCCCACTTACAAGTAGAACTAGCTAAAATGTGCCTGGCTGCTGTTCACTGAAAAGCTCATTCTGGGTACATTTTTGGTATACATTTGCTTCTGCCGGGTCAGCTGAGCAGTGAATTTCTACTTAACTACCTCCTATCAGGAGAGACCTCAGGGCTGCATCTTTTGAGCGCAGTACTGAGCTTGAAAAGCGTTTCCAACCCCAGTTACAAGTAAAACTAGCTCAAATGTGCCTGGCTGCTGTTCACTGAAAAGCTCATTCTGGGTACATTTTTGGTATACAGTTGCTTCTGCCGGGTCAGCTGAGCAGTGAATTTCTACATAACTACCTCCTATCAGGAGAGACCTCAGGGCTGCATCTTTTGAGCGCAGAACTGAGCCTGAAAACCGTTTACAACCCCAGTTACAAGTAAAACTAGCTAAAATGTGCCTGGCTGCTGTTCACTGAAAAGCTCATTCTGGGTACATTTTTGGTATACATTTGCTTCTGCCGGGTCAGCTGAGCAGGGAATTTCTATTTAACCACCTGCTATCATGAGAGACCTCAGGCTGCATGTTTTAAGCCCAGTACTGATCCTGAAAAGCGTTTCCAACCCCACTTACAAGTAAAACTAGCTAAAATGTGCCTGGCTGCTGTTCACTGTAAAGCTCATTCTGGGTACATTTTTGGTATACATTTGCTTCTGCCGGGTCAGCTGAGCAGTGAATTTCTACTTAACTACCTCCTATCAGGAGAGACCTCAGGGCTGCATCTTTTGAGGGCAGTACTGAGCCTGAAAAGCGTTTACAACCCCACTTACATGTAAAACTAGCTAAAATGTGCCTGGCTGCTGTTCACTGAAAAGCTCATTCTGGGTACATTTTTGGTATACATTTGCTTCTGCCGGGTCAGCTGAGCAGTGAATTTCTACTTAACTACCTCCTATCAGGAGAGACCTCAGGGCTGCATCTTTTGAGCGCAGTACTGAGCCTGAAAAGCGTTTACAACCCCACTTACAAGTAAAACTAGCTAAAATGTGCCTGGCTGCTGTTCACTGAAAAGCTCATTCTGGGTACATTTTTGGTATACATTTGCATCTGACGGGTCAGCTGAGCAGTGAATTTCTACTTAACTATCTCCTATCAGGAGAGACCTCAGGGCTGCATCTTTTGAGCGCAGTACTGAGCCTGAAAAGCGTTTACAACCCAACTTACAAGTAAAACTAGCTAAAATGTGCCTGGCTGCTGTTCACTGAAAAGCTCATTCTGGGTACATTTTTGGTATACAGTTGCTTCTGCCGGGTCAGCTGAGCAGTGAATTTCTACATAACTACCTCCTATCAGGAGAGACCTCAGGGCTGCATCTTTTGAGCGCAGTACTGAGCCTGAAAACCGTTTACAACCCCAGTTACAAGTAAAACTAGCTAAAATGTGCCTGGCTGCTGTTCACTAAAAGCTCATTCTGGGTACATTTTTGGTATACATTTGCTTCTGCCGGGTCAGCTGAGCAGCGAATTTCTATTTAACCACCTGCTATCATGAGAGACCTCAGGCTGCATGTTTTAAGCCCAGTACTGATCCTGAAAAGCGTTTCCAACCCCACTTACAAGTAAAACTAGCTAAAATGTGCCTGGCTGCTGTTCACTGAAAAGCTCATTCTGGGTACATTTTTGGTATACATTTGCTTCTGCCGGGTCAGCTGAGCAGTGAATTTCTACTTAACTATCTCCTATCAGGAGAGACCTCAGGGCTGCATCTTTTGAGGGCAGTACTGAGCCTGAAAAGCGTTTACAACCCCACTTACAAGTAAAACTAGCTAAAATGTGCCTGGCTGCTGTTCACTGAAAAGCTCATTCTGGGTACATTTTTGGTATACATTTGCTTCTGCCGGGTCAGCTGAGCAGTGAATTTCTACCTAACTACCTCCTATCAGGAGAGACCTCAGGGCTGCATCTTTTGAGCGCAGTACTGAGCCTGAAAAGCGTTTACAACCCCACTTACAAGTAAAACTAGCTAAAATGTGCCTGGCTGCTGTTCACTGAAAAGCTTATTCTGGGTACATTTTTGGTATACATTTGCTTCTGCCGGGTCAGCTGAGCAGTGAATTTCTACTTAACTAACTCCTATCAGGAGAGACCTCAGGGCTGCATCTTTTCAGTGCAGTACTGAGCCTGAAAAGCGTTTACAACCCCACTTACAAGTAAAACTAGCTAAAATGTGCCTGGCTGCTGTTCACTGAAAAGCTCATTCTGGGTACATTTTTGGTATACATTTGCTTCTGCCGGGTCAGCTGAGCAGTGAATTTCTACTTAACTACCTCCTATCAGGAGAGACCTCAGGGCTGCATCTTTTGAGCGCAGTACTGAGCCTGAAAAGCGTTTACAACCCCACTTACAAGTAGAACTAGCTAAAATGTGCCTGGCTGCTGTTCACTGAAAAGCTCATTCTGGTACATTTTTGGTATACATTTGCTTCTGCCGGGTCAGCTGAGCAGTGAATTTCTACTTAACTAACTCCTATCAGGAGAGACCTCAGGGCTGCATCTTTTCAGTGCAGTACTGAGCCTGAAAAGCGTTTACAACCCCACTTACAAGTAAAACTAGCTAAAATGTGCCTGGCTGCTGTTCACTGAAAAGCTCATTCTGGGTACATTTTTGGTATACATTTGCTTCTGCCGGGTCAGCTGAGCAGTGAATTTCTACTTAACTACCTCCTATCAGGAGAGACCTCAGGGCTGCATCTTTTGAGCGCAGTACTGAGCCTGAAAAGCGTTTACAACCCCACTTACAAGTAGAACTAGCTAAAATGTGCCTGGCTGCTGTTCACTGAAAAGCTCATTCTGGGTACATTTTTGGTATACATTTGCTTCTGCCGGGTCAGCTGAGCAGTGAATTTCTACTTAACTACCTCCTATCAGGAGAGACCTCAGGGCTGCATCTTTTGAGCGCAGTACTGAGCTTGAAAAGCGTTTCCAACCCCAGTTACAAGTAAAACTAGCTCAAATGTGCCTGGCTGCTGTTCACTGAAAAGCTCATTCTGGGTACATTTTTGGTATACATTTGCTTCTGCCGGGTCAGCTGAGCAGTGAATTTCTACTTAACTACCTCCTATCAGGAGAGACCTCAGGGCTGCATCTTTTGAGCGCAGTACTGAGCCTGAAAACCGTTTACAACCCCAGTTACAAGTAAAACTAGCTAAAATGTGCCTGGCTGCTGTTCACTAAAAGCTCATTCTGGGTACATTTTTGGTATACATTTGCTTCTGCCGGGTCAGCTGAGCAGCGAATTTCTATTTAACCACCTCCTATCAGGAGAGACCTCAGGGCTGCATCTTTTGAGGGCAGTACTGAGCCTGAAAAGCGTTTACAACCCCACTTACAAGTAAAACTAGCTAAAATGTGCCTGGCTGCTGTTCACTGAAAAGCTCATTCTGGGTACATTTTTGGTATACATTTGCTTCTGCCGGGTCAGCTGAGCAGTGAATTTCTACTTAACTACCTCCTATCAGGAGAGACCTCAGGGCTGCATCTTTTGAGCGCAGTACTGAGCCTGAAAAGCGTTTACAACCCCACTTACAAGTAAAACTAGCTAAAATGTGCCTGGCTGCTGTTCACTGAAAAGCTTATTCTGGGTACATTTTTGGTATACATTTGCTTCTGCCGGGTCAGCTGAGCAGTGAATTTCTACTTAACTACCTCCTATCAGGAGAGACCTCAGGGCTGCATCTTTTGAGCGCAGTACTGAGCCTGAAAAGCGTTTACAACCCCACTTACAAGTAAAACTAGCTAAAATGTGCCTGGCTGCTGTTCACTGAAAAGCTCATTCTGGGTACATTTTTGGTATACATTTGCATCTGACGGGTCAGCTGAGCAGTGAATTTCTACTTAACTATCTCCTATCAGGAGAGACCTCAGGGCTGCATCTTTTGAGCGCAGTACTGAGCCTGAAAAGCGTTTACAACCCAACTTACAAGTAAAACTAGCTAAAATGTGCCTGGCTGCTGTTCACTGAAAAGCTCATTCTGGGTACATTTTTGGTATACAGTTGCTTCTGCCGGGTCAGCTGAGCAGTGAATTTCTACATAACTACCTCCTATCAGGAGAGACCTCAGGGCTGCATCTTTTGAGCGCAGTACTGAGCCTGAAAACCGTTTACAACCCCAGTTACAAGTAAAACTAGCTAAAATGTGCCTGGCTGCTGTTCACTGAAAAGCTCATTCTGGGTACATTTTTGGTATACATTTGCTTCTGCCGGGTCAGCTGAGCAGGGAATTTCTATTTAACCACCTGCTATCATGAGAGACCTCAGGCTGCATGTTTTAAGCCCAGTACTGATCCTGAAAAGCGTTTCCAACCCCACTTACAAGTAAAACTAGCTAAAATGTGCCTGGCTGCTGTTCACTGTAAAGCTCATTCTGGGTACATTTTTGGTATACATTTGCTTCTGCCGGGTCAGCTGAGCAGTGAATTTCTACTTAACTACCTCCTATCAGGAGAGACCTCAGGGCTGCATCTTTTGAGGGCAGTACTGAGCCTGAAAAGCGTTTACAACCCCACTTACATGTAAAACTAGCTAAAATGTGCCTGGCTGCTGTTCACTGAAAAGCTCATTCGGGTACATTTTTGGTATACATTTGCTTCTGCCGGGTCAGCTGAGCAGTGAATTTCTACTTAACTACCTCCTATCAGGAGAGACCTCAGGGCTGCATCTTTTGAGCGCAGTACTGAGCCTGAAAAGCGTTTACAACCCCACTTACAAGTAAAACTAGCTAAAATGTGCCTGGCTGCTGTTCACTGAAAAGCTCATTCTGGGTACATTTTTGGTATACATTTGCATCTGACGGGTCAGCTGAGCAGTGAATTTCTACTTAACTATCTCCTATCAGGAGAGACCTCAGGGCTGCATCTTTTGAGCGCAGTACTGAGCCTGAAAAGCGTTTACAACCCAACTTACAAGTAAAACTAGCTAAAATGTGCCTGGCTGCTGTTCACTGAAAAGCTCATTCTGGGTACATTTTTGGTATACAGTTGCTTCTGCCGGGTCAGCTGAGCAGTGAATTTCTACATAACTACCTCCTATCAGGAGAGACCTCAGGGCTGCATCTTTTGAGCGCAGTACTGAGCCTGAAAACCGTTTACAACCTCAGTTACAAGTAAAACTAGCTAAAATGTGCCTGGCTGCTGTTCACTAAAAGCTCATTCTGGGTACATTTTTGGTATACATTTGCTTCTGCCGGGTCAGCTGAGCAGCGAATTTCTATTTAACCACCTGCTATCATGAGAGACCTCAGGCTGCATGTTTTAAGCCCAGTACTGATCCTGAAAAGCGTTTCCAACCCCACTTACAAGTAAAACTAGCTAAAATGTGCCTGGCTGCTGTTCACTGAAAAGCTCATTCTGGGTACATTTTTGGTATACATTTGCTTCTGCCGGGTCAGCTGAGCAGTGAATTTCTACTTAACTATCTCCTATCAGGAGAGACCTCAGGGCTGCATCTTTTGAGGGCAGTACTGAGCCTGAAAAGCGTTTACAACCCCACTTACAAGTAAAACTAGCTAAAATGTGCCTGGCTGCTGTTCACTGAAAAGCTCATTCTGGGTACATTTTTGGTATACATTTGCTTCTGCCGGGTCAGCTGAGCAGTGAATTTCTACTTAACTACCTCCTATCAGGAGAGACCTCAGGGCTGCATCTTTTGAGCGCAGTACTGAGCCTGAAAAGCGTTTACAACCCCACTTACAAGTAAAACTAGCTAAAATGTGCCTGGCTGCTGTTCACTGAAAAGCTTATTCTGGGTACATTTTTGGTATACATTTGCTTCTGCCGGGTCAGCTGAGCAGTGAATTTCTACTTAACTACCTCCTATCAGGAGAGACCTCAGGGCTGCATCTTTTGAGCGCAGTACTGAGCCTGAAAAGCGTTTACAACCCCACTTACAAGTAAAACTAGCTAAAATGTGCCTGGCTGCTGTTCACTGAAAAGCTCATTCTGGGTACATTTTTGGTATACATTTGCTTCTGCCGGGTCAGCTGAGCAGTGAATTTCTACTTAACTACCTCCTATCAGGAGAGACCTCAGGGCTGCATCTTTTGAGCGCAGTACTGAGCCTGAAAAGCGTTTACAACCCCACTTACAAGTAAAACTAGCTAAAATGTGCCTGGCTGCTGTTCACTGAAAAGCTCATTCTGGTACATTTTTGGTATACATTTGCTTCTGCCGGGTCAGCTGAGCAGTGAATTTCTACTTAACTAACTCCTATCAGGAGAGACCTCAGGGCTGCATCTTTTCAGTGCAGTACTGAGCCTGAAAAGCGTTTACAACCCCACTTACAAGTAAAACTAGCTAAAATGTGCCTGGCTGCTGTTCACTGAAAAGCTCATTCTGGGTACATTTTTGGTATACATTTGCTTCTGCCGGGTCAGCTGAGCAGTGAATTTCTACTTAACTACCTCCTATCAGGAGAGACCTCAGGGCTGCATCTTTTGAGCGCAGTACTGAGCCTGAAAAGCGTTTACAACCCCACTTACAAGTAGAACTAGCTAAAATGTGCCTGGCTGCTGTTCACTGAAAAGCTCATTCTGGGTACATTTTTGGTATACATTTGCTTCTGCCGGGTCAGCTGAGCAGTGAATTTCTACTTAACTACCTCCTATCAGGAGAGACCTCAGGGCTGCATCTTTTGAGCGCAGTACTGAGCTTGAAAAGCGTTTCCAACCCCAGTTACAAGTAAAACTAGCTCAAATGTGCCTGGCTGCTGTTCACTGAAAAGCTCATTCTGGGTACATTTTTGGTATACATTTGCTTCTGCAGGGTCAGCTGAGCAGTGAATTTCTACTTAACTACCTCCTATCAGGAGAGACCTCAGGGCTGCATCTTTTGAGCGCAGTACTGAGCCTGAAAAGCGTTTCCAACCCCACTTACAAGTAAAACTAGCTAAAATGTGCCTGGCTGCTGTTCACTGAAAAGCTCATTCTGGGTACATTTTTGGTATACATTTGCTTCTGCCGGGTCAGCTGAGCAGTGAATTTCTACTTAACTATCTCCTATCAGGAGAGACCTCAGGGCTGCATCTTTTGAGGGCAGTACTGAGCCTGAAAAGCGTTTACAACCCCACTTACAAGTAAAACTAGCTAAAATGTGCCTGGATGCTGTTCACTGAAAAGCTCATTCTGGGTACATTTTTGGTATACATTTGCTTCTGCCGGGTCAGCTGAGCAGTGAATTTCTACTTAAATACCTCCTATCAGGAGAGACCTCAGGGCTGCATCTTTTGAGCGCAGTACTGAGCCTGAAAAGCGTTTACAACCCCACTTACAAGTAAAATTAGCTAAAATGTGCCTGGCTGCTGTTCACTGAAAAGCTCATTCTGGGTACATTTTTGGTATACATTTGCTTCTGCCGGGTCAGCTGAGCAGTGAATTTCTACTTAACTACCTCCTATCAGGAGAGACCTCAGGGCTGCATCTTTTGAGCGCAGTACTGAGCCTGAAAAGCGTTTACAACCCCACTTACAAGTAAAACTAGCTAAAATGTGCCTGGCTGCTGTTCACT
This sequence comes from Lissotriton vulgaris, assembly GCF_964263255.1. Classification (NCBI taxonomy): domain Eukaryota; kingdom Metazoa; phylum Chordata; class Amphibia; order Caudata; family Salamandridae; genus Lissotriton; species Lissotriton vulgaris. Next base: position 831,909 of record NW_028244806.1, on the reverse strand, counting down.
GAAAAGCTCATTCTGGTTACATTTTTGGTATACATTTGCTTCTGCCGGGGCAGCTGAGCAGTGAATTTCTACTTAACTACCTCCTATCAGAAGACACCTCAGGGCTGCATCTTTTGAGCGCAGTACTGAGCCTGAAAAGCGTTTACAACCCCACTTACAAGTAAAACTAGCTAAAATGTGCCTGGCTGCTGTTCACTGAAAAGCTCATTCTGGGTACATTTTTGGTATACATTTGCTTCTGCCGGGTCAGCTGAGCAGTGAATTTCTACTTAACTACCTCCTATCAGGAGAGACCTCAGGGCTGCATCTTTTGAGCGCAGTACTGAGCTTGAAAAGCGTTTCCAACCCCAGTTACAAGTAAAACTAGCTCAAATGTGCCTGGCTGCTGTTCACTGAAAAGCTCATTCTGGGTACATTTTTGGTATACATTTGCTTCTGCCGGGTCAGCTGAGCAGTGAATTTCTACTTAACTACCTCCTATCAGGAGAGACCTCAGGGCTGCATCTTTTGAGCGCAGTACTGAGCCTGAAAAGCGTTTCCAACCCCACTTACAAGTAAAACTAGCTAAAATGTGCCTGGCTGCTGTTCACTGAAAAGCTCATTCTGGGTACATTTTTGGTATACATTTGCTTCTGCCGGGTCAGCTGAGCAGTGAATTTCTACTTAACTATCTCCTATCAGGAGAGACCTCAGGGCTGCATCTTTTGAGGGCAGTACTGAGCCTGAAAAGCGTTTACAACCCCACTTACAAGTAAAACTAGCTAAAATGTGCCTGGATGCTGTTCACTGAAAAGCTCATTCTGGGTACATTTTTGGTATACATTTGCTTCTGCCGGGTCAGCTGAGCAGTGAATTTCTACTTAAATACCTCCTATCAGGAGAGACCTCAGGGCTGCATCTTTTGAGCGCAGTACAGAGCCTGAAAAGCGTTTACAACCCCACTTACAGGTAAAATTAGCTAAAATGTGCCTGGCTGCTGTTCACTGAAAAGCTCATTCTGGGTACATTTTTGGTATACATTTGCTTCTGCCGGGTCAGCTGAGCAGTGAATTTCTACTTAACTACCTCCTATCAGGAGAGACCTCAGGGCTGCATCTTTTGAGCGCAGTACTGAGCCTGAAAAGCGTTTACAACCCCACTTACAAGTAAAACTAGCTCAAATGTGCCTGGCTGCTGTTCACTGAAAAGCTCATTCTGGTACATTTTTGGTATACATTTGCTTCTGCCGGGTCAGCTGAGCAGTGAATTTCTACTTAACTACCTCCTATCAGGAGAGACCTCAGGGCTGCATCTTTTGAGCGCAGTACTGAGCTTGAAAAGCGTTTCCAACCCCAGTTACAAGTAAAACTAGCTCAAATGTGCCTGGCTGCTGTTCACTGAAAAGCTCATTCTGGGTACATTTTTGGTATACAGTTGCTTCTGCCGGGTCAGCTGAGCAGTGAATTTCTACATAACTACCTCCTATCAGGAGAGACCTCAGGGCTGCATCTTTTGAGCGCAGTACTGAGCCTGAAAACCGTTTACAACCCCAGTTACAAGTAAAACTAGCTAAAATGTGCCTGGCTGCTGTTCACTGAAAAGCTCATTCTGGGTACATTTTTGGTATACATTTGCTTCTGCCGGGTCAGCTGAGCAGGGAATTTCTATTTAACCACCTGCTATCATGAGAGACCTCAGGCTGCATGTTTTAAGCCCAGTACTGATCCTGAAAAGCGTTTCCAACCCCACTTACAAGTAAAACTAGCTAAAATGTGCCTGGCTGCTGTTCACTGAAAAGCTTATTCTGGGTACATTTTTGGTATACATTTGCTTCTGCCGGGTCAGCTGAGCAGTGAATTTCTACTTAACTACCTCCTATCAGGAGAGACCTCAGGGCTGCATCTTTTGAGCGCAGTACTGAGCCTGAAAAGCGTTTACAACCCCACTTACAAGTAAAACTAGCTAAAATGTGCCTGGCTGCTGTTCACTGAAAAGCTCATTCTGGGTACATTTTTGGTATACATTTGCTTCTGCCGGGTCAGCTGAGCAGTGAATTTCTACTTAACTACCTCCTATCAGGAGAGACCTCAGGGCTGCATCTTTTGAGCGCAGTACTGAGCCTGAAAAGCGTTTACAACCCCACTTACAAGTAAAACTAGCTAAAATGTGCCTGGCTGCTGTTCACTGAAAAGCTCATTCTGGTACATTTTTGGTATACATTTGCTTCTGCCGGGTCAGCTGAGCAGTGAATTTCTACTTAACTAACTCCTATCAGGAGAGACCTCAGGGCTGCATCTTTTCAGTGCAGTACTGAGCCTGAAAAGCGTTTACAACCCCACTTACAAGTAAAACTAGCTAAAATGTGCCTGGCTGCTGTTCACTGAAAAGCTCATTCTGGGTACATTTTTGGTATACATTTGCTTCTGCCGGGTCAGCTGAGCAGTGAATTTCTACTTAACTACCTCCTATCAGGAGAGACCTCAGGGCTGCATCTTTTGAGCGCAGTACTGAGCCTGAAAAGCGTTTACAACCCCACTTACAAGTAGAACTAGCTAAAATGTGCCTGGCTGCTGTTCACTGAAAAGCTCATTCTGGGTACATTTTTGGTATACATTTGCTTCTGCCGGGTCAGCTGAGCAGTGAATTTCTACTTAACTACCTCCTATCAGGAGAGACCTCAGGGCTGCATCTTTTGAGCGCAGTACTGAGCTTGAAAAGCGTTTCCAACCCCAGTTACAAGTAAAACTAGCTCAAATGTGCCTGGCTGCTGTTCACTGAAAAGCTCATTCTGGGTACATTTTTGGTATACATTTGCTTCTGCAGGGTCAGCTGAGCAGTGAATTTCTACTTAACTACCTCCTATCAGGAGAGACCTCAGGGCTGCATCTTTTGAGCGCAGTACTGAGCCTGAAAAGCGTTTCCAACCCCACTTACAAGTAAAACTAGCTAAAATGTGCCTGGCTGCTGTTCACTGAAAAGCTCATTCTGGGTACATTTTTGGTATACATTTGCTTCTGCCGGGTCAGCTGAGCAGTGAATTTCTACTTAACTATCTCCTATCAGGAGAGACCTCAGGGCTGCATCTTTTGAGGGCAGTACTGAGCCTGAAAAGCGTTTACAACCCCACTTACAAGTAAAACTAGCTAAAATGTGCCTGGATGCTGTTCACTGAAAAGCTCATTCTGGGTACATTTTTGGTATACATTTGCTTCTGCCGGGTCAGCTGAGCAGTGAATTTCTACTTAAATACCTCCTATCAGGAGAGACCTCAGGGCTGCATCTTTTGAGCGCAGTACTGAGCCTGAAAAGCGTTTACAACCCCACTTACAAGTAAAATTAGCTAAAATGTGCCTGGCTGCTGTTCACTGAAAAGCTCATTCTGGGTACATTTTTGGTATACATTTGCTTCTGCCGGGTCAGCTGAGCAGTGAATTTCTACTTAACTACCTCCTATCAGGAGAGACCTCAGGGCTGCATCTTTTGAGCGCAGTACTGAGCCTGAAAAGCGTTTACAACCCCACTTACAAGTAAAACTAGCTAAAATGTGCCTGGCTGCTGTTCACTGAAAAGCTCATTCTGGTTACATTTTTGGTATACATTTGCTTCTGCCGGGGCAGCTGAGCAGTGAATTTCTACTTAACTACCTCCTATCAGAAGAGACCTCAGGGCTGCATCTTTTGAGCGCAGTACTGAGCCTGAAAAGCGTTTACAACCCCACTTACAAGTAAAACTAGCTAAAATGTGCCTGGCTGCTGTTCACTGAAAAGCTCATTCTGGGTACATTTTTGGTATACATTTGCTTCTGCCGGGTCAGCTGAGCAGTGAATTTCTACTTAACTACCTCCTATCAGGAGAGACCTCAGGGCTGCATCTTTTGAGCGCAGTACTGAGCTTGAAAAGCGTTTCCAACCCCAGTTACAAGTAAAACTAGCTCAAATGTGCCTGGCTGCTGTTCACTGAAAAGCTCATTCTGGGTACATTTTTGGTATACATTTGCTTCTGCCGGGTCAGCTGAGCAGTGAATTTCTACTTAACTACCTCCTATCAGGAGAGACCTCAGGGCTGCATCTTTTGAGCGCAGTACTGAGCCTGAAAAGCGTTTCCAACCCCACTTACAAGTAAAACTAGCTAAAATGTGCCTGGCTGCTGTTCACTGAAAAGCTCATTCTGGGTACATTTTTGGTATACATTTGCTTCTGCCGGGTCAGCTGAGCAGTGAATTTCTACTTAAATACCTCCTATCAGGAGAGACCTCAGGGCTGCATCTTTTGAGCGCAGTACAGAGCCTGAAAAGCGTTTACAACCCCACTTACAGGTAAAATTAGCTAAAATGTGCCTGGCTGCTGTTCACTGAAAAGCTCATTCTGGGTACATTTTTGGTATACATTTGCTTCTGCCGGGTCAGCTGAGCAGTGAATTTCTACTTAACTACCTCCTATCAGGAGAGACCTCAGGGCTGCATCTTTTGAGCGCAGTACTGAGCCTGAAAAGCGTTTACAACCCCACTTACAAGTAAAACTAGCTCAAATGTGCCTGGCTGCTGTTCACTGAAAAGCTCATTCTGGTACATTTTTGGTATACATTTGCTTCTGCCGGGTCAGCTGAGCAGTGAATTTCTACTTAACTACCTCCTATCAGGAGAGACCTCAGGGCTGCATCTTTTGAGCGCAGTACTGAGCTTGAAAAGCGTTTCCAACCCCAGTTACAAGTAAAACTAGCTCAAATGTGCCTGGCTGCTGTTCACTGAAAAGCTCATTCTGGGTACATTTTTGGTATACAGTTGCTTCTGCCGGGTCAGCTGAGCAGTGAATTTCTACATAACTACCTCCTATCAGGAGAGACCTCAGGGCTGCATCTTTTGAGCGCAGTACTGAGCCTGAAAACCGTTTACAACCCCAGTTACAAGTAAAACTAGCTAAAATGTGCCTGGCTGCTGTTCACTGAAAAGCTCATTCTGGGTACATTTTTGGTATACATTTGCTTCTGCCGGGTCAGCTGAGCAGGGAATTTCTATTTAACCACCTGCTATCATGAGAGACCTCAGGCTGCATGTTTTAAGCCCAGTACTGATCCTGAAAAGCGTTTCCAACCCCACTTACAAGTAAAACTAGCTAAAATGTGCCTGGCTGCTGTTCACTGTAAAGCTCATTCTGGGTACATTTTTGGTATACATTTGCTTCTGCCGGGTCAGCTGAGCAGTGAATTTCTACTTAACTACCTCCTATCAGGAGAGACCTCAGGGCTGCATCTTTTGAGGGCAGTACTGAGCCTGAAAAGCGTTTACAACCCCACTTACATGTAAAACTAGCTAAAATGTGCCTGGCTGCTGTTCACTGAAAAGCTCATTCTGGGTACATTTTTGGTATACATTTGCTTCTGCCGGGTCAGCTGAGCAGTGAATTTCTACTTAACTACCTCCTATCAGGAGAGACCTCAGGGCTGCATCTTTTGAGCGCAGTACTGAGCCTGAAAAGCGTTTACAACCCCACTTACAAGTAAAACTAGCTAAAATGTGCCTGGCTGCTGTTCACTGAAAAGCTCATTCTGGGTACATTTTTGGTATACATTTGCATCTGACGGGTCAGCTGAGCAGTGAATTTCTACTTAACTATCTCCTATCAGGAGAGACCTCAGGGCTGCATCTTTTGAGCGCAGTACTGAGCCTGAAAAGCGTTTACAACCCAACTTACAAGTAAAACTAGCTAAAATGTGCCTGGCTGCTGTTCACTGAAAAGCTCATTCTGGGTACATTTTTGGTATACAGTTGCTTCTGCCGGGTCAGCTGAGCAGTGAATTTCTACATAACTACCTCCTATCAGGAGAGACCTCAGGGCTGCATCTTTTGAGCGCAGTACTGAGCCTGAAAACCGTTTACAACCCCAGTTACAAGTAAAACTAGCTAAAATGTGCCTGGCTGCTGTTCACTAAAAGCTCATTCTGGGTACATTTTTGGTATACATTTGCTTCTGCCGGGTCAGCTGAGCAGCGAATTTCTATTTAACCACCTGCTATCATGAGAGACCTCAGGCTGCATGTTTTAAGCCCAGTACTGATCCTGAAAAGCGTTTCCAACCCCATTTACAAGTAAAACTAGCTAAAATGTGCCTGGCTGCTGTTCACTGAAAAGCTCATTCTGGGTACATTTTTGGTATACATTTGCTTCTGCCGGGTCAGCTGAGCAGTGAATTTCTACTTAACTATCTCCTATCAGGAGAGACCTCAGGGCTGCATCTTTTGAGGGCAGTACTGAGCCTGAAAAGCGTTTACAACCCCACTTACAAGTAAAACTAGCTAAAATGTGCCTGGCTGCTGTTCACTGAAAAGCTCATTCTGGGTACATTTTTGGTATACATTTGCTTCTGCCGGGTCAGCTGAGCAGTGAATTTCTACTTAACTACCTCCTATCAGGAGAGACCTCAGGGCTGCATCTTTTGAGCGCAGTACTGAGCCTGAAAAGCGTTTACAACCCCACTTACAAGTAAAACTAGCTAAAATGTGCCTGGCTGCTGTTCACTGAAAAGCTTATTCTGGGTACATTTTTGGTATACATTTGCTTCTGCCGGGTCAGCTGAGCAGTGAATTTCTACTTAACTACCTCCTATCAGGAGAGACCTCAGGGCTGCATCTTTTGAGCGCAGTACTGAGCCTGAAAAGCGTTTACAACCCCACTTACAAGTAAAACTAGCTAAAATGTGCCTGGCTGCTGTTCACTGAAAAGCTCATTCTGGGTACATTTTTGGTATACATTTGCTTCTGCCGGGTCAGCTGAGCAGTGAATTTCTACTTAACTACCTCCTATCAGGAGAGACCTCAGGGCTGCATCTTTTGAGCGCAGTACTGAGCCTGAAAAGCGTTTACAACCCCACTTACAAGTAAAACTAGCTAAAATGTGCCTGGCTGCTGTTCACTGAAAAGCTCATTCTGGTACATTTTTGGTATACATTTGCTTCTGCCGGGTCAGCTGAGCAGTGAATTTCTACTTAACTAACTCCTATCAGGAGAGACCTCAGGGCTGCATCTTTTCAGTGCAGTACTGAGCCTGAAAAGCGTTTACAACCCCACTTACAAGTAAAACTAGCTAAAATGTGCCTGGCTGCTGTTCACTGAAAAGCTCATTCTGGGTACATTTTTGGTATACATTTGCTTCTGCCGGGTCAGCTGAGCAGTGAATTTCTACTTAACTACCTCCTATCAGGAGAGACCTCAGGGCTGCATCTTTTGAGCGCAGTACTGAGCCTGAAAAGCGTTTACAACCCCACTTACAAGTAGAACTAGCTAAAATGTGCCTGGCTGCTGTTCACTGAAAAGCTCATTCTGGGTACATTTTTGGTATACATTTGCTTCTGCCGGGTCAGCTGAGCAGTGAATTTCTACTTAACTACCTCCTATCAGGAGAGACCTCAGGGCTGCATCTTTTGAGCGCAGTACTGAGCTTGAAAAGCGTTTCCAACCCCAGTTACAAGTAAAACTAGCTCAAATGTGCCTGGCTGCTGTTCACTGAAAAGCTCATTCTGGGTACATTTTTGGTATACAGTTGCTTCTGCCGGGTCAGCTGAGCAGTGAATTTCTACATAACTACCTCCTATCAGGAGAGACCTCAGGGCTGCATCTTTTGAGCGCAGAACTGAGCCTGAAAACCGTTTACAACCCCAGTTACAAGTAAAACTAGCTAAAATGTGCCTGGCTGCTGTTCACTGAAAAGCTCATTCTGGGTACATTTTTGGTATACATTTGCTTCTGCCGGGTCAGCTGAGCAGGGAATTTTTATTTAACCACCTGCTATCATGAGAGACCTCAGGCTGCATGTTTTAAGCCCAGTACTGATCCTGAAAAGCGTTTCCAACCCCACTTACAAGTAAAACTAGCTAAAATGTGCCTGGCTGCTGTTCACTGTAAAGCTCATTCTGGGTACATTTTTGGTATACATTTGCTTCTGCCGGGTCAGCTGAGCAGTGAATTTCTACTTAACTACCTCCTATCAGGAGAGACCTCAGGGCTGCATCTTTTGAGGGCAGTACTGAGCCTGAAAAGCGTTTACAACCCCACTTACATGTAAAACTAGCTAAAATGTGCCTGGCTGCTGTTCACTGAAAAGCTCATTCTGGGTACATTTTTGGTATACATTTGCTTCTGCCGGGTCAGCTGAGCAGTGAATTTCTACTTAACTACCTCCTATCAGGAGAGACCTCAGGGCTGCATCTTTTGAGCGCAGTACTGAGCCTGAAAAGCGTTTACAACCCCACTTACAAGTAAAACTAGCTAAAATGTGCCTGGCTGCTGTTCACTGAAAAGCTCATTCTGGGTACATTTTTGGTATACATTTGCATCTGACGGGTCAGCTGAGCAGTGAATTTCTACTTAACTATCTCCTATCAGGAGAGACCTCAGGGCTGCATCTTTTGAGCGCAGTACTGAGCCTGAAAAGCGTTTACAACCCAACTTACAAGTAAAACTAGCTAAAATGTGCCTGGCTGCTGTTCACTGAAAAGCTCATTCTGGGTACATTTTTGGTATACAGTTGCTTCTGCCGGGTCAGCTGAGCAGTGAATTTCTACATAACTACCTCCTATCAGGAGAGACCTCAGGGCTGCATCTTTTGAGCGCAGTACTGAGCCTGAAAACCGTTTACAACCCCAGTTACAAGTAAAACTAGCTAAAATGTGCCTGGCTGCTGTTCACTAAAAGCTCATTCTGGGTACATTTTTGGTATACATTTGCTTCTGCCGGGTCAGCTGAGCAGCGAATTTCTATTTAACCACCTGCTATCATGAGAGACCTCAGGCTGCATGTTTTAAGCCCAGTACTGATCCTGAAAAGCGTTTCCAACCCCACTTACAAGTAAAACTAGCTAAAATGTGCCTGGCTGCTGTTCACTGAAAAGCTCATTCTGGGTACATTTTTGGTATACATTTGCTTCTGCCGGGTCAGCTGAGCAGTGAATTTCTACTTAACTATCTCCTATCAGGAGAGACCTCAGGGCTGCATCTTTTGAGGGCAGTACTGAGCCTGAAAAGCGTTTACAACCCCACTTACAAGTAAAACTAGCTAAAATGTGCCTGGCTGCTGTTCACTGAAAAGCTCATTCTGGGTACATTTTTGGTATACATTTGCTTCTGCCGGGTCAGCTGAGCAGTGAATTTCTACTTAACTACCTCCTATCAGGAGAGACCTCAGGGCTGCATCTTTTGAGCGCAGTACTGAGCCTGAAAAGCGTTTACAACCCCACTTACAAGTAAAACTAGCTAAAATGTGCCTGGCTGCTGTTCACTGAAAAGCTTATTCTGGGTACATTTTTGGTATACATTTGCTTCTGCCGGGTCAGCTGAGCAGTGAATTTCTACTTAACTACCTCCTATCAGGAGAGACCTCAGGGCTGCATCTTTTGAGCGCAGTACTGAGCCTGAAAAGCGTTTACAACCCCACTTACAAGTAAAACTAGCTAAAATGTGCCTGGCTGCTGTTCACTGAAAAGCTCATTCTGGGTACATTTTTGGTATACATTTGCTTCTGCCGGGTCAGCTGAGCAGTGAATTTCTACTTAACTACCTCCTATCAGGAGAGACCTCAGGGCTGCATCTTTTGAGCGCAGTACTGAGCCTGAAAAGCGTTTACAACCCCACTTACAAGTAAAACTAGCTAAAATGTGCCTGGCTGCTGTTCACTGAAAAGCTCATTCTGGTACATTTTTGGTATACATTTGCTTCTGCCGGGTCAGCTGAGCAGTGAATTTCTACTTAACTAACTCCTATCAGGAGAGACCTCAGGGCTGCATCTTTTCAGTGCAGTACTGAGCCTGAAAAGCGTTTACAACCCCACTTACAAGTAAAACTAGCTAAAATGTGTCTGGCTGCTGTTCACTGAAAAGCTCATTCTGGGTACATTTTTGGTATACATTTGCTTCTGCCGGGTCAGCTGAGCAGTGAATTTCTACTTAACTACCTCCTATCAGGAGAGACCTCAGGGCTGCATCTTTTGAGCGCAGTACTGAGCCTGAAAAGCGTTTACAACCCCACTTACAAGTAGAACTAGCTAAAATGTGCCTGGCTGCTGTTCACTGAAAAGCTCATTCTGGGTACATTTTTGGTATACATTTGCTTCTGCCGGGTCAGCTGAGCAGTGAATTTCTACTTAACTACCTCCTATCAGGAGAGACCTCAGGGCTGCATCTTTTGAGCGCAGTACTGAGCTTGAAAAGCGTTTCCAACCCCAGTTACAAGTAAAACTAGCTCAAATGTGCCTGGCTGCTGTTCACTGAAAAGCTCATTCTGGGTACATTTTTGGTATACATTTGCTTCTGCCGGGTCAGCTGAGCAGTGAATTTCTACTTAACTACCTCCTATCAGGAGAGACCTCAGGGCTGCATCTTTTGAGCGCAGTACTGAGCCTGAAAACCGTTTACAACCCCAGTTACAAGTAAAACTAGCTAAAATGTGCCTGGCTGCTGTTCACTAAAAGCTCATTCTGGGTACATTTTTGGTATACATTTGCTTCTGCCGGGTCAGCTGAGCAGCGAATTTCTATTTAACCACCTCCTATCAGGAGAGACCTCAGGGCTGCATCTTTTGAGGGCAGTACTGAGCCTGAAAAGCGTTTACAACCCCACTTACAAGTAAAACTAGCTAAAATGTGCCTGGCTGCTGTTCACTGAAAAGCTCATTCTGGGTACATTTTTGGTATACATTTGCTTCTGCCGGGTCAGCTGAGCAGTGAATTTCTACTTAACTACCTCCTATCAGGAGAGACCTCAGGGCTGCATCTTTTGAGCGCAGTACTGAGCCTGAAAATCGTTTACAACCCCACTTACAAGTAAAACTAGCTAAAATGTGCCTGGCTGCTGTTCACTGAAAAGCTCATTCTGGGTACATTTTTGGTATACATTTGCATCTGACGGGTCAGCTGAGCAGTGAATTTCTACTTAACTATCTCCTATCAGGAGAGACCTCAGGGCTGCATCTTTTGAGCGCAGTACTGAGCCTGAAAAGCGTTTACAACCCAACTTACAAGTAAAACTAGCTAAAATGTGCCTGGCTGCTGTTCACTGAAAAGCTCATTCTGGGTACATTTTTGGTATACAGTTGCTTCTGCCGGGTCAGCTGAGCAGTGAATTTCTACATAACTACCTCCTATCAGGAGAGACCTCAGGGCTGCATCTTTTGAGCGCAGTACTGAGCCTGAAAACCGTTTACAACCCCAGTTACAAGTAAAACTAGCTAAAATGTGCCTGGCTGCTGTTCACTGAAAAGCTCATTCTGGGTACATTTTTGGTATACATTTGCTTCTGCCGGGTCAGCTGAGCAGGGAATTTCTATTTAACCACCTGCTATCATGAGAGACCTCAGGCTGCATGTTTTAAGCCCAGTACTGATCCTGAAAAGCGTTTCCAACCCCACTTACAAGTAAAACTAGCTAAAATGTGCCTGGCTGCTGTTCACTGTAAAGCTCATTCTGGGTACATTTTTGGTATACATTTGCTTCTGCCGGGTCAGCTGAGCAGTGAATTTCTACTTAACTACCTCCTATCAGGAGAGACCTCAGGGCTGCATCTTTTGAGGGCAGTACTGAGCCTGAAAAGCGTTTACAACCCCACTTACATGTAAAACTAGCTAAAATGTGCCTGGCTGCTGTTCACTGAAAAGCTCATTCTGGGTACATTTTTGGTATACATTTGCTTCTGCCGGGTCAGCTGAGCAGTGAATTTCTACTTAACTACCTCCTATCAGGAGAGACCTCAGGGCTGCATCTTTTGAGCGCAGTACTGAGCCTGAAAAGCGTTTACAACCCCACTTACAAGTAAAACTAGCTAAAATGTGCCTGGCTGCTGTTCACTGAAAAGCTCATTCTGGGTACATTTTTGGTATACATTTGCATCTGACGGGTCAGCTGAGCAGTGAATTTCTACTTAACTATCTCCTATCAGGAGAGACCTCAGGGCTGCATCTTTTGAGCGCAGTACTGAGCCTGAAAAGCGTTTACAACCCAACTTACAAGTAAAACTAGCTAAAATGTGCCTGGCTGCTGTTCACTGAAAAGCTCATTCTGGGTACATTTTTGGTATACAGTTGCTTCTGCCGGGTCAGCTGAGCAGTGAATTTCTACATAACTACCTCCTATCAGGAGAGACCTCAGGGCTGCATCTTTTGAGCGCAGTACTGAGCCTGAAAACCGTTTACAACCCCAGTTACAAGTAAAACTAGCTAAAATGTGCCTGGCTGCTGTTCACTAAAAGCTCATTCTGGGTACATTTTTGGTATACATTTGCTTCTGCCGGGTCAGCTGAGCAGCGAATTTCTATTTAACCACCTGCTATCATGAGAGACCTCAGGCTGCATGTTTTAAGCCCAGTACTGATCCTGAAAAGCGTTTCCAACCCCACTTACAAGTAAAACTAGCTAAAATGTGCCTGGCTGCTGTTCACTGAAAAGCTCATTCTGGGTACATTTTTGGTATACATTTGCTTCTGCCGGGTCAGCTGAGCAGTGAATTTCTACTTAACTATCTCCTATCAGGAGAGACCTCAGGGCTGCATCTTTTGAGGGCAGTACTGAGCCTGAAAAGCGTTTACAACCCCACTTACAAGTAAAACTAGCTAAAATGTGCCTGGCTGCTGTTCACTGAAAAGCTCATTCTGGGTACATTTTTGGTATACATTTGCTTCTGCCGGGTCAGCTGAGCAGTGAATTTCTACTTAACTACCTCCTATCAGGAGAGACCTCAGGGCTGCATCTTTTGAGCGCAGTACTGAGCCTGAAAAGCGTTTACAACCCCACTTACAAGTAAAACTAGCTAAAATGTGCCTGGCTGCTGTTCACTGAAAAGCTTATTCTGGGTACATTTTTGGTATACATTTGCTTCTGCCGGGTCAGCTGAGCAGTGAATTTCTACTTAACTACCTCCTATCAGGAGAGACCTCAGGGCTGCATCTTTTGAGCGCAGTACTGAGCCTGAAAAGCGTTTACAACCCCACTTACAAGTAAAACTAGCTAAAATGTGCCTGGCTGCTGTTCACTGAAAAGCTCATTCTGGGTACATTTTTGGTATACATTTGCTTCTGCCGGGTCAGCTGAGCAGTGAATTTCTACTTAACTACCTCCTATCAGGAGAGACCTCAGGGCTGCATCTTTTGAGCGCAGTACTGAGCCTGAAAAGCGTTTACAACCCCACTTACAAGTAAAACTAGCTAAAATGTGCCTGGCTGCTGTTCACTGAAAAGCTCATTCTGGTACATTTTTGGTATACATTTGCTTCTGCCGGGTCAGCTGAGCAGTGAATTTCTACTTAACTAACTCCTATCAGGAGAGACCTCAGGGCTGCATCTTTTCAGTGCAGTACTGAGCCTGAAAAGCGTTTACAACCCCACTTACAAGTAAAACTAGCTAAAATGTGCCTGGCTGCTGTTCACTGAAAAGCTCATTCTGGGTACATTTTTGGTATACATTTGGTTCTGCCGGGTCAGCTGAGCAGTGAATTTCTACTTAACTACCTCCTATCAGGAGAGACCTCAGGGCTGCATCTTTTGAGCGCAGTACTGAGCCTGAAAAGCGTTTACAACCCCACTTACAAGTAGAACTAGCTAAAATGTGCCTGGCTGCTGTTCACTGAAAAGCTCATTCTGGGTACATTTTTGGTATACATTTGCTTCTGCCGGGTCAGCTGAGCAGTGAATTTCTACTTAACTACCTCCTATCAGGAGAGACCTCAGGGCTGCATCTTTTGAGCGCAGTACTGAGCTTGAAAAGCGTTTCCAACCCCAGTTACAAGTAAAACTAGCTCAAATGTGCCTGGCTGCTGTTCACTGAAAAGCTCATTCTGGGTACATTTTTGGTATACATTTGCTTCTGCCGGGTCAGCTGAGCAGTGAATTTCTACTTAACTACCTCCTATCAGGAGAGACCTCAGGGCTGCATCTTTTGAGCGCAGTACTGAGCCTGAAAAGCGTTTCCAACCCCACTTACAAGTAAAACTAGCTAAAATGTGCCTGGCTGCTGTTCACTGAAAAGCTCATTCTGGGTACATTTTTGGTATACATTTGCTTCTGCCGGGTCAGCTGAGCAGTGAATTTCTACTTAACTATCTCCTATCAGGAGAGACCTCAGGGCTGCATCTTTTGAGGGCAGTACTGAGCCTGAAAAGCGTTTACAACCCCACTTACAAGTAAAACTAGCTAAAATGTGCCTGGATGCTGTTCACTGAAAAGCTCATTCTGGGTACATTTTTGGTATACATTTGCTTCTGCCGGGTCAGCTGAGCAGTGAATTTCTACTTAAATACCTCCTATCAGGAGAGACCTCAGGGCTGCATCTTTTGAGCGCAGTACTGAGCCTGAAAAGCGTTTACAACCCCACTTACAAGTAAAATTAGCTAAAATGTGCCTGGCTGCTGTTCACTGAAAAGCTCATTCTGGGTACATTTTTGGTATACATTTGCTTCTGCCGGGTAAGCTGAGCAGTGAATTTCTACTTAACTACCTCCTATCAGGAGAGACCTCAGGGCTGCATCTTTTGAGCGCAGTACTGAGCCTGAAAAGCGTTTACAACCCCACTTACAAGTAAAACTAGCTAAAATGTGCCTGGCTGCTGTTCACTGAAAAGCTCATTCTGGTTACATTTTTGGTATACATTTGCTTCTGCCGGGGCAGCTGAGCAGTGAATTTCTACTTAACTACCTCCTATCAGAAGAGACCTCAGGGCTGCATCTTTTGAGCGCAGTACTGAGCCTGAAAAGCGTTTACAACCCCACTTACAAGTAAAACTAGCTAAAATGTGCCTGGCTGCTGTTCACTGAAAAGCTCATTCTGGGTACATTTTTGGTATACATTTGCTTCTGCCGGGTCAGCTGAGCAGTGAATTTCTACTTAACTACCTCCTATCAGGAGAGACCTCAGGGCTGCATCTTTTGAGCGCAGTACTGAGCTTGAAAAGCGTTTCCAACCCCAGTTACAAGTAAAACTAGCTCAAATGTGCCTGGCTGCTGTTCACTGAAAAGCTCATTCTGGGTACATTTTTGGTATACATTTGCTTCTGCCGGGTCAGCTGAGCAGTGAATTTCTACTTAACTACCTCCTATCAGGAGAGACCTCAGGGCTGCATCTTTTGAGCGCAGTACTGAGCCTGAAAAGCGTTTCCAACCCCACTTACAAGTAAAACTAGCTAAAATGTGCCTGGCTGCTGTTCACTGAAAAGCTCATTCTGGGTACATTTTTGGTATACATTTGCTTCTGCCGGGTCAGCTGAGCAGTGAATTTCTACTTAACTATCTCCTATCAGGAGAGACCTCAGGGCTGCATCTTTTGAGGGCAGTACTGAGCCTGAAAAGCGTTTACAACCCCACTTACAAGTAAAACTAGCTAAAATGTGCCTGGATGCTGTTCACTGAAAAGCTCATTCTGGGTACATTTTTGGTATACATTTGCTTCTGCCGGGTCAGCTGAGCAGTGAATTTCTACTTAAATACCTCCTATCAGGAGAGACCTCAGGGCTGCATCTTTTGAGCGCAGTACTGAGCCTGAAAAGCGTTTACAACCCCACTTACAAGTAAAATTAGCTAAAATGTGCCTGGCTGCTGTTCACTGAAAAGCTCATTCTGGGTACATTTTTGGTATACATTTGCTTCTGCCGGGTCAGCTGAGCAGTGAATTTCTACTTAACTACCTCCTATCAGGAGAGACCTCAGGGCTGCATCTTTTGAGCGCAGTACTGAGCCTGAAAAGCGTTTACAACCCCACTTACAAGTAAAACTAGCTAAAATGTGCCTGGCTGCTGTTCACTGAAAAGCTCATTCTGGTACATTTTTGGTATACATTTGCTTCTGCCGGGTCAGCTGAGCAGTGAATTTCTACTTAACTAACTCCTATCAGGAGAGACCTCAGGGCTGCATCTTTTCAGTGCAGTACTGAGCCTGAAAAGCGTTTACAACCCCACTTACAAGTAAAACTAGCTAAAATGTGCCTGGCTGCTGTTCACTGAAAAGCTCATTCTGGGTACATTTTTGGTATACATTTGCTTCTGCCGGGTCAGCTGAGCAGTGAATTTCTACTTAACTACCTCCTATCAGGAGAGACCTCAGGGCTGCATCTTTTGAGCGCAGTACTGAGCCTGAAAAGCGTTTACAACCCCACTTACAAGTAGAACTAGCTAAAATGTGCCTGGCTGCTGTTCACTGAAAATCTCATTCTGGGTACATTTTTGGTATACATTTGCTTCTGCCGGGTCAGCTGAGCAGTGAATTTCTACTTAACTACCTCCTATCAGGAGAGACCTCAGGGCTGCATCTTTTGAGCGCAGTACTGAGCTTGAAAAGCGTTTCCAACCCCAGTTACAAGTAAAACTAGCTCAAATGTGCCTGGCTGCTGTTCACTGAAAAGCTCATTCTGGGTACATTTTTGGTATACATTTGCTTCTGCCGGGTCAGCTGAGCAGTGAATTTCTACTTAACTACCTCCTATCAGGAGAGACCTCAGGGCTGCATCTTTTGAGCGCAGTACTGAGCCTGAAAAGCGTTTCCAACCCCACTTACAAGTAAAACTAGCTAAAATGTGCCTGGCTGCTGTTCACTGAAAAGCTCATTCTGGGTACATTTTTGGTATACATTTGCTTCTGCCGGGTCAGCTGAGCAGTGAATTTCTACTTAACTATCTCCTATCAGGAGAGACCTCAGGGCTGCATCTTTTGTGCGCAGTACTGAGCCTGAAAAGCGTTCACAACCCCACTTACAAGTAAAACTAGCTAAAATGTGCCTGGCTGCTGTTCACTGAAAAGCTTATTCTGGGTACATTTTTGGTATACATTTGCTTCTGCCGGGTCAGCTGAGCAGTGAATTTCTACTTAACTACCTCCTATCAGGGGCTGCATCTTTTGAGCACAGTACTGAGCCTAAAAAGCGTTTACAACCCCAGTTACAAGTAAAACTAGCTAAAATGTGCCTGGCTGCTGTTCACTGAAAAGCTTATTCTGGGTACATTTTTGGTATACCTTTGCTTCTGCCGGGTCAGCTGAGCAGTGAATTTCTACTTAACTATCTCCTATCAGGAGAGACCTCAGGGCTGCACCTTTTGAGCGCAGTACTGAGCCTGAAAAGCGTTTACAACCCCACTTACAAGTAAAACTAGCTAAAATGTGCCTGGCTGCTGTTCACTGAAAAGCTCATTCTGGGTACATTTTTGGTATACATTTGCTTCTGCCGGGTCAGCTGAGCAGTGAATTTCTACTTAACTATCTCCTATCAGGAGAGACCTCAGAGCTGCATCTTTTGAGCGCAGTACTGAGCCTGAAAACCGTTTACAACCCCAGTTACAAGTAAAACTAGCTAAAATGTGCCTGGCTGCTGTTCACTGAAAAGCTCATTCTGGGTACATTTTTGGTATACATTTGCTTCTGCCGGGTCAGCTGAGCAGTGAATTTCTACTTAACTACCTCCTATCAGGAGAGACCTCAGGGCTGCATCTTTTGAGGGCAGTACTGAGCCTGAAAAGCGTTTACAACCCCACTTACATGTAAAACTAGCTAAAATGTGCCTGGCTGCTGTTCACTGAAAAGCTCATTCTGGGTACATTTTTGGTATACATTTGCTTCTGCCGGGTCAGCTGAGCAGTGAATTTCTACTTAACTACCTCCTATCAGGAGAGACCTCAGGGCTGCATCTTTTGAGCGCAGTACTGAGCCTGAAAAGCGTTTACAACCCCACTTACAAGTAAAACTAGCTAAAATGTGCCTGGCTGCTGTTCACTGAAAAGCTCATTCTGGGTACATTTTTGGTATACATTTGCATCTGACGGGTCAGCTGAGCAGTGAATTTCTACTTAACTATCTCCTATCAGGAGAGACCTCAGGGCTGCATCTTTTGAGCGCAGTACTGAGCCTGAAAAGCGTTTACAACCCAACTTACAAGTAAAACTAGCTAAAATGTGCCTGGCTGCTGTTCACTGAAAAGCTCATTCTGGGTACATTTTTGGTATACAGTTGCTTCTGCCGGGTCAGCTGAGCAGTGAATTTCTACATAACTACCTCCTATCAGGAGAGACCTCAGGGCTGCATCTTTTGAGCGCAGTACTGAGCCTGAAAACCGTTTACAACCCCAGTTACAAGTAAAACTAGCTAAAATGTGCCTGGCTGCTGTTCACTAAAAGCTCATTCTGGGTACATTTTTGGTATACATTTGCTTCTGCCGGGTCAGCTGAGCAGCGAATTTCTATTTAACCACCTGCTATCATGAGAGACCTCAGGCTGCATGTTTTAAGCCCAGTACTGATCCTGAAAAGCGTTTCCAACCCCACTTACAAGTAAAACTAGCTAAAATGTGCCTGGCTGCTGTTCACTGAAAAGCTCATTCTGGGTACATTTTTGGTATACATTTGCTTCTGCCGGGTCAGCTGAGCAGTGAATTTCTACTTAACTATCTCCTATCAGGAGAGACCTCAGGGCTGCATCTTTTGAGGGCAGTACTGAGCCTGAAAAGCGTTTACAACCCCACTTACAAGTAAAACTAGCTAAAATGTGCCTGGCTGCTGTTCACTGAAAAGCTCATTCTGGGTACATTTTTGGTATACATTTGCTTCTGCCGGGTCAGCTGAGCAGTGAATTTCTACTTAACTACCTCCTATCAGGAGAGACCTCAGGGCTGCATCTTTTGAGCGCAGTACTGAGCCTGAAAAGCGTTTACAACCCCACTTACAAGTAAAACTAGCTAAAATGTGCCTGGCTGCTGTTCACTGAAAAGCTTATTCTGGGTACATTTTTGGTATACATTTGCTTCTGCCGGGTCAGCTGAGCAGTGAATTTCTACTTAACTACCTCCTATCAGGAGAGACCTCAGGGCTGCATCTTTTGAGCGCAGTACTGAGCCTGAAAAGCGTTTACAACCCCACTTACAAGTAAAACTAGCTAAAATGTGCCTGGCTGCTGTTCACTGAAAAGCTCATTCTGGGTACATTTTTGGTATACATTTGCTTCTGCCGGGTCAGCTGAGCAGTGAATTTCTACTTAACTACCTCCTATCAGGAGAGACCTCAGGGCTGCATCTTTTGAGCGCAGTACTGAGCCTGAAAAGCGTTTACAACCCCACTTACAAGTAAAACTAGCTAAAATGTGCCTGGCTGCTGTTCACTGAAAAGCTCATTCTGGTACATTTTTGGTATACATTTGCTTCTGCCGGGTCAGCTGAGCAGTGAATTTCTACTTAACTAACTCCTATCAGGAGAGACCTCAGGGCTGCATCTTTTCAGTGCAGTACTGAGCCTGAAAAGCGTTTACAACCCCACTTACAAGTAAAACTAGCTAAAATGTGCCTGGCTGCTGTTCACTGAAAAGCTCATTCTGGGTACATTTTTGGTATACATTTGCTTCTGCCGGGTCAGCTGAGCAGTGAATTTCTACTTAACTACCTCCTATCAGGAGAGACCTCAGGGCTGCATCTTTTGAGCGCAGTACTGAGCCTGAAAAGCGTTTACAACCCCACTTACAAGTAGAACTAGCTAAAATGTGCCTGGCTGCTGTTCACTGAAAAGCTCATTCTGGGTACATTTTTGGTATACATTTGCTTCTGCCGGGTCAGCTGAGCAGTGAATTTCTACTTAACTACCTCCTATCAGGAGAGACCTCAGGGCTGCATCTTTTGAGCGCAGTACTGAGCTTGAAAAGCGTTTCCAACCCCAGTTACAAGTAAAACTAGCTCAAATGTGCCTGGCTGCTGTTCACTGAAAAGCTCATTCTGGGTACATTTTTGGTATACATTTGCTTCTGCCGGGTCAGCTGAGCAGTGAATTTCTACTTAACTACCTCCTATCAGGAGAGACCTCAGGGCTGCATCTTTTGAGCGCAGTACTGAGCCTGAAAACCGTTTACAACCCCAGTTACAAGTAAAACTAGCTAAAATGTGCCTGGCTGCTGTTCACTAAAAGCTCATTCTGGGTACATTTTTGGTATACATTTGCTTCTGCCGGGTCAGCTGAGCAGCGAATTTCTATTTAACCACCTCCTATCAGGAGAGACCTCAGGGCTGCATCTTTTGAGGGCAGTACTGAGCCTGAAAAGCGTTTACAACCCCACTTACAAGTAAAACTAGCTAAAATGTGCCTGGCTGCTGTTCACTGAAAAGCTCATTCTGGGTACATTTTTGGTATACATTTGCTTCTGCCGGGTCAGCTGAGCAGTGAATTTCTACTTAACTACCTCCTATCAGGAGAGACCTCAGGGCTGCATCTTTTGAGCGCAGTACTGAGCCTGAAAAGCGTTTACAACCCCACTTACAAGTAAAACTAGCTAAAATGTGCCTGGCTGCTGTTCACTGAAAAGCTTATTCTGGGTACATTTTTGGTATACATTTGCTTCTGCCGGGTCAGCTGAGCAGTGAATTTCTACTTAACTACCTCCTATCAGGAGAGACCTCAGGGCTGCATCTTTTGAGCGCAGTACTGAGCCTGAAAAGCGTTTACAACCCCACTTACAAGTAAAACTAGCTAAAATGTGCCTGGCTGCTGTTCACTGAAAAGCTCATTCTGGGTACATTTTTGGTATACATTTGCATCTGACGGGTCAGCTGAGCAGTGAATTTCTACTTAACTATCTCCTATCAGGAGAGACCTCAGGGCTGCATCTTTTGAGCGCAGTACTGAGCCTGAAAAGCGTTTACAACCCAACTTACAAGTAAAACTAGCTAAAATGTGCCTGGCTGCTGTTCACTGAAAAGCTCATTCTGGGTACATTTTTGGTATACAGTTGCTTCTGCCGGGTCAGCTGAGCAGTGAATTTCTACATAACTACCTCCTATCAGGAGAGACCTCAGGGCTGCATCTTTTGAGCGCAGTACTGAGCCTGAAAACCGTTTACAACCCCAGTTACAAGTAAAACTAGCTAAAATGTGCCTGGCTGCTGTTCACTGAAAAGCTCATTCTGGGTACATTTTTGGTATACATTTGCTTCTGCCGGGTCAGCTGAGCAGGGAATTTCTATTTAACCACCTGCTATCATGAGAGACCTCAGGCTGCATGTTTTAAGCCCAGTACTGATCCTGAAAAGCGTTTCCAACCCCACTTACAAGTAAAACTAGCTAAAATGTGCCTGGCTGCTGTTCACTGTAAAGCTCATTCTGGGTACATTTTTGGTATACATTTGCTTCTGCCGGGTCAGCTGAGCAGTGAATTTCTACTTAACTACCTCCTATCAGGAGAGACCTCAGGGCTGCATCTTTTGAGGGCAGTACTGAGCCTGAAAAGCGTTTACAACCCCACTTACATGTAAAACTAGCTAAAATGTGCCTGGCTGCTGTTCACTGAAAAGCTCATTCTGGGTACATTTTTGGTATACATTTGCTTCTGCCGGGTCAGCTGAGCAGTGAATTTCTACTTAACTACCTCCTATCAGGAGAGACCTCAGGGCTGCATCTTTTGAGCGCAGTACTGAGCCTGAAAAGCGTTTACAACCCCACTTACAAGTAAAACTAGCTAAAATGTGCCTGGCTGCTGTTCACTGAAAAGCTCATTCTGGGTACATTTTTGGTATACATTTGCATCTGACGGGTCAGCTGAGCAGTGAATTTCTACTTAACTATCTCCTATCAGGAGAGACCTCAGGGCTGCATCTTTTGAGCGCAGTACTGAGCCTGAAAAGCGTTTACAACCCAACTTACAAGTAAAACTAGCTAAAATGTGCCTGGCTGCTGTTCACTGAAAAGCTCATTCTGGGTACATTTTTGGTATACAGTTGCTTCTGCCGGGTCAGCTGAGCAGTGAATTTCTACATAACTACCTCCTATCAGGAGAGACCTCAGGGCTGCATCTTTTGAGCGCAGTACTGAGCCTGAAAACCGTTTACAACCCCAGTTACAAGTAAAACTAGCTAAAATGTGCCTGGCTGCTGTTCACTAAAAGCTCATTCTGGGTACATTTTTGGTATACATTTGCTTCTGCCGGGTCAGCTGAGCAGCGAATTTCTATTTAACCACCTGCTATCATGAGAGACCTCAGGCTGCATGTTTTAAGCCCAGTACTGATCCTGAAAAGCGTTTCCAACCCCACTTACAAGTAAAACTAGCTAAAATGTGCCTGGCTGCTGTTCACTGAAAAGCTCATTCTGGGTACATTTTTGGTATACATTTGCTTCTGCCGGGTCAGCTGAGCAGTGAATTTCTACTTAACTATCTCCTATCAGGAGAGACCTCAGGGCTGCATCTTTTGAGGGCAGTACTGAGCCTGAAAAGCGTTTACAACCCCACTTACAAGTAAAACTAGCTAAAATGTGCCTGGCTGCTGTTCACTGAAAAGCTCATTCTGGGTACATTTTTGGTATACATTTGCTTCTGCCGGGTCAGCTGAGCAGTGAATTTCTACTTAACTACCTCCTATCAGGAGAGACCTCAGGGCTGCATCTTTTGAGCGCAGTACTGAGCCTGAAAAGCGTTTACAACCCCACTTACAAGTAAAACTAGCTAAAATGTGCCTGGCTGCTGTTCACTGAAAAGCTTATTCAGGGTACATTTTTGGTATACATTTGCTTCTGCCGGGTCAGCTGAGCAGTGAATTTCTACTTAACTACCTCCTATCAGGAGAGACCTCAGGGCTGCATCTTTTGAGCGCAGTACTGAGCCTGAAAAGCGTTTACAACCCCACTTACAAGTAAAACTAGCTAAAATGTGCCTGGCTGCTGTTCACTGAAAAGCTCATTCTGGGTACATTTTTGGTATACATTTGCTTCTGCCGGGTCAGCTGAGCAGTGAATTTCTACTTAACTACCTCCTATCAGGAGAGACCTCAGGGCTGCATCTTTTGAGCGCAGTACTGAGCCTGAAAAGCGTTTACAACCCCACTTACAAGTAAAACTAGCTAAAATGTGCCTGGCTGCTGTTCACTGAAAAGCTCATTCTGGTACATTTTTGGTATACATTTGCTTCTGCCGGGTCAGCTGAGCAGTGAATTTCTACTTAACTAACTCCTATCAGGAGAGACCTCAGGGCTGCATCTTTTCAGTGCAGTACTGAGCCTGAAAAGCGTTTACAACCCCACTTACAAGTAAAACTAGCTAAAATGTGCCTGGCTGCTGTTCACTGAAAAGCTCATTCTGGGTACATTTTTGGTATACATTTGCTTCTGCCGGGTCAGCTGAGCAGTGAATTTCTACTTAACTACCTCCTATCAGGAGAGACCTCAGGGCTGCATCTTTTGAGCGCAGTACTGAGCCTGAAAAGCGTTTACAACCCCACTTACAAGTAGAACTAGCTAAAATGTGCCTGGCTGCTGTTCACTGAAAAGCTCATTCTGGGTACATTTTTGGTATACATTTGCTTCTGCCGGGTCAGCTGAGCAGTGAATTTCTACTTAACTACCTCCTATCAGGAGAGACCTCAGGGCTGCATCTTTTGAGCGCAGTACTGAGCTTGAAAAGCGTTTCCAACCCCAGTTACAAGTAAAACTAGCTCAAATGTGCCTGGCTGCTGTTCACTGAAAAGCTCATTCTGGGTACATTTTTGGTATACATTTGCTTCTGCCGGGTCAGCTGAGCAGTGAATTTCTACTTAACTACCTCCTATCAGGAGAGACCTCAGGGCTGCATCTTTTGAGCGCAGTACTGAGCCTGAAAAGCGTTTCCAACCCCACTTACAAGTAAAACTAGCTAAAATGTGCCTGGCTGCTGTTCACTGAAAAGCTCATTCTGGGTACATTTTTGGTATACATTTGCTTCTGCCGGGTCAGCTGAGCAGTGAATTTCTACTTAACTATCTCCTATCAGGAGAGACCTCAGGGCTGCATCTTTTGAGGGCAGTACTGAGCCTGAAAAGCGTTTACAACCCCACTTACAAGTAAAACTAGCTAAAATGTGCCTGGATGCTGTTCACTGAAAAGCTCATTCTGGGTACATTTTTGGTATACATTTGCTTCTGCCGGGTCAGCTGAGCAGTGAATTTCTACTTAAATACCTCCTATCAGGAGAGACCTCAGGGCTGCATCTTTTGAGCGCAG
This sequence comes from Lissotriton vulgaris, assembly GCF_964263255.1. Taxonomy (NCBI): domain Eukaryota; kingdom Metazoa; phylum Chordata; class Amphibia; order Caudata; family Salamandridae; genus Lissotriton; species Lissotriton vulgaris. Next base: position 807,986 of record NW_028244806.1, on the reverse strand, counting down.
TACTGAGCCTGAAAAGCGTTTACAACCCCACTTACAAGTAAAATTAGCTAAAATGTGCCTGGCTGCTGTTCACTGAAAAGCTCATTCTGGGTACATTTTTGGTATACATTTGCTTCTGCCGGGTCAGCTGAGCAGTGAATTTCTACTTAACTACCTCCTATCAGGAGAGACCTCAGGGCTGCATCTTTTGAGCGCAGTACTGAGCCTGAAAAGCGTTTACAACCCCACTTACAAGTAAAACTAGCTAAAATGTGCCTGGCTGCTGTTCACTGAAAAGCTCATTCTGGTTACATTTTTGGTATACATTTGCTTCTGCCGGGGCAGCTGAGCAGTGATTTTCTACTTAACTACCTCCTATCAGAAGAGACCTCAGGGCTGCATCTTTTGAGCGCAGTACTGAGCCTGAAAAGCGTTTACAACCCCACTTACAAGTAAAACTAGCTAAAATGTGCCTGGCTGCTGTTCACTGAAAAGCTCATTCTGGGTACATTTTTGGTATACATTTGCTTCTGCCGGGTCAGCTGAGCAGTGAATTTCTACTTAACTACCTCCTATCAGGAGAGACCTCAGGGCTGCATCTTTTGAGCGCAGTACTGAGCTTGAAAAGCGTTTCCAACCCCAGTTACAAGTAAAACTAGCTCAAATGTGCCTGGCTGCTGTTCACTGAAAAGCTCATTCTGGGTACATTTTTGGTATACATTTGCTTCTGCCGGGTCAGCTGAGCAGTGAATTTCTACTTAACTACCTCCTATCAGGAGAGACCTCAGGGCTGCATCTTTTGAGCGCAGTACTGAGCCTGAAAAGCGTTTCCAACCCCACTTACAAGTAAAACTAGCTAAAATGTGCCTGGCTGCTGTTCACTGAAAAGCTCATTCTGGGTACATTTTTGGTATACATTTGCTTCTGCCGGGTCAGCTGAGCAGTGAATTTCTACTTAACTATCTCCTATCAGGAGAGACCTCAGGGCTGCATCTTTTGAGGGCAGTACTGAGCCTGAAAAGCGTTTACAACCCCACTTACAAGTAAAACTAGCTAAAATGTGCCTGGATGCTGTTCACTGAAAAGCTCATTCTGGGTACATTTTTGGTATACATTTGCTTCTGCCGGGTCAGCTGAGCAGTGAATTTCTACTTAAATACCTCCTATCAGGAGAGACCTCAGGGCTGCATCTTTTGAGCGCAGTACTGAGCCTGAAAAGCGTTTACAACCCCACTTACAAGTAAAATTAGCTAAAATGTGCCTGGCTGCTGTTCACTGAAAAGCTCATTCTGGGTACATTTTTGGTATACATTTGCTTCTGCCGGGTCAGCTGAGCAGTGAATTTCTACTTAACTACCTCCTATCAGGAGAGACCTCAGGGCTGCATCTTTTGAGCGCAGTACTGAGCCTGAAAAGCGTTTACAACCCCACTTACAAGTAAAACTAGCTAAAATGTGCCTGGCTGCTGTTCACTGAAAAGCTCATTCTGGTACATTTTTGGTATACATTTGCTTCTGCCGGGTCAGCTGAGCAGTGAATTTCTACTTAACTAACTCCTATCAGGAGGGACCTCAGGGCTGCATCTTTTCAGTGCAGTACTGAGCCTGAAAAGCGTTTACAACCCCACTTACAAGTAAAACTAGCTAAAATGTGCCTGGCTGCTGTTCACTGAAAAGCTCATTCTGGGTACATTTTTGGTATACATTTGCTTCTGCCGGGTCAGCTGAGCAGTGAATTTCTACTTAACTACCTCCTATCAGGAGAGACCTCAGGGCTGCATCTTTTGAGCGCAGTACTGAGCCTGAAAAGCGTTTACAACCCCACTTACAAGTAGAACTAGCTAAAATGTGCCTGGCTGCTGTTCACTGAAAAGCTCATTCTGGGTACATTTTTGGTATACATTTGCTTCTGCCGGGTCAGCTGAGCAGTGAATTTCTACTTAACTACCTCCTATCAGGAGAGACCTCAGGGCTGCATCTTTTGAGCGCAGTACTGAGCTTGAAAAGCGTTTCCAACCCCAGTTACAAGTAAAACTAGCTCAAATGTGCCTGGCTGCTGTTCACTGAAAAGCTCATTCTGGGTACATTTTTGGTATACATTTGCTTCTGCCGGGTCAGCTGAGCAGTGAATTTCTACTTAACTACCTCCTATCAGGAGAGACCTCAGGGCTGCATCTTTTGAGCGCAGTACTGAGCCTGAAAAGCGTTTCCAACCCCACTTACAAGTAAAACTAGCTAAAATGTGCCTGGCTGCTGTTCACTGAAAAGCTCATTCTGGGTACATTTTTGGTATACATTTGCTTCTGCCGGGTCAGCTGAGCAGTGAATTTCTACTTAACTATCTCCTATCAGGAGAGACCTCAGGGCTGCATCTTTTGAGGGCAGTACTGAGCCTGAAAAGCGTTTACAACCCCACTTACAAGTAAAACTAGCTAAAATGTGCCTGGATGCTGTTCACTGAAAAGCTCATTCTGGGTACATTTTTGGTATACATTTGCTTCTGCCGGGTCAGCTGAGCAGTGAATTTCTACTTAAATACCTCCTATCAGGAGAGACCTCAGGGCTGCATCTTTTGAGCGCAGTACTGAGCCTGAAAAGCGTTTACAACCCCACTTACAAGTAAAATTAGCTAAAATGTGCCTGGCTGCTGTTCACTGAAAAGCTCATTCTGGGTACATTTTTGGTATACATTTGCTTCTGCCGGGTCAGCTGAGCAGTGAATTTCTACTTAACTACCTCCTATCAGGAGAGACCTCAGGGCTGCATCTTTTGAGCGCAGTACTGAGCCTGAAAAGCGTTTACAACCCCACTTACAAGTAAAACTAGCTAAAATGTGCCTGGCTGCTGTTCACTGAAAAGCTCATTCTGGTTACATTTTTGGTATACATTTGCTTCTGCCGGGGCAGCTGAGCAGTGAATTTCTACTTAACTACCTCCTATCAGAAGAGACCTCAGGGCTGCATCTTTTGAGCGCAGTACTGAGCCTGAAAAGCGTTTACAACCCCACTTACAAGTAAAACTAGCTAAAATGTGCCTGGCTGCTGTTCACTGAAAAGCTCATTCTGGGTACATTTTTGATACATTTGCTTCTGCCGGGTCAGCTGAGCAGTGAATTTCTACTTAACTACCTCCTATCAGGAGAGACCTCAGGGCTGCATCTTTTCAGTGCAGTACTGAGCCTGAAAAGCGTTTACAACCCCACTTACAAGTAAAACTAGCTAAAATGTGCCTGGCTGCTGTTCACTGAAAAGCTCATTCTGGGTACATTTTTGGTATACATTTGCTTCTGCCGGGTCAGCTGAGCAGTGAATTTCTACTTAACTATCTCCTATCAGGAGAGACCTCAGGGCTGCATCTTTTGAGGGCAGTACTGAGCCTGAAAAGCGTTTACAACCCCACTTACAAGTAAAACTAGCTAAAATGTGCCTGGATGCTGTTCACTGAAAAGCTCATTCTGGGTACATTTTTGGTATACATTTGCTTCTGCCGGGTCAGCTGAGCAGTGAATTTCTACTTAAATACCTCCTATCAGGAGAGACCTCAGGGCTGCATCTTTTGAGCGCAGTACTGAGCCTGAAAAGCGTTTACAACCCCACTTACAAGTAAAATTAGCTAAAATGTGCCTGGCTGCTGTTCACTGAAAAGCTCATTCTGGGTACATTTTTGGTATACATTTGCTTCTGCCGGGTCAGCTGAGCAGTGAATTTCTACTTAACTACCTCCTATCAGGAGAGACCTCAGGGCTGCATCTTTTGAGCGCAGTACTGAGCCTGAAAAGCGTTTACAACCCCACTTACAAGTAAAACTAGCTAAAATGTGCCTGGCTGCTGTTCACTGAAAAGCTCATTCTGGTTACATTTTTGGTATACATTTGCTTCTGCCGGGGCAGCTGAGCAGTGAATTTCTACTTAACTACCTCCTATCAGAAGAGACCTCAGGGCTGCATCTTTTGAGCGCAGTACTGAGCCTGAAAAGCGTTTACAACCCCACTTACAAGTAAAACTAGCTAAAATGTGCCTGGCTGCTGTTCACTGAAAAGCTCATTCTGGGTACATTTTTGATACATTTGCTTCTGCCGGGTCAGCTGAGCAGTGAATTTCTACTTAACTATCTCCTATCAGGAGAGACCTCAGGGCTGCATCTTTTGTGCGCAGTACTGAGCCTGAAAAGCGTTCACAACCCCACTTACAAGTAAAACTAGCTAAAATGTGCCTGGCTGCTGTTCACTGAAAAGCTTATTCTGGGTACATTTTTGGTATACATTTGCTTCTGCCGGGTCAGCTGAGCAGTGAATTTCTACTTAACTACCTCCTATCAGGGGCTGCATCTTTTGAGCACAGTACTGAGCCTAAAAAGCGTTTACAACCCCAGTTACAAGTAAAACTAGCTAAAATGTGCCTGGCTGCTGTTCACTGAAAAGCTTATTCTGGGTACATTTTTGGTATACCTTTGCTTCTGCCGGGTCAGCTGAGCAGTGAATTTCTACTTAACTATCTCCTATCAGGGGAGACCTCAGGGCTGCACCTTTTGAGCGCAGTACTGAGCCTGAAAAGCGTTTACAACCCCACTTACAAGTAAAACTAGCTAAAATGTGCCTGGCTGCTGTTCACTGAAAAGCTCATTCTGGGTACATTTTTGGTATACATTTGCTTCTGCCGGGTCAGCTGAGCAGTGAATTTCTACTTAACTACCTCCTATCAGGAGAGACCTCAGGGCTGCATCTTTTGAGCGCAGTACTGAGCCTGAAAAGCGTTTACAACCCCACTTACAAGTAAAACTAGCTAAAATGTGCCTGGCTGCTGTTCACTGAAAAGCTCATTCTGGGTACATTTTTGATACATTTGCTTCTGCCGGGTCAGCTGAGCAGTGAATTTCTACTTAACTATCTCCTATCAGGAGAGACCTCAGGGCTGCATCTTTTGTGCGCAGTACTGAGCCTGAAAAGCGTTTACAACCCCACTTACAAGTAAAACTAGCTAAAATGTGCCTGGCTGCTGTTCACTGAAAAGCTTATTCTGGGTACATTTTTGGTATACATTTGCTTCTGCCGGGTCAGCTGAGCAGTGAATTTCTACTTAACTACCTCCTATCAGGAGAGACCTCAGGGCTGCATCTTTTGAGCGCAGTACTGAGCCTGAAAACCGTTTACAACCCCAGTTACAAGTAAAACTAGCTAAAATGTGCCTGGCTGCTGTTCACTGAAAAGCTCATTCTGGGTACATTTTTGGTATACATTTGCTTCTGCCGGGTCAGCTGAGCAGTGAATTTCTACTTAACTACCTCCTATCAGGAGTGACCTCAGGGCTGCATCTTTTGAGCGCAGTACTGAGCCTGAAAACCGTTTACAACCCAACTTACAAGTAAAACTAGCTAAAATGTGCCTGGCTGCTGTTCACTGAAAAGCTTATTCTGGGTACATTTTTGGTATACCTTTGCTTCTGCCGGGTCAGCTGAGCAGTGAATTTCTACTTAACTATCTCCTATCAGGAGAGACCTCAGGGCTGCACCTTTTGAGCGCAGTACTGAGCCTGAAAAGCGTTTACAACCCCACTTACAAGTAAAACTAGCTAAAATGTGCCTGGCTGCTGTTCACTGAAAAGCTCATTCTGGGTACATTTTTGGTATACATTTGCTTCTGCCGGGTCAGCTGAGCAGTGAATTTCTACTTAACTATCTCCTATCAGGAGAGACCTCAGAGCTGCATCTTTTGAGCGCAGTACTGAGCCTGAAAAGCGTTTACAACCCCACTTACAAGTAAAACTAGCTAAAATGTGCCTGGCTGCTGTTCACTGAAAAGCTCATTCTGGGTACATTTTTGGTATACATTTGCTTCTGCCGGGTCAGCTGAGCAGTGAATTTCTACTTAACTACCTCCTATCAGGAGAGACCTCAGGGCTGCATCTTTTGAGCGCAGTACTGAGCCTGAAAAGCGTTTACAACCCCACTTACAAGTAAAACTAGCTAAAATGTGCCTGGCTGCTGTTCACTGAAAAGCTCATTCTGGGTACATTTTTGATACATTTGCTTCTGCCGGGTCAGCTGAGCAGTGAATTTCTACTTAACTATCTCCTATCAGGAGAGACCTCAGGGCTGCATCTTTTGTGCGCAGTACTGAGCCTGAAAAGCGTTTACAACCCCACTTACAAGTAAAACTAGCTAAAATGTGCCTGGCTGCTGTTCACTGAAAAGCTTATTCTGGGTACATTTTTGGTATACATTTGCTTCTGCCGGGTCAGCTGAGCAGTGAATTTCTACTTAACTACCTCCTATCAGGAGAGACCTCAGGGCTGCATCTTTTGAGCGCAGTACTGAGCCTGAAAACCGTTTACAACCCCAGTTACAAGTAAAACTAGCTAAAATGTGCCTGGCTGCTGTTCACTGAAAAGCTCATTCTGGGTACATTTTTGGTATACATTTGCTTCTGCCGGGTCAGCTGAGCAGTGAATTTCTACTTAACTACCTCCTATCAGGAGTGACCTCAGGGCTGCATCTTTTGAGCGCAGTACTGAGCCTGAAAACCGTTTACAACCCAACTTACAAGTAAAACTAGCTAAAATGTGCCTGGCTGCTGTTCACTGAAAAGCTTATTCTGGGTACATTTTTGGTATACATTTGCTTCTGCCGGGTCAGCTGAGCAGTGAATTTCTACTTAACTACCTCCTATCAGGAGAGACCTCAGGGCTGCATCTTTTGAGCGCAGTACTGAGCCTGAAAACCGTTTACAACCCCACTTACAAGTAAAAGTAGCTAAAATGTGCCTGGCTGCTGTTCACTGAAAAGCTCATTCTGGTACATTTTTGGTATACATTTGCTTCTGCCGGGTCAGCTGAGCAGTGAATTTCTACTTAACTACCTCCTATCAGGAGAGACCTCGGGGCTGCATCTTTTGAGAGCGCAGTACTGAGCCTGAAAAGCGTTTACAACCCCACTTACAAGTAAAACTAGCTAAAATGTGCCTGGCTGCTGTTCACTGAAAAGCTCATTCTGGGTACATTTTTGGTATACATTTGCATCTGCCGGGTCAGCTGAGCAGTGAATTTCTACTTAACTATCTCCTATCAGGAGAGACCTCAGGGCTGCATCTTTTGAGCGCAGTACTGAGCCTGAAAAGCGTTTACAACCCAACTTACAAGTAAAACTAGCTAAAATGTGCCTGGCTGCTGTTCACTGAAAAGCTCATTCTGGGTACATTTTTGGTATACATTTGCTTCTGCCGGGTCAGCTGAGCAGTGAATTTCTACATAACTACCTCCTATCAGGAGAGACCTCAGGGCTGCATCTTTTGAGCGCAGTACTGAGCCTGAAAACCGTTTACAACCCCAGTTACAAGTAAAACTAGCTAAAATGTGCCTGGCTGCTGTTCACTGAAAAGCTCATTCTGGGTACATTTTTGGTATACATTTGCTTCTGCCGGGTCAGCAGAGCAGTGAATTTCTACTTAACTATCTCCTATCAAGAGAGACCTCAGGGCTGCATCTTTTGAGCGCAGTACTGAGCCTGAAAAGTGTTTCCAACCCCACTTACAAGTAAAACTAGCTAAAATGTGCCTGGCTGCTGTTCACTGAAAAGCTCATTCTGGGTACATTTTTGGTATACATTTGCTTCTGCCGGGTCAGCTGAGCAGTGAATTTCTACTTAACTACCTCCTATCAGGAGTGACCTCAGGGCTGCATCTTTTGAGCGCAGTACTGAGCCTGAAAACCGTTTACAACCCCAGTTACAAGTAAAACTAGCTAAAATGTGCCTGGCTGCTGTTCACTGAAAAGCTCATTCTGGGTACATTTTTGGTATACATTTGCTTCTGCCGGGTCAGCTGAGCAGTGAATTTCTACTTAACTACCTCCTATCAGGAGAGACCTCAGGGCTGCATCTTTTGAGCGCAGTACTGAGCCTGAAAACCGTTTACAACCCCACTTACAAGTAAAAGTAGCTAAAATGTGCCTGGCTGCTGTTCACTGAAAAGCTCATTCTGGTACATTTTTGGTATACATTTGCTTCTGCCGGGTCAGCTGAGCAGTGAATTTCTACTTAACTACCTCCTATCAGGAGAGATCTCAGGGCTGCATCTTTTGAGCGCAGTACTGAGCCTGAAAAGCTTTTACAACCCCACTTACAAGTAAAACTAGCTAAAATGTGCCTGGCTGCTGTTCACTGAAAAGCTCATTCTGGGTACATTTTTGGTATACATTTGCATCTGCCGGGTCAGCTGAGCAGTGAATTTCTACTTAACTATCTCCTATCAGGAGAGACCTCAGGGCTGCATCTTTTGAGCGCAGTACTGAGCCTGAAAACCGTTTACAACCCCAGTTACAAGTAAAACTAGCTAAAATGTGCCTGGCTGCTGTTCACTGAAAAGCTCATTCTGGGTACATTTTTGGTATACATTTGCTTCTGCCGGGACAGCTGAACAGTGAATTTCTACTTAACTATCTCCTATCAGGAGAGACCTCAGGGCTGCATCTTTTGTGCGCAGTACTGAGCCTGAAAAGCGTTTACAACCCCACTTACAAGTAAAACTAGCTAAAATGTGCCTGGCTGCTGTTCACTGAAAAGCTTATTCTGGGTACATTTTTGGTATACATTTGCTTCTGCCGGGTCAGCTGAGCAGTGAATTTCTACTTAACTACCTCCTATCAGGAGAGACCTCAGGGCTGCATCTTTTGAGCGCAGTACTGAGCCTGAAAACCGTTTACAACCCCAGTTACAAGTAAAACTAGCTAAAATGTGCCTGGCTGCTGTTCACTGAAAAGCTCATTCTGGGTACATTTTTGGTATACATTTGCTTCTGCCGGGTCAGCTGAGCAGTGAATTTCTACTTAACTACCTCCTATCAGGAGTGACCTCAGGGCTGCATCTTTTGAGCGCAGTACTGAGCCTGAAAACCGTTTACAACCCAACTTACAAGTAAAACTAGCTAAAATGTGCCTGGCTGCTGTTCACTGAAAAGCTCATTCTGGGTACATTTTTGGTATACATTTGCTTCTGCCGGGTCAGCTGAGCAGTGAATTTCTACTTAACTACCTCCTATCAGGAGAGACCTCAGGGCTGCATCTTTTGAGCGCAGTACTGAGCCTGAAAACCGTTTACAACCCCACTTACAAGTAAAAGTAGCTAAAATGTGCCTGGCTGCTGTTCACTGAAAAGCTCATTCTGGTACATTTTTGGTATACATTTGCTTCTGCCGGGTCAGCTGAGCAGTGAATTTCTACTTAACTACCTCCTATCAGGAGAGACCTCGGGGCTGCATCTTTTGAGAGCGCAGTACTGAGCCTGAAAAGCGTTTACAACCCCACTTACAAGTAAAACTAGCTAAAATGTGCCTGGCTGCTGTTCACTGAAAAGCTCATTCTGGGTACATTTTTGGTATACATTTGCATCTGCCGGGTCAGCTGAGCAGTGAATTTCTACTTAACTATCTCCTATCAGGAGAGACCTCAGGGCTGCATCTTTTGAGCGCAGTACTGAGCCTGAAAAGCGTTTACAACCCAACTTACAAGTAAAACTAGCTAAAATGTGCCTGGCTGCTGTTCACTGAAAAGCTCATTCTGGGTACATTTTTGGTATACATTTGCTTCTGCCGGGTCAGCTGAGCAGTGAATTTCTACATAACTACCTCCTATCAGGAGAGACCTCAGGGCTGCATCTTTTGAGCGCAGTACTGAGCCTGAAAACCGTTTACAACCCCAGTTACAAGTAAAACTAGCTAAAATGTGCCTGGCTGCTGTTCACTGAAAAGCTCATTCTGGGTACATTTTTGGTATACATTTGCTTCTGCCGGGTCAGCAGAGCAGTGAATTTCTACTTAACTATCTCCTATCAAGAGAGACCTCAGGGCTGCATCTTTTGAGCGCAGTACTGAGCCTGAAAAGTGTTTCCAACCCCACTTACAAGTAAAACTAGCTAAAATGTGCCTGGCTGCTGTTCACTGAAAAGCTCATTCTGGGTACATTTTTGGTATACATTTGCTTCTGCCGGGTCAGCTGAGCAGTGAATTTCTACTTAACTACCTCCTATCAGGAGTGACCTCAGGGCTGCATCTTTTGAGCGCAGTACTGAGCCTGAAAACCGTTTACAACCCCAGTTACAAGTAAAACTAGCTAAAATGTGCCTGGCTGCTGTTCACTGAAAAGCTCATTCTGGGTACATTTTTGGTATACATTTGCTTCTGCCGGGTCAGCTGAGCAGTGAATTTCTACTTAACTACCTCCTATCAGGAGAGACCTCAGGGCTGCATCTTTTGAGCGCAGTACTGAGCCTGAAAACCGTTTACAACCCCACTTACAAGTAAAAGTAGCTAAAATGTGCCTGGCTGCTGTTCACTGAAAAGCTCATTCTGGTACATTTTTGGTATACATTTGCTTCTGCCGGGTCAGCTGAGCAGTGAATTTCTACTTAACTACCTCCTATCAGGAGAGATCTCAGGGCTGCATCTTTTGAGCGCAGTACTGAGCCTGAAAAGCTTTTACAACCCCACTTACAAGTAAAACTAGCTAAAATGTGCCTGGCTGCTGTTCACTGAAAAGCTCATTCTGGGTACATTTTTGGTATACATTTGCATCTGCCGGGTCAGCTGAGCAGTGAATTTCTACTTAACTATCTCCTATCAGGAGAGACCTCAGGGCTGCATCTTTTGAGCGCAGTACTGAGCCTGAAAACCGTTTACAACCCCAGTTACAAGTAAAACTAGCTAAAATGTGCCTGGCTGCTGTTCACTGAAAAGCTCATTCTGGGTACATTTTTGGTATACATTTGCTTCTGCCGGGACAGCTGAACAGTGAATTTCTACTTAACTATCTCCTATCAGGAGAGACCTCAGGGCTGCATCTTTTGTGCGCAGTACTGAGCCTGAAAAGCGTTTACAACCCCACTTACAAGTAAAACTAGCTAAAATGTGCCTGGCTGCTGTTCACTGAAAAGCTTATTCTGGGTACATTTTTGGTATACATTTGCTTCTGCCGGGTCAGCTGAGCAGTGAATTTCTACTTAACTACCTCCTATCAGGAGAGACCTCAGGGCTGCATCTTTTGAGCGCAGTACTGAGCCTGAAAACCGTTTACAACCCCAGTTACAAGTAAAACTAGCTAAAATGTGCCTGGCTGCTGTTCACTGAAAAGCTCATTCTGGGTACATTTTTGGTATACATTTGCTTCTGCCGGGTCAGCTGAGCAGTGAATTTCTACTTAACTACCTCCTATCAGGAGTGACCTCAGGGCTGCATCTTTTGAGCGCAGTACTGAGCCTGAAAACCGTTTACAACCCAACTTACAAGTAAAACTAGCTAAAATGTGCCTGGCTGCTGTTCACTGAAAAGCTCATTCTGGGTACATTTTTGGTATACATTTGCTTCTGCCGGGTCAGCTGAGCAGTGAATTTCTACTTAACTACCTCCTATCAGGAGAGACCTCAGGGCTGCATCTTTTGAGCGCAGTACTGAGCCTGAAAACCGTTTACAACCCCACTTACAAGTAAAAGTAGCTAAAATGTGCCTGGCTGCTGTTCACTGAAAAGCTCATTCTGGTACATTTTTGGTATACATTTGCTTCTGCCGGGTCAGCTGAGCAGTGAATTTCTACTTAACTACCTCCTATCAGGAGAGACCTCGGGGCTGCATCTTTTGAGAGCGCAGTACTGAGCCTGAAAAGCGTTTACAACCCCACTTACAAGTAAAACTAGCTAAAATGTGCCTGGCTGCTGTTCACTGAAAAGCTCATTCTGGGTACATTTTTGGTATACATTTGCATCTGCCGGGTCAGCTGAGCAGTGAATTTCTACTTAACTATCTCCTATCAGGAGAGACCTCAGGGCTGCATCTTTTGAGCGCAGTACTGAGCCTGAAAAGCGTTTACAACCCAACTTACAAGTAAAACTAGCTAAAATGTGCCTGGCTGCTGTTCACTGAAAAGCTCATTCTGGGTACATTTTTGGTATACATTTGCTTCTGCCGGGTCAGCTGAGCAGTGAATTTCTACATAACTACCTCCTATCAGGAGAGACCTCAGGGCTGCATCTTTTGAGCGCAGTACTGAGCCTGAAAACCGTTTACAACCCCAGTTACAAGTAAAACTAGCTAAAATGTGCCTGGCTGCTGTTCACTGAAAAGCTCATTCTGGGTACATTTTTGGTATACATTTGCTTCTGCCGGGTCAGCAGAGCAGTGAATTTCTACTTAACTATCTCCTATCAAGAGAGACCTCAGGGCTGCATCTTTTGAGCGCAGTACTGAGCCTGAAAAGTGTTTCCAACCCCACTTACAAGTAAAACTAGCTAAAATGTGCCTGGCTGCTGTTCACTGAAAAGCTCATTCTGGGTACATTTTTGGTATACATTTGCTTCTGCCGGGTCAGCTGAGCAGTGAATTTCTACTTAACTACCTCCTATCAGGAGTGACCTCAGGGCTGCATCTTTTGAGCGCAGTACTGAGCCTGAAAACCGTTTACAACCCCAGTTACAAGTAAAACTAGCTAAAATGTGCCTGGCTGCTGTTCACTGAAAAGCTCATTCTGGGTACATTTTTGGTATACATTTGCTTCTGCCGGGTCAGCTGAGCAGTGAATTTCTACTTAACTACCTCCTATCAGGAGAGACCTCAGGGCTGCATCTTTTGAGCGCAGTACTGAGCCTGAAAACCGTTTACAACCCCACTTACAAGTAAAAGTAGCTAAAATGTGCCTGGCTGCTGTTCACTGAAAAGCTCATTCTGGTACATTTTTGGTATACATTTGCTTCTGCCGGGTCAGCTGAGCAGTGAATTTCTACTTAACTACCTCCTATCAGGAGAGATCTCAGGGCTGCATCTTTTGAGCGCAGTACTGAGCCTGAAAACCGTTTACAACCCCAGTTACAAGTAAAACTAGCTAAAATGTGCCTGGCTGCTGTTCACTGAAAAGCTCATTCTGGGTACATTTTTGGTATACATTTGCTTCTGCCGGGACAGCTGAGCAGTGAATTTCTACTTAACTACCTCCTATCAGGAGAGACCTCAGGGCTGCATCTTTTGAGCGCAGTACTGAGCCTGAAAACCGTTTACAACCCCACTTACAAGTAAAACTAGCTAAAATGTGCCTGGCTGCTGTTCACTGAAAAGCTCATTCTGGGTACATTTTTGGTATACATTTGCATCTGACGGGTCAGCTGAGCAGTGAATTTCTACTTAACTATCTCCTATCAGGAGAGACCTCAGGGCTGCATCTTTTGAGCGCAGTACTGAGCCTGAAAAGCGTTTACAACCCAACTTACAAGTAAAACTAGCTAAAATGTGCCTGGCTGCTGTTCACTGAAAAGCTCATTCTGGGTACATTTTTGGTATACAGTTGCTTCTGCCGGGTCAGCTGAGCAGTGAATTTCTACATAACTACCTCCTATCAGGAGAGACCTCAGGGCTGCATCTTTTGAGCGCAGTACTGAGCCTGAAAACCGTTTACAACCCCAGTTACAAGTAAAACTAGCTAAAATGTGCCTGGCTGCTGTTCACTGAAAAGCTCATTCTGGGTACATTTTTGGTATACATTTGCTTCTGCCGGGTCAGCTGAGCAGCGAATTTCTATTTAACCACCTGCTATCATGAGAGACCTCAGGCTGCATGTTTTAAGCCCAGTACTGATCCTGAAAAGCGTTTCCAACCCCACTTACAAGTAAAACTAGCTAAAATGTGCCTGGCTGCTGTTCACTGTAAAGCTCATTCTGGGTACATTTTTGGTATACATTTGCTTCTGCCGGGTCAGCTGAGCAGTGAATTTCTACTTAACTACCTCCTATCAGGAGAGACCTCAGGGCTGCATCTTTTGAGGGCAGTACTGAGCCTGAAAAGCGTTTACAACCCCACTTACAAGTAAAACTAGCTAAAATGTGCCTGGCTGCTGTTCACTGAAAAGCTCATTCTGGGTACATTTTTGGTATACATTTGCTTCTGCCGGGTCAGCTGAGCAGTGAATTTCTACTTAACTACCTCCTATCAGGAGAGACCTCAGGGCTGCATCTTTTGAGCGCAGTACTGAGCCTGAAAAGCGTTTACAACCCCACTTACAAGTAAAACTAGCTAAAATGTGCCTGGCTGCTGTTCACTGAAAAGCTCATTCTGGGTACATTTTTGGTATACATTTGCATCTGACGGGTCAGCTGAGCAGTGAATTTCTACTTAACTATCTCCTATCAGGAGAGACCTCAGGGCTGCATCTTTTGAGCGCAGTACTGAGCCTGAAAACCGTTTACAACCCCAGTTACAAGTAAAACTAGCTAAAATGTGCCTGGCTGCTGTTCACTAAAAGCTCATTCTGGGTACATTTTTGGTATACATTTGCTTCTGCCGGGTCAGCTGAGCAGCGAATTTCTATTTAACCACCTGCTATCATGAGAGACCTCAGGCTGCATGTTTTAAGCCCAGTACTGATCCTGAAAAGCGTTTCCAACCCCACTTACAAGTAAAACTAGCTAAAATGTGCCTGGCTGCTGTTCACTGAAAAGCTCATTCTGGGTACATTTTTGGTATACATTTGCTTCTGCCGGGTCAGCTGAGCAGTGAATTTCTACTTAACTATCTCCTATCAGGAGAGACCTCAGGGCTGCATCTTTTGAGGGCAGTACTGAGCCTGAAAAGCGTTTACAACCCCACTTACAAGTAAAACTAGCTAAAATGTGCCTGGCTGCTGTTCACTGAAAAGCTCATTCTGGGTACATTTTTGGTATACATTTGCTTCTGCCGGGTCAGCTGAGCAGTGAATTTCTACTTAACTACCTCCTATCAGGAGAGACCTCAGGGCTGCATCTTTTGAGCGCAGTACTGAGCCTGAAAACCGTTTACAACCCCAGTTACAAGTAAAACTAGCTAAAATGTGCCTGGCTGCTGTTCACTGAAAAGCTCATTCTGGGTACATTTTTGGTATACATTTGCTTCTGCCGGGACAGCTGAGCAGTGAATTTCTACTTAACTACCTCCTATCAGGAGAGACCTCAGGGCTGCATCTTTTGAGCGCAGTACTGAGCCTGAAAACCGTTTACAACCCCACTTACAAGTAAAACTAGCTAAAATGTGCCTGGCTGCTGTTCACTGAAAAGCTCATTCTGGGTACATTTTTGGTATACATTTGCATCTGACGGGTCAGCTGAGCAGTGAATTTCTACTTAACTATCTCCTATCAGGAGAGACCTCAGGGCTGCATCTTTTGAGCGCAGTACTGAGCCTGAAAAGCGTTTACAACCCAACTTACAAGTAAAACTAGCTAAAATGTGCCTGGCTGCTGTTCACTGAAAAGCTCATTCTGGGTACATTTTTGGTATACAGTTGCTTCTGCCGGGTCAGCTGAGCAGTGAATTTCTACATAACTACCTCCTATCAGGAGAGACCTCAGGGCTGCATCTTTTGAGCGCAGTACTGAGCCTGAAAACCGTTTACAACCCCAGTTACAAGTAAAACTAGCTAAAATGTGCCTGGCTGCTGTTCACTGAAAAGCTCATTCTGGGTACATTTTTGGTATACATTTGCTTCTGCCGGGTCAGCTGAGCAGCGAATTTCTATTTAACCACCTGCTATCATGAGAGACCTCAGGCTGCATGTTTTAAGCCCAGTACTGATCCTGAAAAGCGTTTCCAACCCCACTTACAAGTAAAACTAGCTAAAATGTGCCTGGCTGCTGTTCACTGTAAAGCTCATTCTGGGTACATTTTTGGTATACATTTGCTTCTGCCGGGTCAGCTGAGCAGTGAATTTCTACTTAACTACCTCCTATCAGGAGAGACCTCAGGGCTGCATCTTTTGAGGGCAGTACTGAGCCTGAAAAGCGTTTACAACCCCACTTACAAGTAAAACTAGCTAAAATGTGCCTGGCTGCTGTTCACTGAAAAGCTCATTCTGGGTACATTTTTGGTATACATTTGCTTCTGCCGGGTCAGCTGAGCAGTGAATTTCTACTTAACTACCTCCTATCAGGAGAGACCTCAGGGCTGCATCTTTTGAGCGCAGTACTGAGCCTGAAAAGCGTTTACAACCCCACTTACAAGTAAAACTAGCTAAAATGTGCCTGGCTGCTGTTCACTGAAAAGCTCATTCTGGATACATTTTTGGTATACATTTGCATCTGACGGGTCAGCTGAGCAGTGAATTTCTACTTAACTATCTCCTATCAGGAGAGACCTCAGGGCTGCATCTTTTGAGCGCAGTACTGAGCCTGAAAACCGTTTACAACCCCAGTTACAAGTAAAACTAGCTAAAATGTGCCTGGCTGCTGTTCACTAAAAGCTCATTCTGGGTACATTTTTGGTATACATTTGCTTCTGCCGGGTCAGCTGAGCAGCGAATTTCTATTTAACCACCTGCTATCATGAGAGACCTCAGGCTGCATGTTTTAAGCCCAGTACTGATCCTGAAAAGCGTTTCCAACCCCACTTACAAGTAAAACTAGCTAAAATGTGCCTGGCTGCTGTTCACTGAAAAGCTCATTCTGGGTACATTTTTGGTATACATTTGCTTCTGCCGGGTCAGCTGAGCAGTGAATTTCTACTTAACTATCTCCTATCAGGAGAGACCTCAGGGCTGCATCTTTTGAGGGCAGTACTGAGCCTGAAAAGCGTTTACAACCCCACTTACAAGTAAAACTAGCTAAAATGTGCCTGGCTGCTGTTCACTGAAAAGCTCATTCTGGGTACATTTTTGGTATACATTTGCTTCTGCCGGGTCAGCTGAGCAGTGAATTTCTACTTAACTACCTCCTATCAGGAGAGACCTCAGGGCTGCATCTTTTGAGCGCAGTACTGAGCCTGAAAAGCGTTTACAACCCCACTTACAAGTAAAACTAGCTAAAATGTGCCTGGCTGCTGTTCACTGAAAAGCTTATTCTGGGTACATTTTTGGTATACATTTGCTTCTGCCGGGTCAGCTGAGCAGTGAATTTCTACTTAACTACCTCCTATCAGGAGAGACCTCAGGGCTGCATCTTTTGAGCGCAGTACTGAGCCTGAAAAGCGTTTACAACCCCACTTACAAGTAAAAACTAGCTAAAATGTGCCTGGCTGCTGTTCACTGAAAAGCTCATTCTGGGTACATTTTTGGTATACATTTGCTTCTGCCGGGTCAGCTGAGCAGTGAATTTCTACTTAACTACCTCCTATCAGGAGAGACCTCAGGGCTGCATCTTTTGAGCGCAGTACTGAGCCTGAAAAGCGTTTACAACCCCACTTACAAGTAAAACTAGCTAAAATGTGCCTGGCTGCTGTTCACTGAAAAGCTCATTCTGGGTACATTTTTGGTATACATTTGCTTCTGCCGGGTCAGCTGAGCAGTGAATTTCTACTTAACTACCTCCTATCAGGAGAGACCTCAGGGCTGCATCTTTTGAGCGCAGTACTGAGCCTGAAAAGCGTTTACAACCCCACTTACAAGTAGAACTAGCTAAAATGTGCCTGGCTGCTGTTCACTGAAAAGCTCATTCTGGGTACATTTTTGGTATACATTTGCTTCTGCCGGGTCAGCTGAGCAGTGAATTTCTACTTAACTACCTCCTATCAGGAGAGACCTCAGGGCTGCATCTTTTGAGCGCAGTACTGAGCTTGAAAAGCGTTTCCAACCCCAGTTACAAGTAAAACTAGCTCAAATGTGCCTGGCTGCTGTTCACTGAAAAGCTCATTCTGGGTACATTTTTGGTATACATTTGCTTCTGCCGGGTCAGCTGAGCAGTGAATTTCTACTTAACTACCTCCTATCAGGAGAGACCTCAAGGCTGCATCTTTTGAGCGCAGTACTGAGCCTGAAAAGCGTTTCCAACCCCAGTTACAAGTAAAACTAGCTAAAATGTGCCTGGCTGCTGTTCACTGAAAAGCTCATTCTGGGTACATTTTTGGTATACATTTGCTTCTGCCGGGTCAGCTGAGCAGTGAATTTCTACTTAAATACCTCCTATCAGGAGAGACCTCAGGGCTGCATCTTTTGAGCGCAGTACTGAGCCTGAAAAGCGTTTACAACCCCACTTACAAGTAAAACTAGCTAAAATGTGCTGTTCACTGAAAAGCTCATTCTGGGTACATTTTTGGTATACATTTGCTTCTGCCGGGTCAGCTGAGCAGTGAATTTCTACTTAACTACCTCCTATCAGAAGAGACCTCAGGGCTGCATCTTTTGAGCGCAGTACTGAGCCTGAAAAGCGTTTACAACCCCACTTACAAGTAAAACTAGCTAAAATGTGCCTGGCTGCTGTTCACTGAAAAGCTCATTCTGGTTACATTTTTGGTATACATTTGCTTCTGCCGGGGCAGCTGAGCAGTGAATTTCTACTTAACTATCTCCTATCAGGAGAGACCTCAGGGCTGCATCTTTTGTGCGCAGTACTGAGCCTGAAAAGCGTTCACAACCCCACTTACAAGTAAAACTAGCTAAAATGTGCCTGGCTGCTGTTCACTGAAAAGCTTATTCTGGGTACATTTTTGGTATACATTTGCTTCTGCCGGGTCAGCTGAGCAGTGAATTTCTACTTAACTACCTCCTATCAGGAGAGACCTCAGGGCTGCATCTTTTGAGCACAGTACTGAGCCTAAAAAGCGTTTACAACCCCAGTTACAAGTAAAACTAGCTAAAATGTGCCTGGCTGCTGTTCACTGAAAAGCTTATTCTGGGTACATTTTTGGTATACATTTGCTTCTGCCGGGTCAGCTGAGCAGTGAATTTCTACTTAACTATCTCCTATCAGGAGAGACCTCAGGGCTGCACCTTTTGAGCGCAGTACTGAGCCTGAAAAGCGTTTACAACCCCACTTACAAGTAAAACTAGCTAAAATGTGCCTGGCTGCTGTTCACTGAAAAGCTCATTCTGGGTACATTTTTGGTATACATTTGCTTCTGCCGGGTCAGCTGAGCAGTGAATTTCTACTTAACTACCTCCTATCAGGAGAGACCTCAGGGCTGCATCTTTTGAGCGCAGTACTGAGCCTGAAAAGCGTTTACAACCCCACTTACAAGTAAAACTAGCTAAAATGTGCCTGGCTGCTGTTCACTGAAAAGCTCATTCTGGGTACATTTTTGATACATTTGCTTCTGCCGGGTCAGCTGAGCAGTGAATTTCTACTTAACTATCTCCTATCAGGAGAGACCTCAGGGCTGCATCTTTTGTGCGCAGTACTGAGCCTGAAAAGCGTTTACAACCCCAGTTACAAGTAAAACTAGCTAAAATGTGCCTGGCTGCTGTTCACTGAAAAGCTCATTCTGGGTACATTTTTGGTATACATTTGCTTCTGCCGGGTCAGCTGAGCAGTGAATTTCTACTTAACTACCTCCTATCAGGAGAGGCCTCAGGGCTGCATCTTTTGAGCGCAGTACTGAGCCTGAAAACCGTTTACAACCCCACTTACAAGTAAAAGTAGCTAAAATGTGCCTGGCTGCTGTTCACTGAAAAGCTCATTCTGGTACATTTTTGGTATACATTTGCTTCTGCCGGGTCAGCTGAGCAGTGAATTTCTACTTAACTACCTCCTATCAGGAGAGATCTCAGGGCTGCATCTTTTGAGCGCAGTACTGAGCCTGAAAAGCTTTTACAACCCCACTTACAAGTAAAACTAGCTAAAATGTGCCTGGCTGCTGTTCACTGAAAAGCTCATTCTGGGTACATTTTTGGTATACATTTGCATCTGCCGGGTCAGCTGAGCAGTGAATTTCTACTTAACTATCTCCTATCAGGAGAGACCTCAGGGCTGCATCTTTTGAGCGCAGTACTGAGCCTGAAAACCGTTTACAACCCCAGTTACAAGTAAAACTAGCTAAAATGTGCCTGGCTGCTGTTCACTGAAAAGCTCATTCTGGGTACATTTTTGGTATACATTTGCTTCTGCCGGGACAGCTGAGCAGTGAATTTCTACTTAACTACCTCCTATCAGGAGAGACCTCAGGGCTGCATCTTTTGAGCGCAGTACTGAGCCTGAAAACCGTTTACAACCCCACTTACAAGTAAAACTAGCTAAAATGTGCCTGGCTACTGTTCACTGAAAAGCTCATTCTGGGTACATTTTTGGTATACAGTTGCTTCTGCCGGGTCAGCTGAGCAGTGAATTTCTACTTAACTACCTCCTATCAGGAGAGACCTCAGGGCTGCATCTTTTGAGCGCAGTACTGAGCCTGAAAACCGTTTACAACCCCAGTTACAAGTAAAACTAGCTAAAATGTGCCTGGCTGCTGTTCACTGAAAAGCTCATTCTGGGTACATTTTTGGTATACATTTGCTTCTGCCGGGTCAGCTGAGCAGCGAATTTCTATTTAACCACCTGCTATCATGAGAGACCTCAGGCTGCATGTTTTAAGCCCAGTACTGATCCTGAAAAGCGTTTCCAACCCCACTTACAAGTAAAACTAGCTAAAATGTGCCTGGCTGCTGTTCACTGAAAAGCTCATTCTGGGTACATTTTTGGTATACATTTGCTTCTGCCGGGTCAGCTGAGCAGTGAATTTCTACTTAACTATCTCCTATCAGGAGAGACCTCAGGGCTGCATCTTTTGAGGGCAGTACTGAGCCTGAAAAGCGTTTACAACCCCACTTACAAGTAAAACTAGCTAAAATGTGCCTGGCTGCTGTTCACTGAAAAGCTCATTCTGGGTACATTTTTGGTATACATTTGCTTCTGCCGGGTCAGCTGAGCAGTGAATTTCTACTTAACTATCTCCTATCAGGAGAGACCTCAGGGCTGCATCTTTTGAGCGCAGTACTGAGCCTGAAAAGCGTTTACAACCCCACTTACAAGTAAAACTAGCTAAAATGTGCCTGGCTGCTGTTCACTGAAAAGCTCATTCTGGGTACATTTTTGGTATACATTTGCTTCTGCCGGGTCAGCTGAGCAGTGAATTTCTACTTAACTGCCTCCTATCAGGAGAGACCTCAGGCTGCATCTTTTGAGCGCAGTACTGAGCCTGAAAAGCGTTTCCAACCCCAGTTACAAGTAAAACTAGCTAAAATGTGCCTGGCTGCTGTTCACTGAAAAGCTCATTCTGCGTACATTTTTGGTATACATTTGCTTCTGCCGGGTCAGCTGAGCAGTGAATTTCTACTTAACTACCTCCTATCAGGAGAGACCTCAGGGCTGCATCTTTTGAGCGCAGTACTGAGCCTGAAAAGCGTTTACAACCCCACTTACAAGTAAAACTAGCTAAAATGTGCCTGGCTGCTGTTCACTGAAAAGCTCATTCTGGTACATTTTTGGTATACATTTGCTTCTGCCGGGTCAGCTGAGCAGTGAATTTCTACTTAACTAACTCCTATCAGGAGAGACCTCAGGGCTGCATCTTTTCAGTGCAGTACTGAGCCTGAAAAGCGTTTACAACCCCACTTACAAGTAAAACTAGCTAAAATGTGCCTGGCTGCTGTTCACTGAAAAGCTCATTCTGGGTACATTTTTGGTATACATTTGCTTCTGCCGGGTCAGCTGAGCAGTGAATTTCTACTTAACTACCTCCTATCAGGAGAGACCTCAGGGCTGCATCTTTTGAGCGCAGTACTGAGCCTGAAAAGCGTTTACAACCCCACTTACAAGTAGAACTAGCTAAAATGTGCCTGGCTGCTGTTCACTGAAAAGCTCATTCTGGGTACATTTTTGGTATACATTTGCTTCTGCCGGGTCAGCTGAGCAGTGAATTTCTACTTAACTACCTCCTATCAGGAGAGACCTCAGGGCTGCATCTTTTGAGCGCAGTACTGAGCCTGAAAAGCGTTTCCAACCCCAGTTACAAGTAAAACTAGCTCAAATGTGCCTGGCTGCTGTTCACTGAAAAGCTCATTCTGGGTACATTTTTGGTATACATTTGCTTCTGCCGGGTCAGCTGAGCAGTGAATTTCTACTTAACTACCTCCTATCAGGAGAGACCTCAGGGCTGCATCTTTTGAGCGCAGTACTGAGCCTGAAAAGCGTTTCCAACCCCACTTACAAGTAAAACTAGCTAAAATGTGCCTGGCTGCTGTTCACTGAAAAGCTCATTCTGGGTACATTTTTGGTATACATTTGCTTCTGCCGGGTCAGCTGAGCAGTGAATTTCTACTTAACTATCTCCTATCAGGAGAGACCTCAGGGCTGCATCTTTTGAGGGCAGTACTGAGCCTGAAAAGCGTTTACAACCCCACTTACAAGTAAAACTAGCTAAAATGTGCCTGGCTGCTGTTCACTGAAAAGCTCATTCTGCGTACATTTTTGGTATACATTTGCTTCTGCCGGGTCAGCTGAGCAGTGAATTTCTACTTAACTACCTCCTATCAGGAGAGACCTCAGGGCTGCATCTTTTGAGCGCAGTACTGAGCCTGAAAAGCGTTTACAACCCCACTTACAAGTAAAACTAGCTAAAATGTGCCTGGCTGCTGTTCACTGAAAAGCTCATTCTGGTACATTTTTGGTATACATTTGCTTCTGCCGGGTCAGCTGAGCAGTGAATTTCTACTTAACTAACTCCTATCAGGAGAGACCTCAGGGCTGCATCTTTTCAGTGCAGTACTGAGCCTGAAAAGCGTTTACAACCCCACTTACAAGTAAAACTAGCTAAAATGTGCCTGGCTGCTGTTCACTGAAAAGCTCATTCTGGGTACATTTTTGGTATACATTTGCTTCTGCCGGGTCAGCTGAGCAGTGAATTTCTACTTAACTACCTCCTATCAGGAGAGACCTCAGGGCTGCATCTTTTGAGCGCAGTACTGAGCCTGAAAAGCGTTTACAACCCCACTTACAAGTAGAACTAGCTAAAATGTGCCTGGCTGCTGTTCACTGAAAAGCTCATTCTGGGTACATTTTTGGTATACATTTGCTTCTGCCGGGTCAGCTGAGCAGTGAATTTCTACTTAACTACCTCCTATCAGGAGAGACCTCAGGGCTGCATCTTTTGAGCGCAGTACTGAGCCTGAAAAGCGTTTCCAACCCCAGTTACAAGTAAAACTAGCTCAAATGTGCCTGGCTGCTGTTCACTGAAAAGCTCATTCTGGGTACATTTTTGGTATACATTTGCTTCTGCCGGGTCAGCTGAGCAGTGAATTTCTACTTAACTACCTCCTATCAGGAGAGACCTCAGGGCTGCATCTTTTGAGCGCAGTACTGAGCCTGAAAAGCGTTTCCAACCCCACTTACAAGTAAAACTAGCTAAAATGTGCCTGGCTGCTGTTCACTGAAAAGCTCATTCTGGGTACATTTTTGGTATACATTTGCTTCTGCCGGGTCAGCTGAGCAGTGAATTTCTACTTAACTATCTCCTATCAGGAGAGACCTCAGGGCTGCATCTTTTGAGGGCAGTACTGAGCCTGAAAAGCGTTTACAACCCCACTTACAAGTAAAACTAGCTAAAATGTGCCTGGATGCTGTTCACTGAAAGGCTCATTCTGGGTACATTTTTGGTATACATTTGCTTCTGCCGGGTCAGCTGAGCAGTGAATTTCTACTTAAATACCTCCTATCAGGAGAGACCTCAGGGCTGCATCTTTTGAGCGCAGTACTGAGCCTGAAAAGCATTTACAACCCCACTTACAAGTAAAACTAGCTAAAATGTGCCTGGCTGCTGTTCACTGAAAAGCTCATTCTGGTTACATTTTTGGTATACATTTGCTTCTGCCGGGGCAGCTGAGCAGTGAATTTCTACTTAACTACCTCCTATCAGGAGAGACCTCAGGGCTGCATCTTTTGAGCGCAGTACTGAGCCTGAAAACCGTTTACAACCCCACTTACAAGTAAAAGTAGCTAAAATGTGCCTGGCTGCTGTTCACTGAAAAGCTCATTCTGGTACATTTTTGGTATACATTTGCTTCTGCCGGGTCAGCTGAGCAGTGAATTTCTACTTAACTACCTCCTATCAGGAGAGACCTCGGGGCTGCATCTTTTGAGAGCGCAGTACTGAGCCTGAAAAGCGTTTACAACCCCACTTACAAGTAAAACTAGCTAAAATGTGCCTGGCTGCTGTTCACTGAAAAGCTCATTCTGGGTACATTTTTGGTATACATTTGCATCTGCCGGGTCAGCTGAGCAGTGAATTTCTACTTAACTATCTCCTATCAGGAGAGACCTCAGGGCTGCATCTTTTGAGCGCAGTACTGAGCCTGAAAAGCGTTTACAACCCAACTTACAAGTAAAACTAGCTAAAATGTGCCTGGCTGCTGTTCACTGAAAAGCTCATTCTGGGTACATTTTTGGTATACATTTGCTTCTGCCGGGTCAGCTGAGCAGTGAATTTCTACATAACTACCTCCTATCAGGAGAGACCTCAGGGCTGCATCTTTTGAGCGCAGTACTGAGCCTGAAAACCGTTTACAACCCCAGTTACAAGTAAAACTAGCTAAAATGTGCCTGGCTGCTGTTCACTGAAAAGCTCATTCTGGGTACATTTTTGGTATACATTTGCTTCTGCCGGGTCAGCAGAGCAGTGAATTTCTACTTAACTATCTCCTATCAAGAGAGACCTCAGGGCTGCATCTTTTGAGCGCAGTACTGAGCCTGAAAAGTGTTTCCAACCCCACTTACAAGTAAAACTAGCTAAAATGTGCCTGGCTGCTGTTCACTGAAAAGCTCATTCTGGGTACATTTTTGGTATACATTTGCTTCTGCCGGGTCAGCTGAGCAGTGAATTTCTACTTAACTACCTCCTATCAGGAGTGACCTCAGGGCTGCATCTTTTGAGCGCAGTACTGAGCCTGAAAACCGTTTACAACCCCAGTTACAAGTAAAACTAGCTAAAATGTGCCTGGCTGCTGTTCACTGAAAAGCTCATTCTGGGTACATTTTTGGTATACATTTGCTTCTGCCGGGTCAGCTGAGCAGTGAATTTCTACTTAACTACCTCCTATCAGGAGAGACCTCAGGGCTGCATCTTTTGAGCGCAGTACTGAGCCTGAAAACCGTTTACAACCCCACTTACAAGTAAAAGTAGCTAAAATGTGCCTGGCTGCTGTTCACTGAAAAGCTCATTCTGGTACATTTTTGGTATACATTTGCTTCTGCCGGGTCAGCTGAGCAGTGAATTTCTACTTAACTACCTCCTATCAGGAGAGATCTCAGGGCTGCATCTTTTGAGCGCAGTACTGAGCCTGAAAAGCTTTTACAACCCCACTTACAAGTAAAACTAGCTAAAATGTGCCTGGCTGCTGTTCACTGAAAAGCTCATTCTGGGTACATTTTTGGTATACATTTGCATCTGCCGGGTCAGCTGAGCAGTGAATTTCTACTTAACTATCTCCTATCAGGAGAGACCTCAGGGCTGCATCTTTTGAGCGCAGTACTGAGCCTGAAAACCGTTTACAACCCCAGTTACAAGTAAAACTAGCTAAAATGTGCCTGGCTGCTGTTCACTGAAAAGCTCATTCTGGGTACATTTTTGGTATACATTTGCTTCTGCCGGGACAGCTGAGCAATGAATTTCTACTTAACTACCTCCTATCAGGAGAGACCTCAGGGCTGCATCTTTTGAGCGCAGTACTGAGCCTGAAAACCGTTTACAACCCCACTTACAAGTAAAACTAGCTAAAATGTGCCTGGCTGCTGTTCACTGAAAAGCTCATTCTGGGTACATTTTTGGTATACATTTGCATCTGACGGGTCAGCTGAGCAGTGAATTTCTACCTAACTATCTCCTATCAGGAGAGACCTCAGGGCTGCATCTTTTGAGCGCAGTACTGAGCCTGAAAAGCGTTTACAACCCAACTTACAAGTAAAACTAGCTAAAATGTGCCTGGCTGCTGTTCACTGAAAAGCTCATTCTGGGTACATTTTTGGTATACAGTTGCTTCTGCCGGGTCAGCTGAGCAGTGAATTTCTACATAACTACCTCCTATCAGGAGAGACCTCAGGGCTGCATCTTTTGAGCGCAGTACTGAGCCTGAAAACCGTTTACAACCCCAGTTACAAGTAAAACTAGCTAAAATGTGCCTGGCTGCTGTTCACTGAAAAGCTCATTCTGGGTACATTTTTGGTATACATTTGCTTCTGCCGGGTCAGCTGAGCAGCGAATTTCTATTTAACCACCTGCTATCATGAGAGACCTCAGGCTGCATGTTTTAAGCCCAGTACTGATCCTGAAAAGCGTTTCCAACCCCACTTACAAGTAAAACTAGCTAAAATGTGCCTGGCTGCTGTTCACTGTAAAGCTCATTCTGGGTACATTTTTGGTATACATTTGCTTCTGCCGGGTCAGCTGAGCAGTGAATTTCTACTTAACTACCTCCTATCAGGAGAGACCTCAGGGCTGCATCTTTTGAGGGCAGTACTGAGCCTGAAAAGCGTTTACAACCCCACTTACAAGTAAAACTAGCTAAAATGTGCCTGGCTGCTGTTCACTGAAAAGCTCATTCTGGGTACATTTTTGGTATACAGTTGCTTCTGCCGGGTCAGCTGAGCAGTGAATTTCTACATAACTACCTCCTATCAGGAGAGACCTCAGGGCTGCATCTTTTGAGCGCAGTACTGAGCCTGAAAACCGTTTACAACCCCAGTTACAAGTAAAACTAGCTAAAATGTGCCTGGCTGCTGTTCACTAAAAGCTCATTCTGGGTACATTTTTGGTATACATTTGCTTCTGCCGGGTCAGCTGAGCAGCGAATTTCTATTTAACCACCTGCTATCATGAGAGACCTCAGGCTGCATGTTTTAAGCCCAGTACTGATCCTGAAAAGCGTTTCCAACCCCACTTACAAGTAAAACTAGCTAAAATGTGCCTGGCTGCTGTTCACTGAAAAGCTCATTCTGGGTACATTTTTGGTATACATTTGCTTCTGCCGGGTCAGCTGAGCAGTGAATTTCTACTTAACTACCTCCTATCAGGAGAGACCTCAGGGCTGCATCTTTTGAGCGCAGTACTGAGCCTGAAAAGCGTTTACAACCCCACTTACAAGTAAAACTAGCTAAAATGTGCCTGGCTGCTGTTCACTGAAAAGCTCATTCTGGGTACATTTTTGGTATACATTTGCATCTGACGGGTCAGCTGAGCAGTGAATTTCTACTTAACTATCTCCTATCAGGAGAGACCTCAGGGCTGCATCTTTTGAGCGCAGTACTGAGCCTGAAAAGCGTTTACAACCCAACTTACAAGTAAAACTAGCTAAAATGTGCCTGGCTGCTGTTCACTGAAAAGCTCATTCTGGGTACATTTTTGGTATACAGTTGCTTCTGCCGGGTCAGCTGAGCAGTGAATTTCTACATAACTACCTCCTATCAGGAGAGACCTCAGGGCTGCATCTTTTGAGCGCAGTACTGAGCCTGAAAACCGTTTACAACCCCAGTTACAAGTAAAACTAGCTAAAATGTGCCTGGCTGCTGTTCACTAAAAGCTCATTCTGGGTACATTTTTGGTATACATTTGCTTCTGCCGGGTCAGCTGAGCAGCGAATTTCTATTTAACCACCTGCTATCATGAGAGACCTCAGGCTGCATGTTTTAAGCCCAGTACTGATCCTGAAAAGCGTTTCCAACCCCACTTACAAGTAAAACTAGCTAAAATGTGCCTGGCTGCTGTTCACTGAAAAGCTCATTCTGGGTACATTTTTGGTATACATTTGCTTCTGCCGGGTCAGCTGAGCAGTGAATTTCTACTTAACTATCTCCTATCAGGAGAGACCTCAGGGCTGCATCTTTTGAGGGCAGTACTGAGCCTGAAAAGCGTTTACAACCCCACTTACAAGTAAAACTAGCTAAAATGTGCCTGGCTGCTGTTCACTGAAAAGCTCATTCTGGGTACATTTTTGGTATACATTTGCTTCTGCCGGGTCAGCTGAGCAGTGAATTTCTACTTAACTACCTCCTATCAGGAGAGACCTCAGGGCTGCATCTTTTGAGCGCAGTACTGAGCCTGAAAAGCGTTTACAACCCCACTTACAAGTAAAACTAGCTAAAATGTGCCTGGCTGCTGTTCACTGAAAAGCTTATTCTGGGTACATTTTTGGTATACATTTGCTTCTGCCGGGTCAGCTGAGCAGTGAATTTCTACTTAACTACCTCCTATCAGGAGAGACCTCAGGGCTGCATCTTTTGAGCGCAGTACTGAGCCTGAAAAGCGTTTACAACCCCACTTACAAGTAAAAACTAGCTAAAATGTGCCTGGCTGCTGTTCACTGAAAAGCTCATTCTGGGTACATTTTTGGTATACATTTGCTTCTGCCGGGTCAGCTGAGCAGTGAATTTCTACTTAACTACCTCCTATCAGGAGAGACCTCAGGGCTGCATCTTTTGAGCGCAGTACTGAGCCTGAAAAGCGTTTACAACCCCACTTACAAGTAAAACTAGCTAAAATGTGCCTGGCTGCTGTTCACTGAAAAGCTCATTCTGGGTACATTTTTGGTATACATTTGCTTCTGCCGGGTCAGCTGAGCAGTGAATTTCTACTTAACTACCTCCTATCAGGAGAGACCTCAGGGCTGCATCTTTTGAGCGCAGTACTGAGCCTGAAAAGCGTTTACAACCCCACTTACAAGTAGAACTAGCTAAAATGTGCCTGGCTGCTGTTCACTGAAAAGCTCATTCTGGGTACATTTTTGGTATACATTTGCTTCTGCCGGGTCAGCTGAGCAGTGAATTTCTACTTAACTACCTCCTATCAGGAGAGACCTCAGGGCTGCATCTTTTGAGCGCAGTACTGAGCTTGAAAAGCGTTTCCAACCCCAGTTACAAGTAAAACTAGCTCAAATGTGCCTGGCTGCTGTTCACTGAAAAGCTCATTCTGGGTACATTTTTGGTATACATTTGCTTCTGCCGGGTCAGCTGAGCAGTGAATTTCTACTTAACTACCTCCTATCAGGAGAGACCTCAGGGCTGCATCTTTTGAGCGCAGTACTGAGCCTGAAAAGCGTTTCCAACCCCACTTACAAGTAAAACTAGCTAAAATGTGCCTGGCTGCTGTTCACTGAAAAGCTCATTCTGGGTACATTTTTGGTATACATTTGCTTCTGCCGGGTCAGCTGAGCAGTGAATTTCTACTTAAATACCTCCTATCAGGAGAGACCTCAGGGCTGCATCTTTTGAGCGCAGTACTGAGCCTGAAAAGCGTTTCCAACCCCACTTACAAGTAAAACTAGCTAAAATGTGCCTGGCTGCTGTTCACTGAAAAGCTCATTCTGGGTACATTTTTGGTATACATTTGCTTCTGCCGGGTCAGCTGAGCAGTGAATTTCTACTTAAATACCTCCTATCAGGAGAGACCTCAGGGCTGCATCTTTTGAGCGCAGTACTGAGCCTGAAAAGCGTTTACAACCCCACTTACAAGTAAAACTAGCTAAAATGTGCTGTTCACTGAAAAGCTCATTCTGGGTACATTTTTGGTATACATTTGCTTCTGCCGGGTCAGCTGAGCAGTGAATTTCTACTTAACTACCTCCTATCAGAAGAGACCTCAGGGCTGCATCTTTTGAGCGCAGTACTGAGCCTGAAAAGCGTTTACAACCCCACTTACAAGTAAAACTAGCTAAAATGTGCCTGGCTGCTGTTCACTGAAAAGCTCATTCTGGTTACATTTTTGGTATACATTTGCTTCTGCCGGGGCAGCTGAGCAGTGAATTTCTACTTAACTATCTCCTATCAGGAGAGACCTCAGGGCTGCATCTTTTGTGCGCAGTACTGAGCCTGAAAAGCGTTCACAACCCCACTTACAAGTAAAACTAGCTAAAATGTGCCTGGCTGCTGTTCACTGAAAAGCTTATTCTGGGTACATTTTTGGTATACATTTGCTTCTGCCGGGTCAGCTGAGCAGTGAATTTCTACTTAACTACCTCCTATCAGGAGAGACCTCAGGGCTGCATCTTTTGAGCACAGTACTGAGCCTAAAAAGCGTTTACAACCCCAGTTACAAGTAAAACTAGCTAAAATGTGCCTGGCTGCTGTTCACTGAAAAGCTTATTCTGGGTACATTTTTGGTATACATTTGCTTCTGCCGGGTCAGCTGAGCAGTGAATTTCTACTTAACTATCTCCTATCAGGAGAGACCTCAGGGCTGCACCTTTTGAGCGCAGTACTGAGCCTGAAAAGCGTTTACAACCCCACTTACAAGTAAAACTAGCTAAAATGTGCCTGGCTGCTGTTCACTGAAAAGCTCATTCTGGGTACATTTTTGGTATACATTTGCTTCTGCCGGGTCAGCTGAGCAGTGAATTTCTACTTAACTACCTCCTATCAGGAGAGACCTCAGGGCTGCATCTTTTGAGCGCAGTACTGAGCCTGAAAAGCGTTTACAACCCCACTTACAAGTAAAACTAGCTAAAATGTGCCTGGCTGCTGTTCACTGAAAAGCTCATTCTGGGTACATTTTTGATACATTTGCTTCTGCCGGGTCAGCTGAGCAGTGAATTTCTACTTAACTATCTCCTATCAGGAGAGACCTCAGGGCTGCATCTTTTGTGCGCAGTACTGAGCCTGAAAAGCGTTTACAACCCCAGTTACAAGTAAAACTAGCTAAAATGTGCCTGGCTGCTGTTCACTGAAAAGCTCATTCTGGGTACATTTTTGGTATACATTTGCTTCTGCCGGGTCAGCTGAGCAGTGAATTTCTACTTAACTACCTCCTATCAGGAGAGGCCTCAGGGCTGCATCTTTTGAGCGCAGTACTGAGCCTGAAAACCGTTTACAACCCCACTTACAAGTAAAAGTAGCTAAAATGTGCCTGGCTGCTGTTCACTGAAAAGCTCATTCTGGTACATTTTTGGTATACATTTGCTTCTGCCGGGTCAGCTGAGCAGTGAATTTCTACTTAACTACCTCCTATCAGGAGAGATCTCAGGGCTGCATCTTTTGAGCGCAGTACTGAGCCTGAAAAGCTTTTACAACCCCACTTACAAGTAAAACTAGCTAAAATGTGCCTGGCTGCTGTTCACTGAAAAGCTCATTCTGGGTACATTTTTGGTATACATTTGCATCTGCCGGGTCAGCTGAGCAGTGAATTTCTACTTAACTATCTCCTATCAGGAGAGACCTCAGGGCTGCATCTTTTGAGCGCAGTACTGAGCCTGAAAACCGTTTACAACCCCAGTTACAAGTAAAACTAGCTAAAATGTGCCTGGCTGCTGTTCACTGAAAAGCTCATTCTGGGTACATTTTTGGTATACATTTGCTTCTGCCGGGACAGCTGAGCAGTGAATTTCTACTTAACTACCTCCTATCAGGAGAGACCTCAGGGCTGCATCTTTTGAGCGCAGTACTGAGCCTGAAAACCGTTTACAACCCCACTTACAAGTAAAACTAGCTAAAATGTGCCTGGCTACTGTTCACTGAAAAGCTCATTCTGGGTACATTTTTGGTATACAGTTGCTTCTGCCGGGTCAGCTGAGCAGTGAATTTCTACTTAACTACCTCCTATCAGGAGAGACCTCAGGGCTGCATCTTTTGAGCGCAGTACTGAGCCTGAAAACCGTTTACAACCCCAGTTACAAGTAAAACTAGCTAAAATGTGCCTGGCTGCTGTTCACTGAAAAGCTCATTCTGGGTACATTTTTGGTATACATTTGCTTCTGCCGGGTCAGCTGAGCAGCGAATTTCTATTTAACCACCTGCTATCATGAGAGACCTCAGGCTGCATGTTTTAAGCCCAGTACTGATCCTGAAAAGCGTTTCCAACCCCACTTACAAGTAAAACTAGCTAAAATGTGCCTGGCTGCTGTTCACTGAAAAGCTCATTCTGGGTACATTTTTGGTATACATTTGCTTCTGCCGGGTCAGCTGAGCAGTGAATTTCTACTTAACTATCTCCTATCAGGAGAGACCTCAGGGCTGCATCTTTTGAGGGCAGTACTGAGCCTGAAAAGCGTTTACAACCCCACTTACAAGTAAAACTAGCTAAAATGTGCCTGGCTGCTGTTCACTGAAAAGCTCATTCTGGGTACATTTTTGGTATACATTTGCTTCTGCCGGGTCAGCTGAGCAGTGAATTTCTACTTAACTATCTCCTATCAGGAGAGACCTCAGGGCTGCATCTTTTGAGCGCAGTACTGAGCCTGAAAAGCGTTTACAACCCCACTTACAAGTAAAACTAGCTAAAATGTGCCTGGCTGCTGTTCACTGAAAAGCTCATTCTGGGTACATTTTTGGTATACATTTGCTTCTGCCGGGTCAGCTGAGCAGTGAATTTCTACTTAACTGCCTCCTATCAGGAGAGACCTCAGGCTGCATCTTTTGAGCGCAGTACTGAGCCTGAAAAGCGTTTCCAACCCCAGTTACAAGTAAAACTAGCTAAAATGTGCCTGGCTGCTGTTCACTGAAAAGCTCATTCTGCGTACATTTTTGGTATACATTTGCTTCTGCCGGGTCAGCTGAGCAGTGAATTTCTACTTAACTACCTCCTATCAGGAGAGACCTCAGGGCTGCATCTTTTGAGCGCAGTACTGAGCCTGAAAAGCGTTTACAACCCCACTTACAAGTAAAACTAGCTAAAATGTGCCTGGCTGCTGTTCACTGAAAAGCTCATTCTGGTACATTTTTGGTATACATTTGCTTCTGCCGGGTCAGCTGAGCAGTGAATTTCTACTTAACTAACTCCTATCAGGAGAGACCTCAGGGCTGCATCTTTTCAGTGCAGTACTGAGCCTGAAAAGCGTTTACAACCCCACTTACAAGTAAAACTAGCTAAAATGTGCCTGGCTGCTGTTCACTGAAAAGCTCATTCTGGGTACATTTTTGGTATACATTTGCTTCTGCCGGGTCAGCTGAGCAGTGAATTTCTACTTAACTACCTCCTATCAGGAGAGACCTCAGGGCTGCATCTTTTGAGCGCAGTACTGAGCCTGAAAAGCGTTTACAACCCCACTTACAAGTAGAACTAGCTAAAATGTGCCTGGCTGCTGTTCACTGAAAAGCTCATTCTGGGTACATTTTTGGTATACATTTGCTTCTGCCGGGTCAGCTGAGCAGTGAATTTCTACTTAACTACCTCCTATCAGGAGAGACCTCAGGGCTGCATCTTTTGAGCGCAGTACTGAGCCTGAAAAGCGTTTCCAACCCCAGTTACAAGTAAAACTAGCTCAAATGTGCCTGGCTGCTGTTCACTGAAAAGCTCATTCTGGGTACATTTTTGGTATACATTTGCTTCTGCCGGGTCAGCTGAGCAGTGAATTTCTACTTAACTACCTCCTATCAGGAGAGACCTCAGGGCTGCATCTTTTGAGCGCAGTACTGAGCCTGAAAAGCGTTTCCAACCCCACTTACAAGTAAAACTAGCTAAAATGTGCCTGGCTGCTGTTCACTGAAAAGCTCATTCTGGGTACATTTTTGGTATACATTTGCTTCTGCCGGGTCAGCTGAGCAGTGAATTTCTACTTAACTATCTCCTATCAGGAGAGACCTCAGGGCTGCATCTTTTGAGGGCAGTACTGAGCCTGAAAAGCGTTTACAACCCCACTTACAAGTAAAACTAGCTAAAATGTGCCTGGCTGCTGTTCACTGAAAAGCTCATTCTGCGTACATTTTTGGTATACATTTGCTTCTGCCGGGTCAGCTGAGCAGTGAATTTCTACTTAACTACCTCCTATCAGGAGAGACCTCAGGGCTGCATCTTTTGAGCGCAGTACTGAGCCTGAAAAGCGTTTACAACCCCACTTACAAGTAAAACTAGCTAAAATGTGCCTGGCTGCTGTTCACTGAAAAGCTCATTCTGGTACATTTTTGGTATACATTTGCTTCTGCCGGGTCAGCTGAGCAGTGAATTTCTACTTAACTAACTCCTATCAGGAGAGACCTCAGGGCTGCATCTTTTCAGTGCAGTACTGAGCCTGAAAAGCGTTTACAACCCCACTTACAAGTAAAACTAGCTAAAATGTGCCTGGCTGCTGTTCACTGAAAAGCTCATTCTGGGTACATTTTTGGTATACATTTGCTTCTGCCGGGTCAGCTGAGCAGTGAATTTCTACTTAACTACCTCCTATCAGGAGAGACCTCAGGGCTGCATCTTTTGAGCGCAGTACTGAGCCTGAAAAGCGTTTACAACCCCACTTACAAGTAGAACTAGCTAAAATGTGCCTGGCTGCTGTTCACTGAAAAGCTCATTCTGGGTACATTTTTGGTATACATTTGCTTCTGCCGGGTCAGCTGAGCAGTGAATTTCTACTTAACTACCTCCTATCAGGAGAGACCTCAGGGCTGCATCTTTTGAGCGCAGTACTGAGCCTGAAAAGCGTTTCCAACCCCAGTTACAAGTAAAACTAGCTCAAATGTGCCTGGCTGCTGTTCACTGAAAAGCTCATTCTGGGTACATTTTTGGTATACATTTGCTTCTGCCGGGTCAGCTGAGCAGTGAATTTCTACTTAACTACCTCCTATCAGGAGAGACCTCAGGGCTGCATCTTTTGAGCGCAGTACTGAGCCTGAAAAGCGTTTCCAACCCCACTTACAAGTAAAACTAGCTAAAATGTGCCTGGCTGCTGTTCACTGAAAAGCTCATTCTGGGTACATTTTTGGTATACATTTGCTTCTGCCGGGTCAGCTGAGCAGTGAATTTCTACTTAACTATCTCCTATCAGGAGAGACCTCAGGGCTGCATCTTTTGAGGGCAGTACTGAGCCTGAAAAGCGTTTACAACCCCACTTACAAGTAAAACTAGCTAAAATGTGCCTGGATGCTGTTCACTGAAAGGCTCATTCTGGGTACATTTTTGGTATACATTTGCTTCTGCCGGGTCAGCTGAGCAGTGAATTTCTACTTAAATACCTCCTATCAGGAGAGACCTCAGGGCTGCATCTTTTGAGCGCAGTACTGAGCCTGAAAAGCATTTACAACCCCACTTACAAGTAAAACTAGCTAAAATGTGCCTGGCTGCTGTTCACTGAAAAGCTCATTCTGGTTACATTTTTGGTATACATTTGCTTCTGCCGGGGCAGCTGAGCAGTGAATTTCTACTTAACTACCTCCTATCAGGAGAGACCTCAGGGCTGCATCTTTTGAGCGCAGTACTGAGCCTGAAAACCGTTTACAACCCCACTTACAAGTAAAAGTAGCTAAAATGTGCCTGGCTGCTGTTCACTGAAAAGCTCATTCTGGTACATTTTTGGTATACATTTGCTTCTGCCGGGTCAGCTGAGCAGTGAATTTCTACTTAACTACCTCCTATCAGGAGAGACCTCGGGGCTGCATCTTTTGAGAGCGCAGTACTGAGCCTGAAAAGCGTTTACAACCCCACTTACAAGTAAAACTAGCTAAAATGTGCCTGGCTGCTGTTCACTGAAAAGCTCATTCTGGGTACATTTTTGGTATACATTTGCATCTGCCGGGTCAGCTGAGCAGTGAATTTCTACTTAACTATCTCCTATCAGGAGAGACCTCAGGGCTGCATCTTTTGAGCGCAGTACTGAGCCTGAAAAGCGTTTACAACCCAACTTACAAGTAAAACTAGCTAAAATGTGCCTGGCTGCTGTTCACTGAAAAGCTCATTCTGGGTACATTTTTGGTATACATTTGCTTCTGCCGGGTCAGCTGAGCAGTGAATTTCTACATAACTACCTCCTATCAGGAGAGACCTCAGGGCTGCATCTTTTGAGCGCAGTACTGAGCCTGAAAACCGTTTACAACCCCAGTTACAAGTAAAACTAGCTAAAATGTGCCTGGCTGCTGTTCACTGAAAAGCTCATTCTGGGTACATTTTTGGTATACATTTGCTTCTGCCGGGTCAGCAGAGCAGTGAATTTCTACTTAACTATCTCCTATCAAGAGAGACCTCAGGGCTGCATCTTTTGAGCGCAGTACTGAGCCTGAAAAGTGTTTCCAACCCCACTTACAAGTAAAACTAGCTAAAATGTGCCTGGCTGCTGTTCACTGAAAAGCTCATTCTGGGTACATTTTTGGTATACATTTGCTTCTGCCGGGTCAGCTGAGCAGTGAATTTCTACTTAACTACCTCCTATCAGGAGTGACCTCAGGGCTGCATCTTTTGAGCGCAGTACTGAGCCTGAAAACCGTTTACAACCCCAGTTACAAGTAAAACTAGCTAAAATGTGCCTGGCTGCTGTTCACTGAAAAGCTCATTCTGGGTACATTTTTGGTATACATTTGCTTCTGCCGGGTCAGCTGAGCAGTGAATTTCTACTTAACTACCTCCTATCAGGAGAGACCTCAGGGCTGCATCTTTTGAGCGCAGTACTGAGCCTGAAAACCGTTTACAACCCCACTTACAAGTAAAAGTAGCTAAAATGTGCCTGGCTGCTGTTCACTGAAAAGCTCATTCTGGTACATTTTTGGTATACATTTGCTTCTGCCGGGTCAGCTGAGCAGTGAATTTCTACTTAACTACCTCCTATCAGGAGAGATCTCAGGGCTGCATCTTTTGAGCGCAGTACTGAGCCTGAAAAGCTTTTACAACCCCACTTACAAGTAAAACTAGCTAAAATGTGCCTGGCTGCTGTTCACTGAAAAGCTCATTCTGGGTACATTTTTGGTATACATTTGCATCTGCCGGGTCAGCTGAGCAGTGAATTTCTACTTAACTATCTCCTATCAGGAGAGACCTCAGGGCTGCATCTTTTGAGCGCAGTACTGAGCCTGAAAACCGTTTACAACCCCAGTTACAAGTAAAACTAGCTAAAATGTGCCTGGCTGCTGTTCACTGAAAAGCTCATTCTGGGTACATTTTTGGTATACATTTGCTTCTGCCGGGACAGCTGAGCAATGAATTTCTACTTAACTACCTCCTATCAGGAGAGACCTCAGGGCTGCATCTTTTGAGCGCAGTACTGAGCCTGAAAACCGTTTACAACCCCACTTACAAGTAAAACTAGCTAAAATGTGCCTGGCTGCTGTTCACTGAAAAGCTCATTCTGGGTACATTTTTGGTATACATTTGCATCTGACGGGTCAGCTGAGCAGTGAATTTCTACCTAACTATCTCCTATCAGGAGAGACCTCAGGGCTGCATCTTTTGAGCGCAGTACTGAGCCTGAAAAGCGTTTACAACCCAACTTACAAGTAAAACTAGCTAAAATGTGCCTGGCTGCTGTTCACTGAAAAGCTCATTCTGGGTACATTTTTGGTATACAGTTGCTTCTGCCGGGTCAGCTGAGCAGTGAATTTCTACATAACTACCTCCTATCAGGAGAGACCTCAGGGCTGCATCTTTTGAGCGCAGTACTGAGCCTGAAAACCGTTTACAACCCCAGTTACAAGTAAAACTAGCTAAAATGTGCCTGGCTGCTGTTCACTGAAAAGCTCATTCTGGGTACATTTTTGGTATACATTTGCTTCTGCCGGGTCAGCTGAGCAGCGAATTTCTATTTAACCACCTGCTATCATGAGAGACCTCAGGCTGCATGTTTTAAGCCCAGTACTGATCCTGAAAAGCGTTTCCAACCCCACTTACAAGTAAAACTAGCTAAAATGTGCCTGGCTGCTGTTCACTGTAAAGCTCATTCTGGGTACATTTTTGGTATACATTTGCTTCTGCCGGGTCAGCTGAGCAGTGAATTTCTACTTAACTACCTCCTATCAGGAGAGACCTCAGGGCTGCATCTTTTGAGGGCAGTACTGAGCCTGAAAAGCGTTTACAACCCCACTTACAAGTAAAACTAGCTAAAATGTGCCTGGCTGCTGTTCACTGAAAAGCTCATTCTGGGTACATTTTTGGTATACAGTTGCTTCTGCCGGGTCAGCTGAGCAGTGAATTTCTACATAACTACCTCCTATCAGGAGAGACCTCAGGGCTGCATCTTTTGAGCGCAGTACTGAGCCTGAAAACCGTTTACAACCCCAGTTACAAGTAAAACTAGCTAAAATGTGCCTGGCTGCTGTTCACTAAAAGCTCATTCTGGGTACATTTTTGGTATACATTTGCTTCTGCCGGGTCAGCTGAGCAGCGAATTTCTATTTAACCACCTGCTATCATGAGAGACCTCAGGCTGCATGTTTTAAGCCCAGTACTGATCCTGAAAAGCGTTTCCAACCCCACTTACAAGTAAAACTAGCTAAAATGTGCCTGGCTGCTGTTCACTGAAAAGCTCATTCTGGGTACATTTTTGGTATACATTTGCTTCTGCCGGGTCAGCTGAGCAGTGAATTTCTACTTAACTACCTCCTATCAGGAGAGACCTCAGGGCTGCATCTTTTGAGCGCAGTACTGAGCCTGAAAAGCGTTTACAACCCCACTTACAAGTAAAACTAGCTAAAATGTGCCTGGCTGCTGTTCACTGAAAAGCTCATTCTGGGTACATTTTTGGTATACATTTGCATCTGACGGGTCAGCTGAGCAGTGAATTTCTACTTAACTATCTCCTATCAGGAGAGACCTCAGGGCTGCATCTTTTGAGCGCAGTACTGAGCCTGAAAAGCGTTTACAACCCAACTTACAAGTAAAACTAGCTAAAATGTGCCTGGCTGCTGTTCACTGAAAAGCTCATTCTGGGTACATTTTTGGTATACAGTTGCTTCTGCCGGGTCAGCTGAGCAGTGAATTTCTACATAACTACCTCCTATCAGGAGAGACCTCAGGGCTGCATCTTTTGAGCGCAGTACTGAGCCTGAAAACCGTTTACAACCCCAGTTACAAGTAAAACTAGCTAAAATGTGCCTGGCTGCTGTTCACTAAAAGCTCATTCTGGGTACATTTTTGGTATACATTTGCTTCTGCCGGGTCAGCTGAGCAGCGAATTTCTATTTAACCACCTGCTATCATGAGAGACCTCAGGCTGCATGTTTTAAGCCCAGTACTGATCCTGAAAAGCGTTTCCAACCCCACTTACAAGTAAAACTAGCTAAAATGTGCCTGGCTGCTGTTCACTGAAAAGCTCATTCTGGGTACATTTTTGGTATACATTTGCTTCTGCCGGGTCAGCTGAGCAGTGAATTTCTACTTAACTATCTCCTATCAGGAGAGACCTCAGGGCTGCATCTTTTGAGGGCAGTACTGAGCCTGAAAAGCGTTTACAACCCCACTTACAAGTAAAACTAGCTAAAATGTGCCTGGCTGCTGTTCACTGAAAAGCTCATTCTGGGTACATTTTTGGTATACATTTGCTTCTGCCGGGTCAGCTGAGCAGTGAATTTCTACTTAACTACCTCCTATCAGGAGAGACCTCAGGGCTGCATCTTTTGAGCGCAGTACTGAGCCTGAAAAGCGTTTACAACCCCACTTACAAGTAAAACTAGCTAAAATGTGCCTGGCTGCTGTTCACTGAAAAGCTTATTCTGGGTACATTTTTGGTATACATTTGCTTCTGCCGGGTCAGCTGAGCAGTGAATTTCTACTTAACTACCTCCTATCAGGAGAGACCTCAGGGCTGCATCTTTTGAGCGCAGTACTGAGCCTGAAAAGCGTTTACAACCCCACTTACAAGTAAAAACTAGCTAAAATGTGCCTGGCTGCTGTTCACTGAAAAGCTCATTCTGGGTACATTTTTGGTATACATTTGCTTCTGCCGGGTCAGCTGAGCAGTGAATTTCTACTTAACTACCTCCTATCAGGAGAGACCTCAGGGCTGCATCTTTTGAGCGCAGTACTGAGCCTGAAAAGCGTTTACAACCCCACTTACAAGTAAAACTAGCTAAAATGTGCCTGGCTGCTGTTCACTGAAAAGCTCATTCTGGGTACATTTTTGGTATACATTTGCTTCTGCCGGGTCAGCTGAGCAGTGAATTTCTACTTAACTACCTCCTATCAGGAGAGACCTCAGGGCTGCATCTTTTGAGCGCAGTACTGAGCCTGAAAAGCGTTTACAACCCCACTTACAAGTAGAACTAGCTAAAATGTGCCTGGCTGCTGTTCACTGAAAAGCTCATTCTGGGTACATTTTTGGTATACATTTGCTTCTGCCGGGTCAGCTGAGCAGTGAATTTCTACTTAACTACCTCCTATCAGGAGAGACCTCAGGGCTGCATCTTTTGAGCGCAGTACTGAGCTTGAAAAGCGTTTCCAACCCCAGTTACAAGTAAAACTAGCTCAAATGTGCCTGGCTGCTGTTCACTGAAAAGCTCATTCTGGGTACATTTTTGGTATACATTTGCTTCTGCCGGGTCAGCTGAGCAGTGAATTTCTACTTAACTACCTCCTATCAGGAGAGACCTCAGGGCTGCATCTTTTGAGCGCAGTACTGAGCCTGAAAAGCGTTTCCAACCCCACTTACAAGTAAAACTAGCTAAAATGTGCCTGGCTGCTGTTCACTGAAAAGCTCATTCTGGGTACATTTTTGGTATACATTTGCTTCTGCCGGGTCAGCTGAGCAGTGAATTTCTACTTAAATACCTCCTATCAGGAGAGACCTCAGGGCTGCATCTTTTGAGCGCAGTACTGAGCCTGAAAAGCGTTTACAACCCCACTTACAAGTAAAACTAGCTAAAATGTGCCTGGCTGCTGTTCACTGAAAAGCTCATTCTGGGTACATTTTTGGTATACATTTGCTTCTGCCGGGTCAGCTGAGCAGTGAATTTCTACTTAACTACCTCCTATCAGAAGAGACCTCAGGGCTGCATCTTTTGAGCGCAGTACTGAGCCTGAAAAGCGTTTACAACCCCACTTACAAGTAAAACTAGCTAAAATGTGCCTGGCTGCTGTTCACTGAAAAGCTCATTCTGGTTACATTTTTGGTATACATTTGCTTCTGCCGGGGCAGCTGAGCAGTGAATTTCTACTTAACTACCTCCTATCAGAAGAGACCTCAGGGCTGCATCTTTTGAGCGCAGTACTGAGCCTGAAAAGCGTTTACAACCCCACTTACAAGTAAAACTAGCTAAAATGTGCCTGGCTGCTGTTCACTGAAAAGCTCATTCTGGGTACATTTTTGATACATTTGCTTCTGCCGGGTCAGCTGAGCAGTGAATTTCTACTTAACTATCTCCTATCAGGAGAGACCTCAGGGCTGCATCTTTTGTGCGCAGTACTGAGCCTGAAAAGCGTTCACAACCCCACTTACAAGTAAAACTAGCTAAAATGTGCCTGGCTGCTGTTCACTGAAAAGCTTATTCTGGGTACATTTTTGGTATACATTTGCTTCTGCCGGGTCAGCTGAGCAGTGAATTTCTACTTAACTACCTCCTATCAGGAGAGACCTCAGGGCTGCATCTTTTGAGCACAGTACTGAGCCTAAAAAGCGTTTACAACCCCAGTTACAAGTAAAACTAGCTAAAATGTGCCTGGCTGCTGTTCACTGAAAAGCTTATTCTGGGTACATTTTTGGTATACATTTGCTTCTGCCGGGTCAGCTGAGCAGTGAATTTCTACTTAACTATCTCCTATCAGGAGAGACCTCAGAGCTGCATCTTTTGAGCGCAGTACTGAGCCTGAAAAGCGTTTACAACCCCACTTACAAGTAAAACTAGCTAAAATGTGCCTGGCTGCTGTTCACTGAAAAGCTCATTCTGGGTACATTTTTGGTATACATTTGCTTCTGCCGGGTCAGCTGAGCAGTGAATTTCTACTTAACTATCTCCTATCAGGAGAGACCTCAGAGCTGCATCTTTTGAGCGCAGTACTGAGCCTGAAAAGCGTTTACAACCCCACTTACAAGTAAAACTAGCTAAAATGTGCCTGGCTGCTGTTCACTGAAAAGCTCATTCTGGGTACATTTTTGGTATACATTTGCTTCTGCCGGGTCAGCTGAGCAGTGAATTTCTACTTAACTACCTCCTATCAGGAGAGACCTCAGGGCTGCATCTGTTGAGCGCAGTACTGAGCCTGAAAAGCGTTTACAACCCCACTTACAAGTAAAACTAGCTAAAATGTGCCTGGCTGCTGTTCACTGAAAAGCTCATTCTGGGTACATTTTTGATACATTTGCTTCTGCCGGGTCAGCTGAGCAGTGAATTTCTACTTAACTATCTCCTATCAGGAGAGACCTCAGGGCTGCATCTTTTGTGCGCAGTACTGAGCCTGAAAAGCGTTTACAACCCCAGTTACAAGTAAAACTAGCTAAAATGTGCCTGGCTGCTGTTCACTGAAAAGCTCATTCTGGGTACATTTTTGGTATACATTTGCTTCTGCCGGGTCAGCTGAGCAGTGAATTTCTACTTAACTACCTCCTATCAGGAGAGGCCTCAGGGCTGCATCTTTTGAGCGCAGTACTGAGCCTGAAAACCGTTTACAACCCCACTTACAAGTAAAAGTAGCTAAAATGTGCCTGGCTGCTGTTCACTGAAAAGCTCATTCTGGGTACATTTTTGGTATACATTTGCATCTGCCGGGTCAGCTGAGCAGTGAATTTCTACTTAACTATCTCCTATCAGGAGAGACCTCAGGGCTGCATCTTTTGAGCGCAGTACTGAGCCTGAAAACCGTTTACAACCCCAGTTACAAGTAAAACTAGCTAAAATGTGCCTGGCTGCTGTTCACTGAAAAGCTCATTCTGGGTACATTTTTGGTATACATTTGCTTCTGCCGGGACAGCTGAGCAGTGAATTTCTACTTAACTACCTCCTATCAGGAGAGACCTCAGGGCTGCATCTTTTGAGCGCAGTACTGAGCCTGAAAACCGTTTACAACCCCACTTACAAGTAAAACTAGCTAAAATGTGCCTGGCTGCTGTTCACTGAAAAGCTCATTCTGGGTACATTTTTGGTATACATTTGCTTCTGCCGGGTCAGCTGAGCAGTGAATTTCTACTTAACTACCTCCTATCAGGAGAGACCTCAGGGCTGCATCTTTTGAGCGCAGTACTGAGCCTGAAAAGCGTTTACAACCCCACTTACAAGTAAAACTAGCTAAAATGTGCCTGGCTGCTGTTCACTGAAAAGCTTATTCTGGGTACATTTTTGGTATACATTTGCTTCTGCCGGGTCAGCTGAGCAGTGAATTTCTACTTAACTACCTCCTATCAGGAGAGACCTCAGGGCTGCATCTTTTGAGCGCAGTACTGAGCCTGAAAAGCGTTTACAACCCCACTTACAAGTAAAACTAGCTAAAATGTGCCTGGCTGCTGTTCACTGAAAAGCTCATTCTGGGTACATTTTTGGTATACATTTGCTTCTGCCGGGTCAGCTGAGCAGTGAATTTCTACTTAACTACCTCCTATCAGGAGAGACCTCAGGGCTGCATCTTTTGAGCGCAGTACTGAGCCTGAAAAGCGTTTACAACCCCACTTACAAGTAGAACTAGCTAAAATGTGCCTGGCTGCTGTTCACTGAAAAGCTCATTCTGGGTACATTTTTGGTATACATTTGCTTCTGCCGGGTCAGCTGAGCAGTGAATTTCTACTTAACTACCTCCTATCAGGAGAGACCTCAGGGCTGCATCTTTTGAGCGCAGTACTGAGCTTGAAAAGCGTTTCCAACCCCAGTTACAAGTAAAACTAGCTCAAATGTGCCTGGCTGCTGTTCACTGAAAAGCTCATTCTGGGTACATTTTTGGTATACATTTGCTTCTGCCGGGTCAGCTGAGCAGTGAATTTCTACTTAACTACCTCCTATCAGGAGAGACCTCAGGGCTGCATCTTTTGAGCGCAGTACTGAGCCTGAAAAGCGTTTCCAACCCCACTTACAAGTAAAACTAGCTAAAATGTGCCTGGCTGCTGT
Organism: Lissotriton vulgaris; assembly: GCF_964263255.1. Classification (NCBI taxonomy): domain Eukaryota; kingdom Metazoa; phylum Chordata; class Amphibia; order Caudata; family Salamandridae; genus Lissotriton; species Lissotriton vulgaris. Next base: position 764,644 of record NW_028244806.1, on the reverse strand, counting down.
TCACTGAAAAGCTCATTCTGGGTACATTTTTGGTATACATTTGCTTCTGCCGGGTCAGCTGAGCAGTGAATTTCTACTTAAATACCTCCTATCAGGAGAGACCTCAGGGCTGCATCTTTTGAGCGCAGTACTGAGCCTGAAAAGCGTTTACAACCCCACTTACAAGTAAAACTAGCTAAAATGTGCCTGGCTGCTGTTCACTGAAAAGCTCATTCTGGGTACATTTTTGGTATACATTTGCTTCTGCCGGGTCAGCTGAGCAGTGAATTTCTACTTAACTACCTCCTATCAGAAGAGACCTCAGGGCTGCATCTTTTGAGCGCAGTACTGAGCCTGAAAAGCGTTTACAACCCCACTTACAAGTAAAACTAGCTAAAATGTGCCTGGCTGCTGTTCACTGAAAAGCTCATTCTGGTTACATTTTTGGTATACATTTGCTTCTGCCGGGGCAGCTGAGCAGTGAATTTCTACTTAACTACCTCCTATCAGAAGAGACCTCAGGGCTGCATCTTTTGAGCGCAGTACTGAGCCTGAAAAGCATTTACAACCCCACTTACAAGTAAAACTAGCTAAAATGTGCCTGGCTGCTGTTCACTGAAAAGCTCATTCTGGGTACATTTTTGATACATTTGCTTCTGCCGGGTCAGCTGAGCAGTGAATTTCTACTTAACTATCTCCTATCAGGAGAGACCTCAGGGCTGCATCTTTTGTGCGCAGTACTGAGCCTGAAAAGCGTTCACAACCCCACTTACAAGTAAAACTAGCTAAAATGTGCCTGGCTGCTGTTCACTGAAAAGCTTATTCTGGGTACATTTTTGGTATACATTTGCTTCTGCCGGGTCAGCTGAGCAGTGAATTTCTACTTAACTACCTCCTATCAGGAGAGACCTCAGGGCTGCATCTTTTGAGCACAGTACTGAGCCTAAAAAGCGTTTACAACCCCAGTTACAAGTAAAACTAGCTAAAATGTGCCTGGCTGCTGTTCACTGAAAAGCTTATTCTGGGTACATTTTTGGTATACATTTGCTTCTGCCGGGTCAGCTGAGCAGTGAATTTCTACTTAACTATCTCCTATCAGGAGAGACCTCAGAGCTGCATCTTTTGAGCGCAGTACTGAGCCTGAAAAGCGTTTACAACCCCACTTACAAGTAAAACTAGCTAAAATGTGCCTGGCTGCTGTTCACTGAAAAGCTCATTCTGGGTACATTTTTGGTATACATTTGCTTCTGCCGGGTCAGCTGAGCAGTGAATTTCTACTTAACTATCTCCTATCAGGAGAGACCTCAGAGCTGCATCTTTTGAGCGCAGTACTGAGCCTGAAAAGCGTTTACAACCCCACTTACAAGTAAAACTAGCTAAAATGTGCCTGGCTGCTGTTCACTGAAAAGCTCATTCTGGGTACATTTTTGGTATACATTTGCTTCTGCCGGGTCAGCTGAGCAGTGAATTTCTACTTAACTACCTCCTATCAGGAGAGACCTCAGGGCTGCATCTTTTGAGCGCAGTACTGAGCCTGAAAAGCGTTTACAACCCCACTTACAAGTAAAACTAGCTAAAATGTGCCTGGCTGCTGTTCACTGAAAAGCTCATTCTGGGTACATTTTTGATACATTTGCTTCTGCCGGGTCAGCTGAGCAGTGAATTTCTACTTAACTATCTCCTATCAGGAGAGACCTCAGGGCTGCATCTTTTGTGCGCAGTACTGAGCCTGAAAAGCGTTTACAACCCCAGTTACAAGTAAAACTAGCTAAAATGTGCCTGGCTGCTGTTCACTGAAAAGCTCATTCTGGGTACATTTTTGGTATACATTTGCTTCTGCCGGGTCAGCTGAGCAGTGAATTTCTACTTAACTACCTCCTATCAGGAGAGGCCTCAGGGCTGCATCTTTTGAGCGCAGTACTGAGCCTGAAAACCGTTTACAACCCCACTTACAAGTAAAAGTAGCTAAAATGTGCCTGGCTGCTGTTCACTGAAAAGCTCATTCTGGGTACATTTTTGGTATACATTTGCATCTGCCGGGTCAGCTGAGCAGTGAATTTCTACTTAACTATCTCCTATCAGGAGAGACCTCAGGGCTGCATCTTTTGAGCGCAGTACTGAGCCTGAAAACCGTTTACAACCCCAGTTACAAGTAAAACTAGCTAAAATGTGCCTGGCTGCTGTTCACTGAAAAGCTCATTCTGGGTACATTTTTGGTATACATTTGCTTCTGCCGGGACAGCTGAGCAGTGAATTTCTACTTAACTACCTCCTATCAGGAGAGACCTCAGGGCTGCATCTTTTGAGCGCAGTACTGAGCCTGAAAACCGTTTACAACCCCACTTACAAGTAAAACTAGCTAAAATGTGCCTGGCTGCTGTTCACTGAAAAGCTCATTCTGGGTACATTTTTGGTATACATTTGCATCTGACGGGTCAGCTGAGCAGTGAATTTCTACTTAACTATCTCCTATCAGGAGAGACCTCAGGGCTGCATCTTTTGAGCGCAGTACTGAGCCTGAAAAGCGTTTACAACCCAACTTACAAGTAAAACTAGCTAAAATGTGCCTGGCTGCTGTTCACTGAAAAGCTCATTCTGGGTACATTTTTGGTATACATTTGCATCTGCCGGGTCAGCTGAGCAGTGAATTTCTACTTAACTATCTCCTATCAGGAGAGACCTCAGGGCTGCATCTTTTGAGCGCAGTACTGAGCCTGAAAACCGTTTACAACCCCAGTTACAAGTAAAACTAGCTAAAATGTGCCTGGCTGCTGTTCACTGAAAAGCTCATTCTGGGTACATTTTTGGTATACATTTGCTTCTGCCGGGTCAGCAGAGCAGTGAATTTCTACTTAACTATCTCCTATCAAGAGAGACCTCAGGGCTGCATCTTTTGAGCGCAGTACTGAGCCTGAAAAGTGTTTCCAACCCCACTTACAAGTAAAACTAGCTAAAATGTGCCTGGCTGCTGTTCACTGAAAAGCTCATTCTGGGTACATTTTTGGTATACATTTGCTTCTGCCGGGTCAGCTGAGCAGTGAATTTCTACTTAACTACCTCCTATCAGGAGAGACCTCAGGGCTGCATCTTTTGAGCGCTGTACTGAGCCTGAAAACCGTTTACAACCCCAGTTACAAGTAAAACTAGCTAAAATGTGCCTGGCTGCTGTTCACTGAAAAGCTCATTCTGGGTACATTTTTGGTATACATTTGCTTCTGCCGGGACAGCTGAGCAGTGAATTTCTACTTAACTACCTCCTATCAGGAGAGACCTCAGGGCTGCATCTTTTGAGCGCAGTACTGAGCCTGAAAACCGTTTACAACCCCACTTACAAGTAAAACTAGCTAAAATGTGCCTGGCTGCTGTTCACTGAAAAGCTCATTCTGGGTACATTTTTGGTATACATTTGCATCTGACGGGTCAGCTGAGCAGTGAATTTCTACTTAACTATCTCCTATCAGGAGAGACCTCAGGGCTGCATCTTTTGAGCGCAGTACTGAGCCTGAAAAGCGTTTACAACCCAACTTACAAGTAAAACTAGCTAAAATGTGCCTGGCTACTGTTCACTGAAAAGCTCATTCTGGGTACATTTTTGGTATACAGTTGCTTCTGCCGGGTCAGCTGAGCAGTGAATTTCTACATAACTACCTCCTATCAGGAGAGACCTCAGGGCTGCATCTTTTGAGCGCAGTACTGAGCCTGAAAACCGTTTACAACCCCAGTTACAAGTAAAACTAGCTAAAATGTGCCTGGCTGCTGTTCACTGAAAAGCTTATTCTGGGTACATTTTTGGTATACATTTGCTTCTGCCGGGTCAGCTGAGCAGCGAATTTCTATTTAACCACCTGCTATCATGAGAGACCTCAGGCTGCATGTTTTAAGCCCAGTACTGATCCTGAAAAGCGTTTCCAACCCCACTTACAAGTAAAACTAGCTAAAATGTGCCTGGCTGCTGTTCACTGAAAAGCTCATTCTGGGTACATTTTTGGTATACATTTGCTTCTGCCGGGTCAGCTGAGCAGTGAATTTCTACTTAACTATCTCCTATCAGGAGAGACCTCAGGGCTGCATCTTTTGAGGGCAGTACTGAGCCTGAAAAGCGTTTACAACCCCACTTACAAGTAAAACTAGCTAAAATGTGCCTGGCTGCTGTTCACTGAAAAGCTCATTCTGGGTACATTTTTGGTATACATTTGCTTCTGCCGGGTCAGCTGAGCAGTGAATTTCTACTTAACTGCCTCCTATCAGGAGAGACCTCAGGCTGCATCTTTTGAGCGCAGTACTGAGCCTGAAAAGCGTTTCCAACCCCAGTTACAAGTAAAACTAGCTAAAATGTGCCTGGCTGCTGTTCACTGAAAAGCTCATTCTGCGTACATTTTTGGTATACATTTGCTTCTGCCGGGTCAGCTGAGCAGTGAATTTCTACTTAACTACCTCCTATCAGGAGAGACCTCAGGGCTGCATCTTTTCAGTGCAGTACTGAGCCTGAAAAGCGTTTACAACCCCACTTACAAGTAAAACTAGCTAAAATGTGCCTGGCTGCTGTTCACTGAAAAGCTCATTCTGGGTACATTTTTGGTATACATTTGCTTCTGCCGGGTCAGCTGAGCAGTGAATTTCTACTTAACTACCTCCTATCAGGAGAGACCTCAGGGCTGCATCTTTTGAGCGCAGTACTGAGCCTGAAAAGCGTTTACAACCCCACTTACAAGTAGAACTAGCTAAAATGTGCCTGGCTGCTGTTCACTGAAAAGCTCATTCTGGGTACATTTTTGGTATACATTTGCTTCTGCCGGGTCAGCTGAGCAGTGAATTTCTACTTAACTACCTCCTATCAGGAGAGACCTCAGGGCTGCATCTTTTGAGCGCAGTACTGAGCTTGAAAAGCGTTTCCAACCCCAGTTACAAGTAAAACTAGCTCAAATGTGCCTGGCTGCTGTTCACTGAAAAGCTCATTCTGGGTACATTTTTGGTATACATTTGCTTCTGCCGGGTCAGCTGAGCAGTGAATTTCTACTTAACTACCTCCTATCAGGAGAGACCTCAGGGCTGCATCTTTTGAGCGCAGTACTGAGCCTGAAAAGCGTTTACAACCCCACTTACAAGTAGAACTAGCTAAAATGTGCCTGGCTGCTGTTCACTGAAAAGCTCATTCTGGGTACATTTTTGGTATACATTTGCTTCTGCCGGGTCAGCTGAGCAGTGAATTTCTACTTAACTACCTCCTATCAGGAGAGACCTCAGGGCTGCATCTTTTGAGCGCAGTACTGAGCCTGAAAAGCGTTTCCAACCCCAGTTACAAGTAAAACTAGCTCAAATGTGCCTGGCTGCTGTTCACTGAAAAGCTCATTCTGGGTACATTTTTGGTATACATTTGCTTCTGCCGGGTCAGCTGAGCAGTGAATTTCTACTTAACTACCTCCTATCAGGAGAGACCTCAGGGCTGCATCTTTTGAGCGCAGTACTGAGCCTGAAAAGCGTTTCCAACCCCACTTACAAGTAAAACTAGCTAAAATGTGCCTGGCTGCTGTTCACTGAAAAGCTCATTCTGGGTACATTTTTGGTATACATTTGCTTCTGCCGGGTCAGCTGAGCAGTGAATTTCTACTTAACTATCTCCTATCAGGAGAGACCTCAGGGCTGCATCTTTTGAGGGCAGTACTGAGCCTGAAAAGCGTTTACAACCCCACTTACAAGTAAAACTAGCTAAAATGTGCCTGGATGCTGTTCACTGAAAAGCTCATTCTGGGTACATTTTTGGTATACATTTGCTTCTGCCGGGTCAGCTGAGCAGTGAATTTCTACTTAAATACCTCCTATCAGGAGAGACCTCAGGGCTGCATCTTTTGAGCGCAGTACTGAGCCTGAAAAGCATTTACAACCCCACTTACAAGTAAAACTAGCTAAAATGTGCCTGGCTGCTGTTCACTGAAAAGCTCATTCTGGTTACATTTTTGGTATACATTTGCTTCTGCCGGGGCAGCTGAGCAGTGAATTTCTACTTAACTACCTCCTATCAGGAGAGACCTCAGGGCTGCATCTTTTGAGCGCAGTACTGAGCCTGAAAAGCGTTTACAACCCCACTTACAAGTAAAACTAGCTAAAATGTGCCTGGCTGCTGTTCACTGAAAAGCTCATTCTGGTTACATTTTTGGTATACCTTTGCTTCTGCCGGGGCAGCTGAGCAGTGAATTTCTACTTAACTACCTCCTATCAGGAGAGACCTCAGGGCTGCATCTTTTGTGCGCAGTACTGAGCCTGAAAAGCGTTTACAACCCCACTTACAAGTAAAACTAGCTAAAATGTGCCTGGCTGCTGTTCACTGAAAAGCTCATTCTGGGTACATTTTTGATACATTTGCTTCTGCCGGGTCAGCTGAGCAGTGAATTTCTACTTAACTATCTCCTATCAGGAGAGACCTCAGGGCTGCATCTTTTGTGCGCAGTACTGAGCCTGAAAAGCGTTTACAACCCCACTTACAAGTAAAACTAGCTAAAATGTGCCTGGCTGCTGTTCACTGAAAAGCTTATTCTGGGTACATTTTTGGTATACATTTGCTTCTGCCGGGTCAGCTGAGCAGTGAATTTCTACTTAACTATCTCCTATCAGGAGAGACCTCAGAGCTGCATCTTTTGAGCGCAGTACTGAGCCTGAAAAGCGTTTACAACCCCACTTACAAGTAAAACTAGCTAAAATGTGCCTGGCTGCTGTTCACTGAAAAGCTCATTCTGGGTACATTTTTGGTATACATTTGCTTCTGCCGGGTCAGCTGAGCAGTGAATTTCTACTTAACTACCTCCTATCAGGAGAGACCTCAGGGCTGCATCTTTTGAGCGCAGTACTGAGCCTGAAAAGCGTTTACAACCCCACTTACAAGTAAAACTAGCTAAAATGTGCCTGGCTGCTGTTCACTGAAAAGCTCATTCTGGGTACATTTTTGATACATTTGCTTCTGCCGGGTCAGCTGAGCAGTGAATTTCTACTTAACTATCTCCTATCAGGAGAGACCTCAGGGCTGCATCTTTTGTGCGCAGTACTGAGCCTGAAAAGCGTTTACAACCCCACTTACAAGTAAAACTAGCTAAAATGTGCCTGGCTGCTGTTCACTGAAAAGCTTATTCTGGGTACATTTTTGGTATACATTTGCTTCTGCCGGGTCAGCTGAGCAGTGAATTTCTACTTAACTACCTCCTATCAGGAGAGACCTCAGGGCTGCATCTTTTGAGCGCAGTACTGAGCCTGAAAACCGTTTAACAACCCCAGTTACAAGTAAAACTAGCTAAAATGTGCCTGGCTGCTGTTCACTGAAAAGCTCATTCTGGGTACATTTTTGGTATACATTTGCTTCTGCCGGGTCAGCTGAGCAGTGAATTTCTACTTAACTACCTCCTATCAGGAGTGACCTCAGGGCTGCATCTTTTGAGCGCAGTACTGAGCCTGAAAACCGTTTACAAACCAACTTACAAGTAAAACTAGCTAAAATGTGCCTGGCTGCTGTTCACTGAAAAGCTCATTCTGGGTACATTTTTGGTATACATTTGCTTCTGCCGGGTCAGCTGAGCAGTGAATTTCTACTTAACTACCTCCTATCAGGAGAGACCTCAGGGCTGCATCTTTTGAGCGCAGTACTGAGCCTGAAAACCGTTTACAACCCCACTTACAAGTAAAAGTAGCTAAAATGTGCCTGGCTGCTGTTCACTGAAAAGCTCATTCTGGTACATTTTTGGTATACATTTGCTTCTGCCGGGTCAGCTGAGCAGTGAATTTCTACTTAACTACCTCCTATCAGGAGAGACCTCGGGGCTGCATCTTTTGAGAGCGCAGTACTGAGCCTGAAAAGCGTTTACAACCCCACTTACAAGTAAAACTAGCTAAAATGTGCCTGGCTGCTGTTCACTGAAAAGCTCATTCTGGGTACATTTTTGGTATACATTTGCATCTGCCGGGTCAGCTGAGCAGTGAATTTCTACTTAACTATCTCCTATCAGGAGAGACCTCAGGGCTGCATCTTTTGAGCGCAGTACTGAGCCTGAAAAGTGTTTCCAACCCCACTTACAAGTAAAACTAGCTAAAATGTGCCTGGCTGCTGTTCACTGAAAAGCTCATTCTGGGTACATTTTTGGTATACATTTGCTTCTGCTGGGTCAGCTGAGCAGTGAATTTCTACTTAACTACCTCCTATCAGGAGTGACCTCAGGGCTGCATCTTTTGAGCGCAGTACTGAGCCTGAAAACCGTTTACAACCCCAGTTACAAGTAAAACTAGCTAAAATGTGCCTGGCTGCTGTTCACTGAAAAGCTCATTCTGGGTACATTTATGGTATACATTTGCTTCTGCCGGGTCAGCTGAGCAGTGAATTTCTACTTAACTACCTCCTATCAGGAGAGACCTCAGGGCTGCATCTTTTGAGCGCAGTACTGAGCCTGAAAACCGTTTACAACCCCACTTACAAGTAAAAGTAGCTAAAATGTGCCTGGCTGCTGTTCACTGAAAAGCTCATTCTGGTACATTTTTGGTATACATTTGCTTCTGCCGGGTCAGCTGAGCAGTGAATTTCTACTTAACTACCTCCTATCAGGAGAGATCTCAGGGCTGCATCTTTTGAGCGCAGTACTGAGCCTGAAAAGCTTTTACAACCCCACTTACAAGTAAAACTAGCTAAAATGTGCCTGGCTGCTGTTCACTGAAAAGCTCATTCTGGGTACATTTTTGGTATACATTTGCATCTGCCGGGTCAGCTGAGCAGTGAATTTCTACTTAACTATCTCCTATCAGGAGAGACCTCAGGGCTGCATCTTTTGAGCGCAGTACTGAGCCTGAAAACCGTTTACAACCCCAGTTACAAGTAAAACTAGCTAAAATGTGCCTGGCTGCTGTTCACTGAAAAGCTCATTCTGGGTACATTTTTGGTATACATTTGCTTCTGCCGGGTCAGCAGAGCAGTGAATTTCTACTTAACTATCTCCTATCAAGAGAGACCTCAGGGCTGCATCTTTTGAGCGCAGTACTGAGCCTGAAAAGTGTTTCCAACCCCAGTTACAAGTAAAACTAGCTAAAATGTGCCTGGCTGCTGTTCACTGAAAAGCTCATTCTGGGTACATTTTTGGTATACATTTGCTTCTGCCGGGACAGCTGAGCAGTGAATTTCTACTTAACTACCTCCTATCAGGAGAGACCTCAGGGCTGCATCTTTTGAGCGCAGTACTGAGCCTGAAAACCGTTTACAACCCCACTTACAAGTAAAACTAGCTAAAATGTGCCTGGCTGCTGTTCACTGAAAAGCTCATTCTGGGTACATTTTTGGTATACATTTGCATCTGACGGGTCAGCTGAGCAGTGAATTTCTACTTAACTATCTCCTATCAGGAGAGACCTCAGGGCTGCATCTTTTGAGCGCAGTACTGAGCCTGAAAAGCGTTTACAACCCAACTTACAAGTAAAACTAGCTAAAATGTGCCTGGCTGCTGTTCACTGAAAAGCTCATTCTGGGTACATTTTTGGTATACAGTTGCTTCTGCCGGGTCAGCTGAGCAGTGAATTTCTACATAACTACCTCCTATCAGGAGAGACCTCAGGGCTGCATCTTTTGAGCGCAGTACTGAGCCTGAAAACCGTTTACAACCCCAGTTACAAGTAAAACTAGCTAAAATGTGCCTGGCTGCTGTTCACTGAAAAGCTCATTCTGGGTACATTTTTGGTATACATTTGCTTCTGCCGGGTCAGCTGAGCAGCGAATTTCTATTTAACCACCTGCTATCATGAGAGACCTCAGGCTGCATGTTTTAAGCCCAGTACTGATCCTGAAAAGCGTTTCCAACCCCACTTACAAGTAAAACTAGCTAAAATGTGCCTGGCTGCTGTTCACTGTAAAGCTCATTCTGGGTACATTTTTGGTATACATTTGCTTCTGCCGGGTCAGCTGAGCAGTGAATTTCTACTTAACTACCTCCTATCAGGAGAGACCTCAGGGCTGCATCTTTTGAGGGCAGTACTGAGCCTGAAAAGCGTTTACAACCCCACTTACAAGTAAAACTAGCTAAAATGTGCCTGGCTGCTGTTCACTGAAAAGCTCATTCTGGGTACATTTTTGGTATACATTTGCTTCTGCCGGGTCAGCTGAGCAGTGAATTTCTACTTAACTACCTCCTATCAGGAGAGACCTCAGGGCTGCATCTTTTGAGCGCAGTACTGAGCCTGAAAAGCGTTTACAACCCCACTTACAAGTAAAACTAGCTAAAATGTGCCTGGCTGCTGTTCACTGAAAAGCTCATTCTGGGTACATTTTTGGTATACATTTGCATCTGACGGGTCAGCTGAGCAGTGAATTTCTACTTAACTATCTCCTATCAGGAGAGACCTCAGGGCTGCATCTTTTGAGCGCAGTACTGAGCCTGAAAAGCGTTTACAACCCAACTTACAAGTAAAACTAGCTAAAATGTGCCTGGCTGCTGTTCACTGAAAAGCTCATTCTGGGTACATTTTTGGTATACAGTTGCTTCTGCCGGGTCAGCTGAGCAGTGAATTTCTACATAACTACCTCCTATCAGGAGAGACCTCAGGGCTGCATCTTTTGAGCGCAGTACTGAGCCTGAAAACCGTTTACAACCCCAGTTACAAGTAAAACTAGCTAAAATGTGCCTGGCTGCTGTTCACTAAAAGCTCATTCTGGGTACATTTTTGGTATACATTTGCTTCTGCCGGGTCAGCTGAGCAGCGAATTTCTATTTAACCACCTGCTATCATGAGAGACCTCAGGCTGCATGTTTTAAGCCCAGTACTGATCCTGAAAAGCGTTTCCAACCCCACTTACAAGTAAAACTAGCTAAAATGTGCCTGGCTGCTGTTCACTGAAAAGCTCATTCTGGGTACATTTTTGGTATACATTTGCTTCTGCCGGGTCAGCTGAGCAGTGAATTTCTACTTAACTATCTCCTATCAGGAGAGACCTCAGGGCTGCATCTTTTGAGGGCAGTACTGAGCCTGAAAAGCGTTTACAACCCCACTTACAAGTAAAACTAGCTAAAATGTGCCTGGCTGCTGTTCACTGAAAAGCTCATTCTGGGTACATTTTTGGTATACATTTGCTTCTGCCGGGTCAGCTGAGCAGTGAATTTCTACTTAACTACCTCCTATCAGGAGAGACCTCAGGGCTGCATCTTTTGAGCGCAGTACTGAGCCTGAAAAGCGTTTACAACCCCACTTACAAGTAAAACTAGCTAAAATGTGCCTGGCTGCTGTTCACTGAAAAGCTCATTCTGGGTACATTTTTGATACATTTGCTTCTGCCGGGTCAGCTGAGCAGTGAATTTCTACTTAACTATCTCCTATCAGGAGAGACCTCAGGGCTGCATCTTTTGTGTGCAGTACTGAGCCTGAAAAGCGTTTACAGCCCCACTTACAAGTAAAACTAGCTAAAATGTGCCTGGCTGCTGTTCACTGAAAAGCTTATTCTGGGTACATTTTTGGTATACATTTGCTTCTGCCGGGTCAGCTGAGCAGTGAATTTCTACTTAACTACCTCCTATCAGGAGAGACCTCAGGGCTGCATCTTTTGAGCGCAGTACTGAGCCTGAAAAGCGTTTACAACCCCACTTACAAGTAAAACTAGCTAAAATGTGCCTGGCTGCTGTTCACTGAAAAGCTCATTCTGGGTACATTTTTGGTATACATTTGCTTCTGCCGGGTCAGCTGAGCAGTGAATTTCTACTTAACTACCTCCTATCAGGAGAGACCTCAGGGCTGCATCTTTTGAGCGCAGTACTGAGCCTGAAAAGCGTTTACAACCCCACTTACAAGTAAAACTAGCTAAAATGTGCCTGGCTGCTGTTCACTGAAAAGCTCATTCTGGGTACATTTTTGATACATTTGCTTCTGCCGGGTCAGCTGAGCAGTGAATTTCTACTTAACTATCTCCTATCAGGAGAGACCTCAGGGCTGCATCTTTTGTGTGCAGTACTGAGCCTGAAAAGCGTTTACAGCCCCACTTACAAGTAAAACTAGCTAAAATGTGCCTGGCTGCTGTTCACTGAAAAGCTTATTCTGGGTACATTTTTGGTATACATTTGCTTCTGCCGGGTCAGCTGAGCAGTGAATTTCTACTTAACTACCTCCTATCAGGAGAGACCTCAGGGCTGCATCTTTTGAGCGCAGTACTGAGCCTGAAAACCGTTTACAACCCCACTTACAAGTAAAAGTAGCTAAAATGTGCCTGGCTGCTGTTCACTGAAAAGCTCATTCTGGTACATTTTTGGTATACATTTGCTTCTGCCGGGTCAGCTGAGCAGTGAATTTCTACTTAACTACCTCCTATCAGGAGAGATCTCAGGGCTGCATCTTTTGAGCGCAGTACTGAGCCTGAAAAGCTTTTACAACCCCACTTACAAGTAAAACTAGCTAAAATGTGCCTGGCTGCTGTTCACTGAAAAGCTCATTCTGGGTACATTTTTGGTATACATTTGCATCTGCCGGGTCAGCTGAGCAGTGAATTTCTACTTAACTATCTCCTATCAGGAGAGACCTCAGGGCTGCATCTTTTGAGCGCAGTACTGAGCCTGAAAACCGTTTACAACCCCAGTTACAAGTAAAACTAGCTAAAATGTGCCTGGCTGCTGTTCACTGAAAAGCTCATTCTGGGTACATTTTTGGTATACATTTGCTTCTGCCGGGTCAGCAGAGCAGTGAATTTCTACTTAACTATCTCCTATCAAGAGAGACCTCAGGGCTGCATCTTTTGAGCGCAGTACTGAGCCTGAAAAGTGTTTCCAACCCCAGTTACAAGTAAAACTAGCTAAAATGTGCCTGGCTGCTGTTCACTGAAAAGCTCATTCTGGGTACATTTTTGGTATACATTTGCTTCTGCCGGGACAGCTGAGCAGTGAATTTCTACTTAACTACCTCCTATCAGGAGAGACCTCAGGGCTGCATCTTTTGAGCGCAGTACTGAGCCTGAAAACCGTTTACAACCCCACTTACAAGTAAAACTAGCTAAAATGTGCCTGGCTGCTGTTCACTGAAAAGCTCATTCTGGGTACATTTTTGGTATACATTTGCATCTGACGGGTCAGCTGAGCAGTGAATTTCTACTTAACTATCTCCTATCAGGAGAGACCTCAGGGCTGCATCTTTTGAGCGCAGTACTGAGCCTGAAAAGCGTTTACAACCCAACTTACAAGTAAAACTAGCTAAAATGTGCCTGGCTGCTGTTCACTGAAAAGCTCATTCTGGGTACATTTTTGGTATACAGTTGCTTCTGCCGGGTCAGCTGAGCAGTGAATTTCTACATAACTACCTCCTATCAGGAGAGACCTCAGGGCTGCATCTTTTGAGCGCAGTACTGAGCCTGAAAACCGTTTACAACCCCAGTTACAAGTAAAACTAGCTAAAATGTGCCTGGCTGCTGTTCACTGAAAAGCTCATTCTGGGTACATTTTGGTATACATTTGCTTCTGCCGGGTCAGCTGAGCAGCGAATTTCTATTTAACCACCTGCTATCATGAGAGACCTCAGGCTGCATGTTTTAAGCCCAGTACTGATCCTGAAAAGCGTTTCCAACCCCACTTACAAGTAAAACTAGCTAAAATGTGCCTGGCTGCTGTTCACTGTAAAGCTCATTCTGGGTACATTTTTGGTATACATTTGCTTCTGCCGGGTCAGCTGAGCAGTGAATTTCTACTTAACTACCTCCTATCAGGAGAGACCTCAGGGCTGCATCTTTTGAGGGCAGTACTGAGCCTGAAAAGCGTTTACAACCCCACTTACAAGTAAAACTAGCTAAAATGTGCCTGGCTGCTGTTCACTGAAAAGCTCATTCTGGGTACATTTTTGGTATACATTTGCTTCTGCCGGGTCAGCTGAGCAGTGAATTTCTACTTAACTACCTCCTATCAGGAGAGACCTCAGGGCTGCATCTTTTGAGCACAGTACTGAGCCTGAAAAGCGTTTACAACCCCACTTACAAGTAAAACTAGCTAAAATGTGCCTGGCTGCTGTTCACTGAAAAGCTCATTCTGGGTACATTTTTGGTATACATTTGCATCTGACGGGTCAGCTGAGCAGTGAATTTCTACTTAACTATCTCCTATCAGGAGAGACCTCAGGGCTGCATCTTTTGAGCGCAGTACTGAGCCTGAAAAGCGTTTACAACCCAACTTACAAGTAAAACTAGCTAAAATGTGCCTGGCTGCTGTTCACTGAAAAGCTCATTCTGGGTACATTTTTGGTATACAGTTGCTTCTGCCGGGTCAGCTGAGCAGTGAATTTCTACATAACTACCTCCTATCAGGAGAGACCTCAGGGCTGCATCTTTTGAGCGCAGTACTGAGCCTGAAAACCGTTTACAACCCCAGTTACAAGTAAAACTAGCTAAAATGTGCCTGGCTGCTGTTCACTAAAAGCTCATTCTGGGTACATTTTTGGTATACATTTGCTTCTGCCGGGTCAGCTGAGCAGCGAATTTCTATTTAACCACCTGCTATCATGAGAGACCTCAGGCTGCATGTTTTAAGCCCAGTACTGATCCTGAAAAGCGTTTCCAACCCCACTTACAAGTAAAACTAGCTAAAATGTGCCTGGCTGCTGTTCACTGAAAAGCTCATTCTGGGTACATTTTTGGTATACATTTGCTTCTGCCGGGTCAGCTGAGCAGTGAATTTCTACTTAACTATCTCCTATCAGGAGAGACCTCAGGGCTGCATCTTTTGAGGGCAGTACTGAGCCTGAAAAGCGTTTACAACCCCACTTACAAGTAAAACTAGCTAAAATGTGCCTGGCTGCTGTTCACTGAAAAGCTCATTCTGGGTACATTTTTGGTATACATTTGCTTCTGCCGGGTCAGCTGAGCAGTGAATTTCTACTTAACTACCTCCTATCAGGAGAGACCTCAGGGCTGCATCTTTTGAGCGCAGTACTGAGCCTGAAAAGCGTTTACAACCCCACTTACAAGTAAAACTAGCTAAAATGTGCCTGGCTGCTGTTCACTGAAAAGCTCATTCTGGGTACATTTTTGATACATTTGCTTCTGCCGGGTCAGCTGAGCAGTGAATTTCTACTTAACTATCTCCTATCAGGAGAGACCTCAGGGCTGCATCTTTTGTGTGCAGTACTGAGCCTGAAAAGCGTTTACAGCCCCACTTACAAGTAAAACTAGCTAAAATGTGCCTGGCTGCTGTTCACTGAAAAGCTTATTCTGGGTACATTTTTGGTATACATTTGCTTCTGCCGGGTCAGCTGAGCAGTGAATTTCTACTTAACTACCTCCTATCAGGAGAGACCTCAGGGCTGCATCTTTTGAGCGCAGTACTGAGCCTGAAAAGCGTTTACAACCCCACTTACAAGTAAAACTAGCTAAAATGTGCCTGGCTGCTGTTCACTGAAAAGCTCATTCTGGGTACATTTTTGGTATACATTTGCTTCTGCCGGGTCAGCTGAGCAGTGAATTTCTACTTAACTACCTCCTATCAGGAGAGACCTCAGGGCTGCATCTTTTGAGCGCAGTACTGAGCCTGAAAAGCGTTTACAACCCCACTTACAAGTAAAACTAGCTAAAATGTGCCTGGCTGCTGTTCACTGAAAAGCTCATTCTGGGTACATTTTTGATACATTTGCTTCTGCCGGGTCAGCTGAGCAGTGAATTTCTACTTAACTATCTCCTATCAGGAGAGACCTCAGGGCTGCATCTTTTGTGTGCAGTACTGAGCCTGAAAAGCGTTTACAGCCCCACTTACAAGTAAAACTAGCTAAAATGTGCCTGGCTGCTGTTCACTGAAAAGCTTATTCTGGGTACATTTTTGGTATACATTTGCTTCTGCCGGGTCACCTGAGCAGTGAATTTCTACTTAACTACCTCCTATCAGGAGAGACCTCAGGGCTGCATCTTTTGAGCGCAGTACTGAGCCTGAAAAGCGTTTACAGCCCCACTTACAAGTAAAACTAGCTAAAATGTGCCTGGCTGCTGTTCACTGAAAAGCTTATTCTGGGTACATTTTTGGTATACATTTGCTTCTGCCGGGTCAGCTGAGCAGTGAATTTCTACTTAACTATCTCCTATCAGGAGAGACCTCAGGGTTGCATCTTTTGAGCACAGTACTGAGCCTGAAAAGCGTTTACAACCCCACTTACAAGTAAAACTAGCTAAAATGTTCCTGGCTGCTGTTCACTGAAAAGCTCATTCTGGGTACATTTTTGGTATACATTTGCTTCTGCCGGGTCAGCTGAGCAGTGAATTTCTACTTAACTATCTCCTATCAGGAGAGACCTCAGGGCTGCATCTTTTGAGCGCAGTACTGAGCCTGAAAAGCGTTTACAACCCCACTTACAAGTAAAACTAGCTAAAATGTGCCTGGCTGCTGTTCACTGAAAAGCTCATTCTGGGTACATTTTTGGTATACATTTGCTTCTGCCGGGTCAGCTGAGCAGTGAATTTCTACTTAACTACCTCCTATCAGGAGAGACCTCAGGGCTGCATCTTTTGAGCGCAGTACTGAGCCTGAAAAGCGTTTACAACCCCACTTACAAGTAAAACTAGCTAAAATGTGCCTGGCTGCTGTTCACTGAAAAGCTCATTCTGGGTACATTTTTGATACATTTGCTTCTGCCGGGTCAGCTGATCAGTGAACTTCTACTTAACTATCTCCTATCAGGAGAGACCTCAGGACTGCATCTTTTGTGCGCAGTACTGAGCCTGAAAAGCGTTTGCAACCCCACTTACAAGTAAAACTAGCTAAAATGTGCCTGGCTGCTGTTCACTGAAAAGCTTATTCTGGGTACATTTTTGGTATACATTTGCTTCTGCCGGGTCAGCTGAGCAGTGAATTTCTACTTAACTACCTCCTATCAGGAGAGACCTCAGGGCTGCATCTTTTGAGCGCAGTACTGAGCCTGAAAACCGTTTACAACCCCAGTTACAAGTAAAACTAGCTAAAATGTGCCTGGCTGCTGTTCACTGAAAAGCTCATTCTGGGTACATTTTTGGTATAAATTTGCTTCTGCCGGGTCAGCTGAGCAGTGAATTTCTACTTAACTACCTCCTATCAGGAAAGACCTCAGGGCTGCATCTTTTGAGCGCAGTACTGAGCCTGAAAACCGTTTACAACCCCACTTACAAGTAAAACTAGCTAAAATGTGCCTGGCTGCTGTTCACTGAAAAGCTCATTCTGGGTACATTTTTGGTATACATTTGCTTCTGCCGGGTCAGCTGAGCAGTGAATTTCTACTTACTATCTCCTATCAGGAGAGACCTCAGGGCTGCATCTTTTGAGCGCAGTACTGAGCCTGAAAAGCGTTTACAACCCCACTTACAAGTAAAACTAGCTAAAATGTGCCTGGCTGCTGTTCACTGAAAAGCTCATTCTGGGTACATTTTTGGTATACATTTGCTTCTGCCGGGTCAGCTGAGCAGTGAATTTCTACTTAACTACCTCCTATCAGGAGAGACCTCAGGGCTGCATCTTTTGAGCGCAGTACTGAGCCTGAAAAGCGTTTACAACCCCACTTACAAGTAAAACTAGCTAAAATGTGCCTGGCTGCTGTTCACTGAAAAGCTCATTCTGGGTACATTTTTGATACATTTGCTTCTGCCGGGTCAGCTGAGCAGTGAATTTCTACTTAACTATCTCCTATCAGGAGAGACCTCAGGGCTGCATCTTTTGTGCGCAGTACTGAGCCTGAAAAGCGTTTACAACCCCACTTACAAGTAAAACTAGCTAAAATGTGCCTGGCTGCTGTTCACTGTAAAGCTCATTCTGGGTACATTTTTGGTATACATTTGCTTCTGCCGGGTCAGCTGAGCAGTGAATTTCTACTTAACTACCTCCTATCAGGAGAGACCTCAGGGCTGCATCTTTTGAGGGCAGTACTGAGCCTGAAAAGCGTTTACAACCCCACTTACAAGTAAAACTAGCTAAAATGTGCCTGGCTGCTGTTCACTGAAAAGCTCATTCTGGGTACATTTTTGGTATACATTTGCTTCTGCCGGGTCAGCTGAGCAGTGAATTTCTACTTAACTACCTCCTATCAGGAGAGACCTCAGGGCTGCATCTTTTGAGCGCAGTACTGAGCCTGAAAAGCGTTTACAACCCCACTTACAAGTAAAACTAGCTAAAATGTGCCTGGCTGCTGTTCACTGAAAAGCTCATTCTGGGTACATTTTTGGTATACATTTGCATCTGACGGGTCAGCTGAGCAGTGAATTTCTACTTAACTATCTCCTATCAGGAGAGACCTCAGGGCTGCATCTTTCGAGCGCAGTACTGAGCCTGAAAAGCGTTTACAACCCAACTTACAAGTAAAACTAGCTAAAATGTGCCTGGCTGCTGTTCACTGAAAAGCTCATTCTGGGTACATTTTTGGTATACAGTTGCTTCTGCCGGGTCAGCTGAGCAGTGAATTTCTACATAACTACCTCCTATCAGGAGAGACCTCAGGGCTGCATCTTTTGAGCGCAGTACTGAGCCTGAAAACCGTTTACAACCCCAGTTACAAGTAAAACTAGCTAAAATGTGCCTGGCTGCTGTTCACTAAAAGCTCATTCTGGGTACATTTTTGGTATACATTTGCTTCTGCCGGGTCAGCTGAGCAGCGAATTTCTATTTAACCACCTGCTATCATGAGAGACCTCAGGCTGCATGTTTTAAGCCCAGTACTGATCCTGAAAAGCGTTTCCAACCCCACTTACAAGTAAAACTAGCTAAAATGTGCCTGGCTGCTGTTCACTGAAAAGCTCATTCTAGGTACATTTTTGGTATACATTTGCTTCTGCCGGGTCAGCTGAGCAGTGAATTTCTACTTACTACCTCCTATCAGGAGAGACCTCAGGGCTGCATCTTTTGAGCGCAGTACTGAGCCTGAAAAGCGTTTACAACCCCACTTACAAGTAAAACTAGCTAAAATGTGCCTGGCTGCTGTTCACTGAAAAGCTTATTCTGGGTACATTTTTGGTATACATTTGCTTCTGCCGGGTCAGCTGAGCAGTGAATTTCTACTTAACTACCTCCTATCAGGAGAGACCTCAGGGCTGCATCTTTTGAGCGCAGTACTGAGCCTGAAAAGCGTTTACAACCCCACTTACAAGTAAAACTAGCTAAAATGTGCCTGGCTGCTGTTCACTGAAAAGCTCATTCTGGGTACATTTTTGGTATACATTTGCTTCTGCCGGGTCAGCTGAGCAGTGAATTTCTACTTAACTACCTCCTATCAGGAGAGACCTCAGGGCTGCATCTTTTGAGCGCAGTACTGAGCCTGAAAAGCGTTTACAACCCCACTTACAAGTAAAACTAGCTAAAATGTGCCTGGCTGCTGTTCACTGAAAAGCTTATTCTGGGTACATTTTTGGTATACATTTGCTTCTGCCGGGTCAGCTGAGCAGTGAATTTCTACTTAACTACCTCCTATCAGGAGAGACCTCAGGGCTGCATCTTTTGAGCGCAGTACTGAGCCTGAAAAGCGTTTACAACCCCACTTACAAGTAAAACTAGCTAAAATGTGCCTGGCTGCTGTTCACTGAAAAGCTCATTCTGGGTACATTTTTGGTATACATTTGCTTCTGCCGGGTCAGCTGAGCAGTGAATTTCTACTTAACTACCTCCTATCAGGAGAGACCTCAGGGCTGCATCTTTTGAGCGCAGTACTGAGCCTGAAAAGCGTTTACAACCCCACTTACAAGTAAAACTAGCTAAAATGTGCCTGGCTGCTGTTCACTGAAAAGCTCATTCTGGGTACATTTTTGATACATTTGCTTCTGCCGGGTCAGCTGAGCAGTGAATTTCTACTTAACTATCTCCTATCAGGAGAGACCTCAGGGCTGCATCTTTTGTGTGCAGTACTGAGCCTGAAAAGCGTTTACAGCCCCACTTACAAGTAAAACTAGCTAAAATGTGCCTGGCTGCTGTTCACTGAAAAAGCTTATTCTGGGTACATTTTTGGTATACATTTGCTTCTGCCGGGTCAGCTGAGCAGTGAATTTCTACTTAACTACCTCCTATCAGGAGAGACCTCAGGGCTGCATCTTTTGAGCGCAGTACTGAGCCTAAAAAGCGTTTACAACCCCAGTTACAAGTAAAACTAGCTAAAATGTGCCTGGCTGCTGTTCACTGAAAAGCTTATTCTGGGTACATTTTTGGTATACATTTGCTTCTGCCGGGTCAGCTGAGCAGTGAATTTCTACTTAACTATCTCCTATCAGGAGAGACCTCAGGGCTGCATCTTTTGAGCGCAGTACTGAGCCTGAAAACCGTTTACAACCCCAGTTACAAGTAAAACTAGCTAAAATGTGCCTGGCTGCTGTTCACTGAAAAGCTCATTCTGGGTACATTTTTGGTATACATTTGCTTCTGCCGGGTCAGCTGAGCAGTGAATTTCTACTTAACTACCTCCTATCAGGAAAGACCTCAGGGCTGCATCTTTTGAGCGCAGTACTGAGCCTGAAAACCGTTTACAACCCCACTTACAAGTAAAACTAGCTAAAATGTGCCTGGCTGCTGTTCACTGAAAAGCTCATTCTGGGTACATTTTTGGTATACATTTGCTTCTGCCGGGTCAGCTGAGCAGTGAATTTCTACTTACTATCTCCTATCAGGAGAGACCTCAGGGCTGCATCTTTTGAGCGCAGTACTGAGCCTGAAAAGCGTTTACAACCCCACTTACAAGTAAAACTAGCTAAAATGTGCCTGGCTGCTGTTCACTGAAAAGCTCATTCTGGGTACATTTTTGGTATACATTTGCTTCTGCCGGGTCAGCTGAGCAGTGAATTTCTACTTAACTACCTCCTATCAGGAGAGACCTCAGGGCTGCATCTTTTGAGCGCAGTACTGAGCCTGAAAAGCGTTTACAACCCCACTTACAAGTAAAACTAGCTAAAATGTGCCTGGCTGCTGTTCACTGAAAAGCTCATTCTGGGTACATTTTTGATACATTTGCTTCTGCCGGGTCAGCTGAGCAGTGAATTTCTACTTAACTATCTCCTATCAGGAGAGACCTCAGGGCTGCATTTTTTGTGCGCAGTACTGAGCCTGAAAAGCGTTTACAACCCCACTTACAAGTAAAACTAGCTAAAATGTGCCTGGCTGCTGTTCACTGTAAAGCTCATTCTGGGTACATTTTTGGTATACATTTGCTTCTGCCGGGTCAGCTGAGCAGTGAATTTCTACTTAACTACCTCCTATCAGGAGAGACCTCAGGGCTGCATCTTTTGAGGGCAGTACTGAGCCTGAAAAGCGTTTACAACCCCACTTACAAGTAAAACTAGCTAAAATGTGCCTGGCTGCTGTTCACTGAAAAGCTCATTCTGGGTACATTTTTGGTATACATTTGCTTCTGCCGGGTCAGCTGAGCAGTGAATTTCTACTTAACTACCTCCTATCAGGAGAGACCTCAGGGCTGCATCTTTTGAGCGCAGTACTGAGCCTGAAAAGCGTTTACAACCCCACTTACAAGTAAAACTAGCTAAAATGTGCCTGGCTGCTGTTCACTGAAAAGCTCATTCTGGGTACATTTTTGGTATACATTTGCATCTGACGGGTCAGCTGAGCAGTGAATTTCTACTTAACTATCTCCTATCAGGAGAGACCTCAGGGCTGCATCTTTCGAGCGCAGTACTGAGCCTGAAAAGCGTTTACAACCCAACTTACAAGTAAAACTAGCTAAAATGTGCCTGGCTGCTGTTCACTGAAAAGCTCATTCTGGGTACATTTTTGGTATACATTTGCTTCTGCCGGGTCAGCTGAGCAGTGAATTTCTACTTAACTACCTCCTATCAGGAGAGACCTCAGGCTGCATGTTTTAAGCCCAGTACTGATCCTGAAAAGCGTTTCCAACCCCACTTACAAGTAAAACTAGCTAAAATGTGCCTGGCTGCTGTTCACTGAAAAGCTCATTCTAGGTACATTTTTGGTATACATTTGCTTCTGCCGGGTCAGCTGAGCAGTGAATTTCTACTTACTACCTCCTATCAGGAGAGACCTCAGGGCTGCATCTTTTGAGCGCAGTACTGAGCCTGAAAAGCGTTTACAACCCCACTTACAAGTAAAACTAGCTAAAATGTGCCTGGCTGCTGTTCACTGAAAAGCTCATTCTGGGTACATTTTTGGTATACATTTGCTTCTGCCGGGTCAGCTGAGCAGTGAATTTCTACTTAACTACCTCCTATCAGGAGAGACCTCAGGGCTGCATCTTTTGAGCGCAGTACTGAGCCTGAAAAGCGTTTACAACCCCACTTACAAGTAAAACTAGCTAAAATGTGCCTGGCTGCTGTTCACTGAAAAGCTTATTCTGGGTACATTTTTGGTATACATTTGCTTCTGCCGGGTCAGCTGAGCAGTGAATTTCTACTTAACTACCTCCTATCAGGAGAGACCTCAGGGCTGCATCTTTTGAGCGCAGTACTGAGCCTGAAAAGCGTTTACAACCCCACTTACAAGTAAAACTAGCTAAAATGTGCCTGGCTGCTGTTCACTGAAAAGCTCATTCTGGGTACATTTTTGGTATACATTTGCTTCTGCCGGGTCAGCTGAGCAGTGAATTTCTACTTAACTACCTCCTATCAGGAGAGACCTCAGGGCTGCATCTTTTGAGCGCAGTACTGAGCCTGAAAAGCGTTTACAACCCCACTTACAAGTAAAACTAGCTAAAATGTGCCTGGCTGCTGTTCACTGAAAAGCTCATTCTGGGTACATTTTTGATACATTTGCTTCTGCCGGGTCAGCTGAGCAGTGAATTTCTACTTAACTATCTCCTATCAGGAGAGACCTCAGGGCTGCATCTTTTGTGTGCAGTACTGAGCCTGAAAAGCGTTTACAGCCCCACTTACAAGTAAAACTAGCTAAAATGTGCCTGGCTGCTGTTCACTGAAAAGCTTATTCTGGGTACATTTTTGGTATACATTTGCTTCTGCCGGGTCAGCTGAGCAGTGAATTTCTACTTAACTACCTCCTATCAGGAGAGACCTCAGGGCTGCATCTTTTGAGCGCAGTACTGAGCCTGAAAACCGTTTACAACCCCACTTACAAGTAAAAGTAGCTAAAATGTGCCTGGCTGCTGTTCACTGAAAAGCTCATTCTGGTACATTTTTGGTATACATTTGCTTCTGCCGGGTCAGCTGAGCAGTGAATTTCTACTTAACTACCTCCTATCAGGAGAGACCTCAGGGCTGCATCTTTTGAGCGCAGTACTGAGCCTAAAAAGCGTTTACAACCCCAGTTACAAGTAAAACTAGCTAAAATGTGCCTGGCTGCTGTTCACTGAAAAGCTTATTCTGGGTACATTTTTGGTATACATTTGCTTCTGCCGGGTCAGCTGAGCAGTGAATTTCTACTTAACTATCTCCTATCAGGAGAGACCTCAGGGCTGCATCTTTTGAGCGCAGTACTGAGCCTGAAAACCGTTTACAACCCCAGTTACAAGTAAAACTAGCTAAAATGTGCCTGGCTGCTGTTCACTGAAAAGCTCATTCTGGGTACATTTTTGGTATACATTTGCTTCTGCCGGGTCAGCTGAGCAGTGAATTTCTACTTAACTACCTCCTATCAGGAAAGACCTCAGGGCTGCATCTTTTGAGCGCAGTACTGAGCCTGAAAACCGTTTACAACCCCACTTACAAGTAAAACTAGCTAAAATGTGCCTGGCTGCTGTTCACTGAAAAGCTCATTCTGGGTACATTTTTGGTATACATTTGCTTCTGCCGGGTCAGCTGAGCAGTGAATTTCTACTTACTATCTCCTATCAGGAGAGACCTCAGGGCTGCATCTTTTGAGCGCAGTACTGAGCCTGAAAAGCGTTTACAACCCCACTTACAAGTAAAACTAGCTAAAATGTGCCTGGCTGCTGTTCACTGAAAAGCTCATTCTGGGTACATTTTTGGTATACATTTGCTTCTGCCGGGTCAGCTGAGCAGTGAATTTCTACTTAACTACCTCCTATCAGGAGAGACCTCAGGGCTGCATCTTTTGAGCGCAGTACTGAGCCTGAAAAGCGTTTACAACCCCACTTACAAGTAAAACTAGCTAAAATGTGCCTGGCTGCTGTTCACTGAAAAGCTCATTCTGGGTACATTTTTGATACATTTGCTTCTGCCGGGTCAGCTGAGCAGTGAATTTCTACTTAACTATCTCCTATCAGGAGAGACCTCAGGGCTGCATTTTTTGTGCGCAGTACTGAGCCTGAAAAGCGTTTACAACCCCACTTACAAGTAAAACTAGCTAAAATGTGCCTGGCTGCTGTTCACTGTAAAGCTCATTCTGGGTACATTTTTGGTATACATTTGCTTCTGCCGGGTCAGCTGAGCAGTGAATTTCTACTTAACTACCTCCTATCAGGAGAGACCTCAGGGCTGCATCTTTTGAGGGCAGTACTGAGCCTGAAAAGCGTTTACAACCCCACTTACAAGTAAAACTAGCTAAAATGTGCCTGGCTGCTGTTCACTGAAAAGCTCATTCTGGGTACATTTTTGGTATACATTTGCTTCTGCCGGGTCAGCTGAGCAGTGAATTTCTACTTAACTACCTCCTATCAGGAGAGACCTCAGGGCTGCATCTTTTGAGCGCAGTACTGAGCCTGAAAAGCGTTTACAACCCCACTTACAAGTAAAACTAGCTAAAATGTGCCTGGCTGCTGTTCACTGAAAAGCTCATTCTGGGTACATTTTTGGTATACATTTGCATCTGACGGGTCAGCTGAGCAGTGAATTTCTACTTAACTATCTCCTATCAGGAGAGACCTCAGGGCTGCATCTTTCGAGCGCAGTACTGAGCCTGAAAAGCGTTTACAACCCAACTTACAAGTAAAACTAGCTAAAATGTGCCTGGCTGCTGTTCACTGAAAAGCTCATTCTGGGTACATTTTTGGTATACATTTGCTTCTGCCGGGTCAGCTGAGCAGTGAATTTCTACTTAACTACCTCCTATCAGGAGAGACCTCAGGCTGCATGTTTTAAGCCCAGTACTGATCCTGAAAAGCGTTTCCAACCCCACTTACAAGTAAAACTAGCTAAAATGTGCCTGGCTGCTGTTCACTGAAAAGCTCATTCTAGGTACATTTTTGGTATACATTTGCTTCTGCCGGGTCAGCTGAGCAGTGAATTTCTACTTACTACCTCCTATCAGGAGAGACCTCAGGGCTGCATCTTTTGAGCGCAGTACTGAGCCTGAAAAGCGTTTACAACCCCACTTACAAGTAAAACTAGCTAAAATGTGCCTGGCTGCTGTTCACTGAAAAGCTCATTCTGGGTACATTTTTGGTATACATTTGCTTCTGCCGGGTCAGCTGAGCAGTGAATTTCTACTTAACTACCTCCTATCAGGAGAGACCTCAGGGCTGCATCTTTTGAGCGCAGTACTGAGCCTGAAAAGCGTTTACAACCCCACTTACAAGTAAAACTAGCTAAAATGTGCCTGGCTGCTGTTCACTGAAAAGCTCATTCTGGGTACATTTTTGATACATTTGCTTCTGCCGGGTCAGCTGAGCAGTGAATTTCTACTTAACTATCTCCTATCAGGAGAGACCTCAGGGCTGCATCTTTTGTGTGCAGTACTGAGCCTGAAAAGCGTTTACAGCCCCACTTACAAGTAAAACTAGCTAAAATGTGCCTGGCTGCTGTTCACTGAAAAGCTTATTCTGGGTACATTTTTGGTATACATTTGCTTCTGCCGGGTCAGCTGAGCAGTGAATTTCTACTTAACTACCTCCTATCAGGAGAGACCTCAGGGCTGCATCTTTTGAGCGCAGTACTGAGCCTAAAAAGCGTTTACAACCCCAGTTACAAGTAAAACTAGCTAAAATGTGCCTGGCTGCTGTTCACTGAAAAGCTTATTCTGGGTACATTTTTGGTATACATTTGCTTCTGCCGGGTCAGCTGAGCAGTGAATTTCTACTTAACTATCTCCTATCAGGAGAGACCTCAGGGTTGCATCTTTTGAGCGCAGTACTGAGCCTGAAAAGCGTTTACAACCCCACTTACAAGTAAAACTAGCTAAAATGTTCCTGGCTGCTGTTCACTGAAAAGCTCATTCTGGGTACATTTTTGGTATACATTTGCTTCTGCCGGGTCAGCTGAGCAGTGAATTTCTACTTAACTATCTCCTATCAGGAGAGACCTCAGGGCTGCATCTTTTGAGCGCAGTACTGAGCCTGAAAAGCGTTTACAACCCCACTTACAAGTAAAACTAGCTAAAATGTGCCTGGCTGCTGTTCACTCAAAAGCTCATTCTGGGTACATTTTTGGTATACATTTGCTTCTGCCGGGTCAGCTGAGCAGTGAATTTCTACTTAACTACCTCCTATCAGGAGAGACCTCAGGGCTGCATCTTTTGAGCGCAGTACTGAGCCTGAAAAGCGTTTACAACCCCACTTACAAGTAAAACTAGCTAAAATGTGCCTGGCTGCTGTTCACTGAAAAGCTCATTCTGGGTACATTTTTGATACATTTGCTTCTGCCGGGTCAGCTGATCAGTGAACTTCTACTTAACTATCTCCTATCAGGAGAGACCTCAGGGCTGCATCTTTTGTGCGCAGTACTGAGCCTGAAAAGCGTTTGCAACCCCACTTACAAGTAAAACTAGCTAAAATGTGCCTGGCTGCTGTTCACTGAAAAGCTTATTCTGGGTACATTTTTGGTATACATTTGCTTCTGCCGGGTCAGCTGAGCAGTGAATTTCTACTTAACTACCTCCTATCAGGAGAGACCTCAGGGCTGCATCTTTTGAGCGCAGTACTGAGCCTGAAAACCGTTTACAACCCCAGTTACAAGTAAAACTAGCTAAAATGTGCCTGGCTGCTGTTCACTGAAAAGCTCATTCTGGGTACATTTTTGGTATACATTTGCTTCTGCCGGGTCAGCTGAGCAGTGAATTTCTACTTAACTACCTCCTATCAGGAGAGACCTCAGGGCTGCATCTTTTGAGCGCAGTACTGAGCCTGAAAACCGTTTACAACCCCACTTACAAGTAAAACTAGCTAAAATGTGCCTGGCTGCTGTTCACCGAAAAGCTCATTCTGGGTACATTTTTGGTATACATTTGCTTCTGCCGGGTCAGCTGAGCAGTGAATTTCTACTTACTATCTCCTATCAGGAGAGACCTCAGGGCTGCATCTTTTGAGCGCAGTACTGAGCCTGAAAAGCGTTTACAACCCCACTTACAAGTAAAACTAGCTAAAATGTGCCTGGCTGCTGTTCACTGAAAAGCTCATTCTGGGTACATTTTTGGTATACATTTGCTTCTGCCGGGTCAGCTGAGCAGTGAATTTCTACTTAACTACCTCCTATCAGGAGAGACCTCAGGGCTGCATCTTTTGAGCGCAGTACTGAGCCTGAAAAGCGTTTACAACCCCACTTACAAGTAAAACTAGCTAAAATGTGCCTGGCTGCTGTTCACTGAAAAGCTCATTCTGGGTACATTTTTGATACATTTGCTTCTGCCGGGTCAGCTGAGCAGTGAATTTCTACTTAACTATCTCCTATCAGGAGAGACCTCAGGGCTGCATCTTTTGTGCGCAGTACTGAGCCTGAAAAGCGTTTACAACCCCACTTACAAGTAAAACTAGCTAAAATGTGCCTGGCTGCTGTTCACTGAAAAGCTTATTCTGGGTACATTTTTGGTATACATTTGCTTCTGCCGGGTCAGCTGAGCAGTGAATTTCTACTTAACTACCTCCTATCAGGAGAGACCTCAGGGCTGCATCTTTTGAGCGCAGTACTGAGCCTGAAAACCGTTTACAACCCCAGTTACAAGTAAAACTAGCTAAAATGTGCCTGGCTGCTGTTCACTGAAAAGCTCATTCTGGGTACATTTTTGGTATACATTTGCTTCTGCCGGGTCAGCTGAGCAGTGAATTTCTACTTAACTATCTCCTATCAGGAGAGACCTCAGGGCTGCATCTTTTGAGGGCAGTACTGAGCCTGAAAAGCATTTACAACCCCACTTACAAGTAAAACTAGCTAAAATGTGCCTGGCTGCTGTTCACTGAAAAGCTCATTCTGGGTACATTTTTGGTATACATTTGCTTCTGCCGGGTCAGCTGAGCAGTGAATTTCTACTTAACTACCTCCTATCAGGAGAGACCTCAGGGCTGCATCTTTTGAGCGCAGTACTGAGCCTGAAAAGCGTTTACAACCCCACTTACAAGTAAAACTAGCTAAAATGTGCCTGGCTGCTGTTCACTGAAAAGCTTATTCTGGGTACATTTTTGGTATACATTTGCTTCTGCCGGGTCAGCTGAGCAGTGAATTTCTACTTAACTACCTCCTATCAGGAGAGACCTCAGGGCTGCATCTTTTGAGCGCAGTACTGAGCCTGAAAAGCGTTTACAACCCCACTTACAAGTAAAACTAGCTAAAATGTGCCTGGCTGCTGTTCACTGAAAAGCTCATTCTGGGTACATTTTTGGTATACATTTGCTTCTGCCGGGTCAGCTGAGCAGTGAATTTCTACTTAACTACCTCCTATCAGGAGAGACCTCAGGGCTGCATCTTTTGAGCGCAGTACTGAGCCTGAAAAGCGTTTACAACCCCACTTACAAGTAAAACTAGCTAAAATGTGCCTGGCTGCTGTTCACTGAAAAGCTCATTCTGGGTACATTTTTGATACATTTGCTTCTGCCGGGTCAGCTGAGCAGTGAATTTCTACTTAACTATCTCCTATCAGGAGAGACCTCAGGGCTGCATCTTTTGTGTGCAGTACTGAGCCTGAAAAGCGTTTACAGCCCCACTTACAAGTAAAACTTGCTAAAATGTGCCTGGCTGCTGTTCACTGAAAAGCTTATTCTGGGTACATTTTTGGTATACATTTGCTTCTGCCGGGTCAGCTGAGCAGTGAATTTCTACTTAACTACCTCCTATCAGGAGAGACCTCAGGGCTGCATCTTTTGAGCGCAGTACGGAGCCTAAAAAGCGTTTACAACCCCAGTTACAAGTAAAACTAGCTAAAATGTGCCTGGCTGCTGTTCACTGAAAAGCTTATTCTGGGTACATTTTTGGTATACATTTGCTTCTGCCGGGTCAGCTGAGCAGTGAATTTCTACTTAACTATCTCCTATCAGGAGAGACCTCAGGGTTGCATCTTTTGAGCGCAGTACTGAGCCTGAAAAGCGTTTACAACCCCACTTACAAGTAAAACTAGCTAAAATGTTCCTGGCTGCTGTTCACTGAAAAGCTCATTCTGGGTACATTTTTGGTATACATTTGCTTCTGCCGGGTCAGCTGAGCAGTGAATTTCTACTTAACTATCTCCTATCAGGAGAGACCTCAGGGCTGCATCTTTTGAGCGCAGTACTGAGCCTGAAAAGCGTTTACAACCCCACTTACAAGTAAAACTAGCTAAAATGTGCCTGGCTGCTGTTCACTGAAAAACTCATTCTGGGTACATTTTTGGTATACATTTGCTTCTGCCGGGTCAGCTGAGCAGTGAATTTCTACTTAACTACCTCCTATCAGGAGAGACCTCAGGGCTGCATCTTTTGAGCGCAGTACTGAGCCTGAAAAGCGTTTACAACCCCACTTACAAGTAAAACTAGCTAAAATGTGCCTGGCTGCTGTTCACTGAAAAGCTCATTCTGGGTACATTTTTGGTATACATTTGCTTCTGCCGGGTCAGCTGATCAGTGAACTTCTACTTAACTATCTCCTATCAGGAGAGACCTCAGGGCTGCATCTTTTGTGCGCAGTACTGAGCCTGAAAAGCGTTTGCAACCCCACTTACAAGTAAAACTAGCTAAAATGTGCCTGGCTGCTGTTCACTGAAAAGCTTATTCTGGGTACAATTTTGGTATACATTTGCTTCTGCCGGGTCAGCTGAGCAGTGAATTTCTACTTAACTACCTCCTATCAGGAGAGACCTCAGGGCTGCATCTTTTGAGCGCAGTACTGAGCCTGAAAACCGTTTACAACCCCAGTTACAAGTAAAACTAGCTAAAATGTGCCTGGCTGCTGTTCACTGAAAAGCTCATTCTGGGTACATTTTTGGTATACATTTGCTTCTGCCGGGTCAGCTGAGCAGTGAATTTCTACTTAACTACCTCCTATCAGGAGAGACCTCAGGGCTGCATCTTTTGAGCGCAGTACTGAGCCTGAAAACCGTTTACAACCCCACTTACAAGTAAAACTAGCTAAAATGTGCCTGGCTGCTGTTCACTGAAAAGCTCATTCTGGGTACATTTTTGGTATACATTTGCTTCTGCCGGGTCAGCTGAGCAGTGAATTTCTACTTAACTACCTCCTATCAGGAGAGACCTCAGGGCTGCATCTTTTGAGCGCAGTACTGAGCCTGAAAAGCGTTTACAACCCCACTTACAAGTAAAACTAGCTAAAATGTGCCTGGCTGCTGTTCACTGAAAAGCTTATTCTGGGTACATTTTTGGTATACATTTGCTTCTGCCGGGTCAGCTGAGCAGTGAATTTCTACTTAACTACCTCCTATCAGGAGAGACCTCAGGGCTGCATCTTTTGAGCGCAGTACTGAGACTAAAAAGCGTTTACAACCCCAGTTACAAGTAAAACTAGCTAAAATGTGCCTGGCTGCTGTTCACTGAAAAGCTTATTCTGGGTACATTTTTGGTATACATTTGCTTCTGCCGGGTCAGCTGAGCAGTGAATTTCTACTTAACTATCTCCTATCAGGAGAGACCTCAGGGTTGCATCTTTTGAGCGCAGTACTGAGCCTGAAAAGCGTTTACAACCCCACTTACAAGTAAAACTAGCTAAAATGTTCCTGGCTGCTGTTCACTGAAAAGCTCATTCTGGGTACATTTTTGGTATACATTTGCTTCTGCCGGGTCAGCTGAGCAGTGAATTTCTACTTAACTATCTCCTATCAGGAGAGACCTCAGGGCTGCATCTTTTGAGCGCAGTACTGAGCCTGAAAAGCGTTTACAACCCCACTTACAAGTAAAACTAGCTAAAATGTGCCTGGCTGCTGTTCACTGAAAAGCTCATTCTGGGTACATTTTTGGTATACATTTGCTTCTGCCGGGTCAGCTGAGCAGTGAATTTCTACTTAACTACCTCCTATCAGGAGAGACCTCAGGGCTGCATCTTTTGAGCGCAGTACTGAGCCTGAAAAGCGTTTACAACCCCACTTACAAGTAAAACTAGCTAAAATGTGCCTGGCTGCTGTTCACTGAAAAGCTCATTCTGGGTACATTTTTGATACATTTGCTTCTGCCGGGTCAGCTGATCAGTGAACTTCTACTTAACTATCTCCTATCAGGAGAGACCTCAGGGCTGCATCTTTTGTGCGCAGTACTGAGCCTGAAAAGCGTTTGCAACCCCACTTACAAGTAAAACTAGCTAAAATGTGCCTGGCTGCTGTTCACTGAAAAGCTTATTCTGGGTACATTTTTGGTATACATTTGCTTCTGCCGGGTCAGCTGAGCAGTGAGTTTCTACTTAACTACCTCCTATCAGGAGAGACCTCAGGGCTGCATCTTTTGTGTGCAGTACTGAGCCTGAAAAGCGTTTACAGCCCCACTTACAAGTAAAACTAGCTAAAATGTGCCTGGCTGCTGTTCACTGAAAAGCTTATTCTGGGTACATTTTTGGTATACATTTGCTTCTGCCGGGTCAGCTGAGCAGTGAATTTCTACTTAACTACCTCCTATCAGGAGAGACCTCAGGGCTGCATCTTTTGAGCGCAGTACTGAGCCTAAAAAGCGTTTACAACCCCAGTTA
The DNA here is from genome assembly GCF_964263255.1 of Lissotriton vulgaris. NCBI lineage: Eukaryota > Metazoa > Chordata > Amphibia > Caudata > Salamandridae > Lissotriton > Lissotriton vulgaris. The sequence goes on along the minus strand of NW_028244806.1, from coordinate 733,020 downwards.
CAAGTAAAACTAGCTAAAATGTGCCTGGCTGCTGTTCACTGAAAAGCTTATTCTGGGTACATTTTTGGTATACATTTGCTTCTGCCGGGTCAGCTGAGCAGTGAATTTCTACTTAACTATCTCCTATCAGGAGAGACCTCAGGGTTGCATCTTTTGAGCGCAGTACTGAGCCTGAAAAGCGTTTACAACCCCACTTACAAGTAAAACTAGCTAAAATGTTCCTGGCTGCTGTTCATTGAAAAGCTCATTCTGGGTACATTTTTGGTATACATTTGCTTCTGCCGGGTCAGCTGAGCAGTGAATTTCTACTTAACTATCTCCTATCAGGAGAGACCTCAGGGCTGCATCTTTTGAGCGCAGTACTGAGCCTGAAAAGCGTTTACAACCCCACTTACAAGTAAAACTAGCTAAAATGTGCCTGGCTGCTGTTCACTGAAAAGCTCATTCTGGGTACATTTTTGATACATTTGCTTCTGCCGGGTCAGCTGATCAGTGAACTTCTACTTAACTATCTCCTATCAGGAGAGACCTCAGGGCTGCATCTTTTGTGCGCAGTACTGAGCCTGAAAAGCGTTTGCAACCCCACTTACAAGTAAAACTAGCTAAAATGTGCCTGGCTGCTGTTCACTGAAAAGCTTATTCTGGGTACATTTTTGGTATACATTTGCTTCTGCCGGGTCAGCTGAGCAGTGAATTTCTACTTAACTACCTCCTATCAGGAGAGACCTCAGGGCTGCATCTTTTGAGCGCAGTACTGAGCCTGAAAACCGTTTACAACCCCAGTTACAAGTAAAACTAGCTAAAATGTGCCTGGCTGCTGTTCACTGAAAAGCTCATTCTGGGTACATTTTTGGTATACATTTGCTTCTGCCGGGTCAGCTGAGCAGTGAATTTCTACTTAACTACCTCCTATCAGGAGAGACCTCAGGGCTGCATCTTTTGAGCGCAGTACTGAGCCTGAAAACCGTTTACAACCCCACTTACAAGTAAAACTAGCTAAAATGTGCCTGGCTGCTGTTCACTGAAAAGCTCATTCTGGGTACATTTTTGGTATACATTTGCTTCTGCCGGGTCAGCTGAGCAGTGAATTTCTACTTACTATCTCCTATCAGGAGAGACCTCAGGGCTGCATCTTTTGAGCGCAGTACTGAGCCTGAAAAGCGTTTACAACCCCACTTACAAGTAAAACTAGCTAAAATGTGCCTGGCTGCTGTTCACTGAAAAGCTCATTCTGGGTACATTTTTGGTATACATTTGCTTCTGCCGGGTCAGCTGAGCAGTGAATTTCTACTTAACTACCTCCTATCAGGAGAGACCTCAGGGCTGCATCTTTTGAGCGCAGTACTGAGCCTGAAAAGCGTTTACAACCCCACTTACAAGTAAAACTAGCTAAAATGTGCCTGGCTGCTGTTCACTGAAAAGCTCATTCTGGGTACATTTTTGATACATTTGCTTCTGCCGGGTCAGCTGAGCAGTGAATTTCTACTTAACTATCTCCTATCAGGAGAGACCTCAGGGCTGCATCTTTTGTGCGCAGTACTGAGCCTGAAAAGCGTTTACAACCCCACTTACAAGTAAAACTAGCTAAAATGTGCCTGGCTGCTGTCACTGAAAAGCTTATTCTGGGTACATTTTTGGTATACATTTGCTTCTGCCGGGTCAGCTGAGCAGTGAATTTCTACTTAACTACCTCCTATCAGGAGAGACCTCAGGGCTGCATCTTTTGAGCGCAGTACTGAGCCTGAAAACCGTTTACAACCCCAGTTACAAGTAAAACTAGCTAAAATGTGCCTGGCTGCTGTTCACTGAAAAGCTCATTCTGGGTACATTTTTGGTATACATTTGCTTCTGCCGGGTCAGCTGAGCAGTGAATTTCTACTTAACTACCTCCTATCAGGAGAGACCTCAGGGTTGCATCTTTTGAGGGCAGTACTGAGCCTGAAAAGCGTTTATAACCCCACTTACAAGTAAAACTAGCTAAAATGTGCCTGGCTGCTGTTCACTGAAAAGCTTATTCTGGGTACATTTTTGGTATACATTTGCTTCTGCCGGGTCAGCTGAGCAGTGAATTTCTACTTAACTACCTCCTATCAGGAGAGACCTCAGGGCTGCATCTTTTGAGCGCAGTACTGAGCCTGAAAAGCGTTTACAACCCCACTTACAAGTAAAACTAGCTAAAATGTGCCTGGCTGCTGTTCACTGAAAAGCTCATTCTGGGTACATTTTTGGTATACATTTGCTTCTGCCGGGTCAGCTGAGCAGTGAATTTCTACTTAACTACCTCCTATCAGGAGAGACCTCAGGGCTGCATCTTTTGAGCGCAGTACTGAGCCTGAAAAGCGTTTACAACCCCACTTACAAGTAAAACTAGCTAAAATGTGCCTGGCTGCTGTTCACTGAAAAGCTCATTCTGGGTACATTTTTGATACATTTGCTTCTGCCGGGTCAGCTGAGCAGTGAATTTCTACTTAACTATCTCCTATCAGGAGAGACCTCAGGGCTGCATCTTTTGTGTGCAGTACTGAGCCTGAAAAGCGTTTACAGCCCCACTTACAAGTAAAACTAGCTAAAATGTGCCTGGCTGCTGTTCACTGAAAAGCTCATTCTGGGTACATTTTTGGTATACATTTGCTTCTGCCGGGTCAGCTGAGCAGTGAATTTCTACTTAACTATCTCCTATCAGGAGAGACCTCAGGGCTGCATCTTTTGAGCGCAGTACTGAGCCTGAAAAGCGTTTACAACCCCACTTACAAGTAAAACTAGCTAAAATGTGCCTGGCTGCTGTTCACTGAAAAGCTCATTCTGGGTACATTTTTGGTATACATTTGCTTCTGCCGGGTCAGCTGAGCAGTGAATTTCTACTTAACTACCTCCTATCAGGAGAGACCTCAGGGCTGCATCTTTTGAGCGCAGTACTGAGCCTGAAAAGCGTTTACAACCCCACTTACAAGTAAAACTAGCTAAAATGTGCCTGGCTGCTGTTCACTGAAAAGCTCATTCTGGGTACATTTTTGGTATACATTTGCTTCTGCCGGGTCAGCTGATCAGTGAACTTCTACTTAACTATCTCCTATCAGGAGAGACCTCAGGGCTGCATCTTTTGTGCGCAGTACTGAGCCTGAAAAGCGTTTGCAACCCCACTTACAAGTAAAACTAGCTAAAATGTGCCTGGCTGCTGTTCACTGAAAAGCTTATTCTGGGTACATTTTTGGTATACATTTGCTTCTGCCGGGTCAGCTGAGCAGTGAATTTCTACTTAACTACCTCCTATCAGGAGAGACCTCAGGGCTGCATCTTTTGAGCGCAGTACTGAGCCTGAAAACCGTTTACAACCCCAGTTACAAGTAAAACTAGCTAAAATGTGCCTGGCTGCTGTTCACTGAAAAGCTCATTCTGGGTACATTTTTGGTATACATTTGCTTCTGCCGGGTCAGCTGAGCAGTGAATTTCTACTTAACTACCTCCTATCAGGAGAGACCTCAGGGCTGCATCTTTTGAGCGCAGTACTGAGCCTGAAAACCGTTTACAACCCCACTTACAAGTAAAACTAGCTAAAATGTGCCTGGCTGCTGTTCACTGAAAAGCTCATTCTGGGTACATTTTTGGTATACATTTGCTTCTGCCGGGTCAGCTGAGCAGTGAATTTCTACTTAACTACCTCCTATCAGGAGAGACCTCAGGGCTGCATCTTTTGAGCGCAGTACTGAGCCTGAAAAGCGTTTACAACCCCACTTACAAGTAAAACTAGCTAAAATGTGCCTGGCTGCTGTTCACTGAAAAGCTCATTCTGGGTACATTTTTGATACATTTGCTTCTGCCGGGTCAGCTGAGCAGTGAATTTCTACTTAACTATCTCCTATCAGGAGAGACCTCAGGGCTGCATCTTTTGTGTGCAGTACTGAGCCTGAAAAGCGTTTACAGCCCCACTTACAAGTAAAACTAGCTAAAATGTGCCTGGCTGCTGTTCACTGAAAAGCTCATTCTGGGTACATTTTTGGTATACATTTGCTTCTGCCGGGTCAGCTGAGCAGTGAATTTCTACTTAACTACCTCCTATCAGGAGAGACCTCAGGGCTGCATCTTTTGAGCGCAGTACTGAGCCTGAAAAGCGTTTACAACCCCAGTTACAAGTAAAACTAGCTAAAATGTGCCTGGCTGCTGTTCACTGAAAAGCTTATTCTGGGTACATTTTTGGTATACATTTGCTTCTGCCGGGTCAGCTGAGCAGTGAATTTCTACTTAACTACCTCCTATCAGGAGAGACCTCAGGGCTGCATCTTTTGAGCGCAGTACTGAGCCTGAAAACCGTTTACAACCCCAGTTACAAGTAAAACTAGCTAAAATGTGCCTGGCTGCTGTTCACTGAAAAGCTCATTCTGGGTACATTTTTGGTATACATTTGCTTCTGCCGGGTCAGCTGAGCAGTGAATTTCTACTTAACTACCTCCTATCAGGAGAGACCTCAGGGCTGCATCTTTTGAGCGCAGTACTGAGCCTGAAAACCGTTTACAACCCCACTTACAAGTAAAACTAGCTAAAATGTGCCTGGCTGCTGTTCACTGAAAAGCTCATTCTGGGTACATTTTTGGTATACATTTGCTTCTGCCGGGTCAGCTGAGCAGTGAATTTCTACTTACTATCTCCTATCAGGAGAGACCTCAGGGCTGCATCTTTTGAGCGCAGTACTGAGCCTGAAAAGCGTTTACAACCCCACTTACAAGTAAAACTGGCTAAAATGTGCCTGGCTGCTGTTCACTGAAAAGCTCATTCTGGGTACATTTTTGGTATACATTTGCTTCTGCCGGGTCAGCTGAGCAGTGAATTTCTACTTAACTACCTCCTATCAGGAGAGACCTCAGGGCTGCATCTTTTGAGCGCAGTACTGAGCCTGAAAAGCGTTTACAACCCCACTTACAAGTAAAACTAGCTAAAATGTGCCTGGCTGCTGTTCACTGAAAAGCTCATTCTGGGTACATTTTTGATACATTTGCTTCTGCCGGGTCAGCTGAGCAGTGAATTTCTACTTAACTATCTCCTATCAGGAGAGACCTCAGGGCTGCATCTTTTGTGCGCAGTACTGAGCCTGAAAAGCGTTTACAACCCCACTTACAAGTAAAACTAGCTAAAATGTGCCTGGCTGCTGTTCACTGAAAAGCTTATTCTGGGTACATTTTTGGTATACATTTGCTGCTGCCGGGTCAGCTGAGCAGTGAATTTCTACTTAACTACCTCCTATCAGGAGAGACCTCAGGGCTGCATCTTTTGAGCGCAGTACTGAGCCTGAAAACCGTTTACAACCCCAGTTACAAGTAAAACAAGCTAAAATGTGCCTGGCTGCTGTTCACTGAAAAGCTCATTCTGGGTACATTTTTGGTATACATTTGCTTCTGCCGGGTCAGCTGAGCAGTGAATTTCTACTTAACTATCTCCTATCAGGAGAGACCTCAGGGCTGCATCTTTTGAGCGCAGTACTGAGCCTGAAAAGCGTTTACAACCCCACTTACAAGTAAAACTAGCTAAAATGTGCCTGGCTGCTGTTCACTGAAAAGCTCATTCTGGGTACATTTTTGGTATACATTTGCTTCTGCCGGGTCAGCTGAGCAGTGAATTTCTACTTAACTATCTCCTATCAGGAGAGACCTCAGGGCTGCATCTTTTGTGCGCAGTACTGAGCCTGAAAAGCGTTTACAACCCCACTTTAGTAAAACTAGCTAAAATGTGCCTGGCTGCTGTTCACTGAAAAGCTCATTCTGGGTACATTTTTGGTATACATTTGCTTCTGCCGGGTCAGCTGAGCAGTGAATTTCTACTTAACTATCTCCTATCAGGAGAGACCTCAGGCCTGCATCTTTTGAGCGCAGTACTGAGCCTGAAAAGCGTTTACAACCCCACTTACAAGTAAAACTAGCTAAAATGTGCCTGGCTGCTGTTCACTGAAAAGCTCATTCTGGGTACATTTTTGATACATTTGCTTCTGCCGGGTCAGCTGAGCAGTGAATTTCTACTTAACTATCTCCTATCAGGAGAGACCTCAGGGCTGCATCTTTTGTGCGCAGTACTGAGCCTGAAAAGCGTTTACAACCCCACTTAAGTAAAACTAGCTAAAATGTGCCTGGCTGCTGTTCACTGAAAAGCTTATTCTGGGTACATTTTTGGTATACATTTGCTTCTGCCGGGTCAGCTGAGCAGTGAATTTCTACTTAACTACCTCCTATCAGGAGTGACCTCAGGGCTGCATCTTTTGAGCGCAGTACTGAGCCTGAAAACCGTTTACAACCCCAGTTACAAGTAAAACTAGCTAAAATGTGCCTGGCTGCTGTTCACTGAAAAGCTCATTCTGGGTACATTTTTGGTATACATTTGCTTCTGCCGGGTCAGCTGAGCAGTGACTACCTCCTATCAGGAGAGACCTCAGGGCTGCATCTTTTGAGCGCAGTACTGAGCCTGAAAACCGTTTACAACCCCACTTACAAGTAAAAGTAGCTAAAATGTTTCTGGCTGCTGTTCACTGAAAAGCTCATTCTGGTACATTTTTGGTATACATTTGCTTCTGCCGGGTCAGCTGAGCAGTGAATTTCTACTTAACTACCTCCTATCAGGAGAGACCTCAGGGCTGCATCTTTTGAGCGCAGTACTGAGCCTGAAAAGCGTTTACAACCCCACTTACAAGTAAAACTAGCTAAAATGTGCCTGGCTGCTGTTCACTGAAAAGCTCATTCTGGGTACATTTTTGGTATACATTTGCTTCTGCCGGGTCAGCAGAGCAGTGAATTTCTACTTAACTACCTCCTATCAGGAGAGACCTCAGGGCTGCATCTTTTCAGTGCAGTACTGAGCCTGAAAAGCGTTTACAACCCCACTTACAAGTAAAACTAGCTAAAATGTGCCTGGCTGCTGTTCACTGAAAAGCTCATTCTGGGTACATGTTTGGTATACATTTGCTTCTGCCGGGTCAGCTGAGCAGTGAATTTCTACTTAACTACCTCCTATCAGGAGAGACCTCAGGGCTGCATCTTTTGAGCGCAGTACTGAGCTTGAAAAGCGTTTCCAACCCCAGTTACAAGTAAAACTAGCTCAAATGTGCCTGGCTGCTGTTCACTGAAAAGCTCATTCTGGGTACATTTTTGGTATACATTTGCTTCTGCCGGGTCAGCTGAGCAGTGAATTTCTACTTAACTACCTCCTATCAGGAGAGACCTCAGGGCTGCATCTTTTGAGCGCAGTACTGAGCCTGAAAAGCGTTTCCAACCCCACTTACAAGTAAAACTAGCTAAAATGTGCCTGGCTGCTGTTCACTGAAAAGCTCATTCTGGGTACATTTTTGGTATACATTTGCTTCTGCCGGGTCAGCTGAGCAGTGAATTTCTACTTAACTATCTCCTATCAGGAGAGACCTCAGGGCTGCATCTTTTGAGCGCAGTACTGAGCCTGAAAAGCGTTTCCAACCCCACTTACAAGTAAAACTAGCTAAAATGTGCCTGGCTGCTGTTCACTGAAAAGCTCATTCTGGGTACATTTTTGGTATACATTTGCTTCTGCCGGGTCAGCTGAACAGTGAATTTCTACTTAACTACCCCCTATCAGGAGAGACCTCAGGGCTGCATCTTTTGAGCGCAGTACTGAGCCTGAAAAGCGTTTACAACCCCACTTACAAGTAAAACTAGCTAAAATGTGCCTGGCTGCTGTTCACTGAAAAGCTCATTCTGGGTACATTTTTGGTATACATTTGCTTCCGCCGGGTCAGCTGAGCAGTGAATTTCTACTTAACTACCTCCTATCAGGAGAGACCTCAGGGCTGCATCTTTTGAGCGCAGTACTGAGCCTAAAAAGCGTTTACAACCCCAGTTACAAGTAAAACTAGCTAAAATGGGCCTGGCTGCTGTTCACTGAAAAGCTTATTCTGGGTACATTTTTGGTATACATTTGCTTCTGCCGGGTCAGCTGAGCAGTGAATTTCTACTTAACTATCTCCTATCAGGAGAGACCTCGGGGCTGCATCTTTTGAGGGCAGTATTGAGCCTGAAAAGCGTTTACAACCCCACTTACAAGTAAAACTAGCTCAAATGTGCCTGGCTGCTGTTCACTGAAAAGCTCATTCTGAGTACATTTTTGGTATACATTTGCTTCTGCCGGGTCAGCTGAGCAGTGAATTTCTACTTAACTACCTCCTATCAGGAGAGACCTCAGGGCTGCATCTTTTGAGCGCAGTACTGAGCCTGAAAAGCGTTTACAACCCCACTTACAAGTAAAACTAGCTAAAATGTGCCTGGCTGCTGTTCACTGAAAAGCTCATTCTGGGTATATTTTTGGTATACATTTGCTTCTGCCGGGTCAGCTGAGCAGTGAATTTCTACTTAACTACCTCCTATCAGGAGAGACCCCAGGGCTGCATCTTTTGAGCGCAGTACTGAGCCTGAAAAGCGTTTACAACCCCACTTACAAGTAAAACTAGCTAAAATGTGCCTGGCTGCTGTTCACTGAAAAGCTCATTCTGGGTACATTTTTGGTATACATTTGCTTCTGCCGGGTCAGCTGAGCAGTGAATTTCTACTTAACTACCTCCTATCAGGAGAGACCTCAGGGCTGCATCTTTTGAGCGCAGTACTGAGCCTGAAAAGCGTTTACAACCCCACTTACAAGTAAAACTAGCTAAAATGTGCCTGGCTGCTGTTCACTGAAAAGCTCATTCTGGTTACATTTTTGGTATACATTTGCTTCTGCCGGGTCAGCTGAGCAGTGAATTTCTACTTAACTATCTCCTATCAGGAGAGACCTCAGGGCTGCATCTTTTGAGAGCAGTACTGAGCCTGAAAAGCGTTTACAACCCCACTTACAAGTAAAACTAGCTAAAATGTGCCTGGCTGCTGTTCACTGAAAAGCTCATTCTGGGTACATTTTTGGTATACATTTGCTTCTGCCGGGTCAGCTGAGCAGTGAATTTCTACTTAACTGCCTCCTATCAGGAGAGACCTCAGGCTGCATCTTTTGAGCGCAGTACTGAGCCTGAAAAGCGTTTCCAACCCCAGTTACAAGTAAAACTAGCTAAAATGTGCCTGGCTGCTGTTCACTGAAAAGCTCATTCTGCGTACATTTTTGGTATACATTTGCTTCTGCCGGGTCAGCTGAGCAGTGAATTTCTACTTAACTACCTCCTATCAGGAGAGACCTCAGGGCTGCATCTTTTGAGCGCAGTACTGAGCCTGAGAAGCGTTTACAACCCCACTTACAAGTAAAACTAGCTAAAATGTGCCTGGCTGCTGTTCACTGAAAAGCTCATTCTGGTACATTTTTGGTATACATTTGCTTCTGCCGGGTCAGCTGAGCAGTGAATTTCTACTTAACTACCTCCTATCAGGAGAGACCTCAGGGCTGCATCTTTTGAGCGCAGTACTGAGCCTGAAAAGCGTTTACAACCCCACTTACAAGTAGAACTAGCTAAAATGTGCCTGGCTGCTGTTCACTGAAAAGCTCATTCTGGGTACATTTTTGGTATACATTTGCTTCTGCCGGGTCAGCTGAGCAGTGAATTTCTACTTAACTACCTCCTATCAGGAGAGACCTCGGGCTGCATCTTTTGAGCGCAGTACTGAGCTTGAAAAGCGTTTCCAACCCCAGTTACAAGTAAAACTAGCTCAAATGTGCCTGGCTGCTGTTCACTGAAAAGCTCATTCTGGGTACATTTTTGGTATACATTTGCTTCTGCCGGGTCAGCTGAGCAGTGAATTTCTACTTAACTACCTCCTATCAGGAGAGACCTCAGGGCTGCATCTTTTGAGCGCAGTACTGAGCCTGAAAAGCGTTTCCAACCCCAGTTACAAGTAAAACTAGCTAAAATGTGCCTGGCTGCTGTTCACTGAAAAGCTCATTCTGCGTACATTTTTGGTATACATTTGCTTCTGCCGGGTCAGCTGAGCAGTGAATTTCTACTTAACTATCTCCTATCAGGAGAGACCTCAGGGCTGCATCTTTTGAGCGCAGTACTGAGCCTGAAAAGCGTTTACAACCCCACTTACAAGTAAAACTAGCTAAAATGTGCCTGGCTGCTGTTCACTGAAAAGCTCATTCTGCGTACATTTTTGGTATACATTTGCTTCTGCCGGGTCAGCTGAGCAGTGAATTTCTACTTAACTACCTCCTATCAGGAGAGACCTCGGGCTGCATCTTTTGAGCGCAGTACTGAGCCTGAAAAGCGTTTACAACCCCACTTACAAGTAAAACTAGCTAAAATGTGCCTGGCTGCTGTTCACTGAAAAGCTCATTCTGGTACATTTTTGGTATACATTTGCTTCTGCCGGGTCAGCAGAGCAGTGAATTTCTACTTAACTACCTCCTATCAGGAGAGACCTCAGGGCTGCATCTTTTCAGTGCAGTACTGAGCCTGAAAAGCGTTTACAACCCCACTTACAAGTAAAACTAGCTAAAATGTGCCTGGCTGCTGTTCACTGAAAAGCTCATTCTGGGTACATGTTTGGTATACATTTGCTTCTGCCGGGTCAGCTGAGCAGTGAATTTCTACTTAACTACCTCCTATCAGGAGAGACCTCAGGGCTGCATCTTTTGAGCGCAGTACTGAGCTTGAAAAGCGTTTCCAACCCCAGTTACAAGTAAAACTAGCTCAAATGTGCCTGGCTGCTGTTCACTGAAAAGCTCATTCTGGGTACATTTTTGGTATGCATTTGCTTCTGCCGGGTCAGCTGAGCAGTGAATTTCTACTTAACTACCTCCTATCAGGAGAGACCTCAGGGCTGCATCTTTTGAGCGCAGTACTGAGCCTGAAAAGCGTTTCCAACCCCACTTACAAGTAAAACTAGCTAAAATGTGCCTGGCTGCTGTTCACTGAAAAGCTCATTCTGGGTACATTTTTGGTATACATTTGCTTCTGCCGGGTCAGCTGAGCAGTGAATTTCTACTTAACTACCTCCTATCAGGAGAGACCTCAGGGCTGCATCTTTTGAGCGCAGTACTGAGCCTGAAAAGCGTTTCCAACCCCACTTACAAGTAAAACTAGCTAAAATGTGCCTGGCTGCTGTTCACTGAAAAGCTCATTCTGGGTACATTTTTGGTATACATTTGCTTCTGCCGGGTCAGCTGAACAGTGAATTTCTACTTAACTACCCCCCTATCAGGAGAGACCTCAGGGCTGCATCTTTTGAGCGCAGTACTGAGCCTGAAAAGCGTTTACAACCCCACTTACAAGTAAAACTAGCTAAAATGTGCCTGGCTGCTGTTCACTGAAAAGCTCATTCTGGGTACATTTTTGGTATACATTTGCTTCCGCCGGGTCAGCTGAGCAGTGAATTTCTACTTAACTACCTCCTATCAGGAGAGACCTCAGGGCTGCATCTTTTGAGCGCAGTACTGAGCCTGAAAAGCGTTTACAACCCCAGTTACAAGTAAAACTAGCTAAAATGTGCCTGGCTGCTGTTCACTGAAAAGCTTATTCTGGGTACATTTTTGGTATACATTTGCTTCTGCCGGGTCAGCTGAGCAGTGAATTTCTACTTAACTATCTCCTATCAGGAGAGACCTCAGGGCTGCATCTTTTGAGGGCAGTATTGAGCCTGAAAAGCGTTTACAAACCCACTTACAAGTAAAACTAGCTCGAATGTGCCTGGCTGCTGTTCACTGAAAAGCTCATTCTGAGTACATTTTTGGTATACATTTGCTTCTGCCGGGTCAGCTGAGCAGTGAATTTCTACTTAACTACCTCCTATCAGGAGAGACCTCAGGGCTGCATCTTTTGAGCGCAGTACTGAGCCTGAAAAGCGTTTACAACCCCACTTACAAGTAGAACTAGCTAAAATGTGCCTGGCTGCTGTTCACTGAAAAGCTCATTCTGGGTACATTTTTGGTATACATTTGCTTCTGCCGGGTCAGCTGAGCAGTGAATTTCTACTTAACTACCTCCTATCAGGAGAGACCTCAGGGCTGCATCTTTTGAGCGCAGTACTGAGCTTGAAAAGCGTTTCCAACCCCAGTTACAAGTAAAACTAGCTCAAATGTGCCTGGCTGCTGTTCACTGAAAAGCTCATTCTGGGTACATTTTTGGTATACATTTGCTTCTGCCGGGTCAGCTGAGCAGTGAATTTCTACTTAACTACCTCCTATCAGGAGAGACCTCAGGGCTGCATCTTTTGAGCGCAGTACTGAGCCTGAAAAGCGTTTCCAACCCCAGTTACAAGTAAAACTAGCTAAAATGTGCCTGGCTGCTGTTCACTGAAAAGCTCATTCTGCGTACATTTTTGGTATACATTTGCTTCTGCCGGGTCAGCTGAGCAGTGAATTTCTACTTAACTATCTCCTATCAGGAGAGACCTCAGGGCTGCATCTTTTGAGCGCAGTACTGAGCCTGAAAAGCGTTTACAACCCCACTTACAAGTAAAACTAGCTCAAATGTGCCTGGCTGCTGTTCACTGAAAAGCTCATTCTGCGTACATTTTTGGTATACATTTGCTTCTGCCGGGTCAGCTGAGCAGTGAATTTCTACTTAACTACCTCCTATCAGGAGAGACCTCAGGGCTGCATCTTTTGAGCGCAGTACTGAGCCTGAAAAGCATTTACAACCCCACTTACAAGTAAAACTAGCTAAAATGTGCCTGGCTGCTGTTCACTGAAAAGCTCATTCTGGTACATTTTTGGTATACATTTGCTTCTGCCGGGTCAGCAGAGCAGTGAATTTCTACTTAACTACCTCCTATCAGGAGAGACCTCAGGGCTGCATCTTTTCAGTGCAGTACTGAGCCTGAAAAGCGTTTACAACCCCACTTACAAGTAAAACTAGCTAAAATGTGCCTGGCTGCTGTTCACTGAAAAGCTCATTCTGGGTACATGTTTGGTATACATTTGCTTCTGCCGGGTCAGCTGAGCAGTGAATTTCTACTTAACTACCTCCTATCAGGAGAGACCTCAGGGCTGCATCTTTTGAGCGCAGTACTGAGCTTGAAAAGCGTTTCCAACCCCAGTTACAAGTAAAACTAGCTCAAATGTGCCTGGCTGCTGTTCACTGAAAAGCTCATTCTGGGTACATTTTTGGTATACATTTGCTTCTGCCGGGTCAGCTGAGCAGTGAATTTCTACTTAACTACCTCCTATCAGGAGAGACCTCAGGGCTGCATCTTTTGAGCGCAGTACTGAGCCTGAAAAGCGTTTACAACCCCACTTACAAGTAGAACTAGCTAAAATGTGCCTGGCTGCTGTTCACTGAAAAGCTCATTCTGGGTACATTTTTGGTATACATTTGCTTCTGCCGGGTCAGCTGAGCAGTGAATTTCTACTTAACTACCTCCTATCAGGAGAGACCTCAGGGCTGCATCTTTTGAGCGCAGTACTGAGCTTGAAAAGCGTTTCCAACCCCAGTTACAAGTAAAACTAGCTCAAATGTGCCTGGCTGCTGTTCACTGAAAAGCTCATTCTGGGTACATTTTTGGTATACATTTGCTTCTGCCGGGTCAGCTGAGCAGTGAATTTCTACTTAACTACCTCCTATCAGGAGAGACCTCAGGGCTGCATCTTTTGAGCGCAGTACTGAGCCTGAAAAGCGTTTCCAACCCCAGTTACAAGTAAAACTAGCTAAAATGTGCCTGGCTGCTGTTCACTGAAAAGCTCATTCTGCGTACATTTTTGGTATACATTTGCTTCTGCCGGGTCAGCTGAGCAGTGAATTTCTACTTAACTATCTCCTATCAGGAGAGACCTCAGGGCTGCATCTTTTGAGCGCAGTACTGAGCCTGAAAAGCGTTTACAACCCCACTTACAAGTAAAACTAGCTCAAATGTGCCTGGCTGCTGTTCACTGAAAAGCTCATTCTGCGTACATTTTTGGTATACATTTGCTTCTGCCGGGTCAGCTGAGCAGTGAATTTCTACTTAACTACCTCCTATCAGGAGAGACCTCAGGGCTGCATCTTTTGAGCGCAGTACTGAGCCTGAAAAGCGTTTACAACCCCACTTACAAGTAAAACTAGCTAAAATGTGCCTGGCTGCTGTTCACTGAAAAGCTCATTCTGGTACATTTTTGGTATACATTTGCTTCTGCCGGGTCAGCAGAGCAGTGAATTTCTACTTAACTACCTCCTATCAGGAGAGACCTCAGGGCTGCATCTTTTCAGTGCAGTACTGAGCCTGAAAAGCGTTTACAACCCCACTTACAAGTAAAACTAGCTAAAATGTGCCTGGCTGCTGTTCACTGAAAAGCTCATTCTGGGTACATGTTTGGTATACATTTGCTTCTGCCGGGTCAGCTGAGCAGTGAATTTCTACTTAACTACCTCCTATCAGGAGAGACCTCAGGGCTGCATCTTTTGAGCGCAGTACTGAGCTTGAAAAGCGTTTCCAACCCCAGTTACAAGTAAAACTAGCTCAAATGTGCCTGGCTGCTGTTCACTGAAAAGCTCATTCTGGGTACATTTTTGGTATACATTTGCTTCTGCCGGGTCAGCTGAGCAGTGAATTTCTACTTAACTACCTCCTATCAGGAGAGACCTCAGGGCTGCATCTTTTGAGCGCAGTACTGAGCCTGAAAAGCGTTTCCAACCCCACTTACAAGTAAAACTAGCTAAAATGTGCCTGGCTGCTGTTCACTGAAAAGCTCATTCTGGGTACATTTTTGGTATACATTTGCTTCTGCCGGGTCAGCTGAGCAGTGAATTTCTACTTAACTATCTCCTATCAGGAGAGACCTCAGGGCTACATCTTTTGAGCGCAGTACTGAGCCTGAAAAGCGTTTCCAACCCCACTTACAAGTAAAACTAGCTAAAATGTGCCTGGCTGCTGTTCACTGAAAAGCTCATTCTGGGTACATTTTTGGTATACATTTGCTTCTGCCGGGTCAGCTGAACAGTGAATTTCTACTTAACTACCCCCCTATCAGGAGAGACCTCAGGGCTGCATCTTTTGAGCGCAGTACTGAGCCTGAAAAGCGTTTACAACCCCACTTACAAGTAAAACTAGCTAAAATGTGCCTGGCTGCTGTTCACTGAAAAGCTCATTCTGGGTACATTTTTGGTATACATTTGCTTCCGCCGGGTCAGCTGAGCAGTGAATTTCTACTTAACTACCTCCTATCAGGAGAGACCTCAGGGCTGCATCTTTTGAGCGCAGTACTGAGCCTGAAAAGCGTTTACAACCCCAGTTACAAGTAAAACTAGCTAAAATGTGCCTGGCTGCTGTTCACTGAAAAGCTTATTCTGGGTACATTTTTGGTATACATTTGCTTCTGCCGGGTCAGCTGAGCAGTGAATTTCTACTTAACTATCTCCTATCAGGAGAGACCTCAGGGCTGCATCTTTTGAGGGCAGTATTGAGCCTGAAAAGCGTTTACAACCCCACTTACAAGTAAAACTAGCTCAAATGTGCCTGGCTGCTGTTCACTGAAAAGCTCATTCTGAGTACATTTTTGGTATACATTTGCTTCTGCCGGGTCAGCTGAGCAGTGAATTTCTACTTAACTACCTCCTATCAGGAGAGACCTCAGGGCTGCATCTTTTGAGCGCAGTACTGAGCCTGAAAAGCGTTTACAACCCCACTTACAAGTAAAACTAGCTAAAATGTGCCTGGCTGCTGTTCACTGAAAAGCTCATTCTGGGTATATTTTTGGTATACATTTGCTTCTGCCGGGTCAGCTGAGCAGTGAATTTCTACTTAACTACCTCCTATCAGGAGAGACCCCAGGGCTGCATCTTTTGAGCGCAGTACTGAGCCTGAAAAGCGTTTACAACCCCACTTACAAGTAAAACTAGCTAAAATGTGCCTGGCTGCTGTTCACTGAAAAGCTCATTCTGGGTACATTTTTGGTATACATTTGCTTCTGCCGGGTCAGCTGAGCAGTGAATTTCTACTTAACTACCTCCTATCAGGAGAGACCTCAGGGCTGCATCTTTTGAGCGCAGTACTGAGCCTGAAAAGCGTTTACAACCCCACTTACAAGTAAAACTAGCTAAAATGTGCCTGGCTGCTGTTCACTGAAAAGCTCATTCTGGTTACATTTTTGGTATACATTTGCTTCTGCCGGGTCAGCTGAGCAGTGAATTTCTACTTAACTACCTCCTATCAGGAGAGACCTCAGGGCTGCATCTTTTGAGCGCAGTACTGAGCCTGAAAAGCGTTTACAACCCCAGTTACAAGTAAAACTAGCTAAAATGTGCCTGGCTGCTGTTCACTGAAAAGCTTATTCTGGGTACATTTTTGGTATACATTTGCTTCTGCCGGGTCAGCTGAGCAGTGAATTTCTACTTAACTATCTCCTATCAGGAGAGACCTCAGGGCTGCATCTTTTGAGGGCAGTATTGAGCCTGAAAAGCGTTTACAAACCCACTTACAAGTAAAACTAGCTCGAATGTGCCTGGCTGCTGTTCACTGAAAAGCTCATTCTGAGTACATTTTTGGTATACATTTGCTTCTGCCGGGTCAGCTGAGCAGTGAATTTCTACTTAACTACCTCCTATCAGGAGAGACCTCAGGGCTGCATCTTTTGAGCGCAGTACTGAGCCTGAAAAGCGTTTACAACCCCACTTACAAGTAGAACTAGCTAAAATGTGCCTGGCTGCTGTTCACTGAAAAGCTCATTCTGGGTACATTTTTGGTATACATTTGCTTCTGCCGGGTCAGCTGAGCAGTGAATTTCTACTTAACTACCTCCTATCAGGAGAGACCTCAGGGCTGCATCTTTTGAGCGCAGTACTGAGCTTGAAAAGCGTTTCCAACCCCAGTTACAAGTAAAACTAGCTCAAATGTGCCTGGCTGCTGTTCACTGAAAAGCTCATTCTGGGTACATTTTTGGTATACATTTGCTTCTGCCGGGTCAGCTGAGCAGTGAATTTCTACTTAACTACCTCCTATCAGGAGAGACCTCAGGGCTGCATCTTTTGAGCGCAGTACTGAGCCTGAAAAGCGTTTCCAACCCCAGTTACAAGTAAAACTAGCTAAAATGTGCCTGGCTGCTGTTCACTGAAAAGCTCATTCTGCGTACATTTTTGGTATACATTTGCTTCTGCCGGGTCAGCTGAGCAGTGAATTTCTACTTAACTATCTCCTATCAGGAGAGACCTCAGGGCTGCATCTTTTGAGCGCAGTACTGAGCCTGAAAAGCGTTTACAACCCCACTTACAAGTAAAACTAGCTCAAATGTGCCTGGCTGCTGTTCACTGAAAAGCTCATTCTGCGTACATTTTTGGTATACATTTGCTTCTGCCGGGTCAGCTGAGCAGTGAATTTCTACTTAACTACCTCCTATCAGGAGAGACCTCAGGGCTGCATCTTTTGAGCGCAGTACTGAGCCTGAAAAGCATTTACAACCCCACTTACAAGTAAAACTAGCTAAAATGTGCCTGGCTGCTGTTCACTGAAAAGCTCATTCTGGTACATTTTTGGTATACATTTGCTTCTGCCGGGTCAGCAGAGCAGTGAATTTCTACTTAACTACCTCCTATCAGGAGAGACCTCAGGGCTGCATCTTTTCAGTGCAGTACTGAGCCTGAAAAGCGTTTACAACCCCACTTACAAGTAAAACTAGCTAAAATGTGCCTGGCTGCTGTTCACTGAAAAGCTCATTCTGGGTACATGTTTGGTATACATTTGCTTCTGCCGGGTCAGCTGAGCAGTGAATTTCTACTTAACTACCTCCTATCAGGAGAGACCTCAGGGCTGCATCTTTTGAGCGCAGTACTGAGCTTGAAAAGCGTTTCCAACCCCAGTTACAAGTAAAACTAGCTCAAATGTGCCTGGCTGCTGTTCACTGAAAAGCTCATTCTGGGTACATTTTTGGTATACATTTGCTTCTGCCGGGTCAGCTGAGCAGTGAATTTCTACTTAACTACCTCCTATCAGGAGAGACCTCAGGGCTGCATCTTTTGAGCGCAGTACTGAGCCTGAAAAGCGTTTACAACCCCACTTACAAGTAGAACTAGCTAAAATGTGCCTGGCTGCTGTTCACTGAAAAGCTCATTCTGGGTACATTTTTGGTATACATTTGCTTCTGCCGGGTCAGCTGAGCAGTGAATTTCTACTTAACTACCTCCTATCAGGAGAGACCTCAGGGCTGCATCTTTTGAGCGCAGTACTGAGCTTGAAAAGCGTTTCCAACCCCAGTTACAAGTAAAACTAGCTCAAATGTGCCTGGCTGCTGTTCACTGAAAAGCTCATTCTGGGTACATTTTTGGTATACATTTGCTTCTGCCGGGTCAGCTGAGCAGTGAATTTCTACTTAACTACCTCCTATCAGGAGAGACCTCAGGGCTGCATCTTTTGAGCGCAGTACTGAGCCTGAAAAGCGTTTCCAACCCCAGTTACAAGTAAAACTAGCTAAAATGTGCCTGGCTGCTGTTCACTGAAAAGCTCATTCTGCGTACATTTTTGGTATACATTTGCTTCTGCCGGGTCAGCTGAGCAGTGAATTTCTACTTAACTATCTCCTATCAGGAGAGACCTCAGGGCTGCATCTTTTGAGCGCAGTACTGAGCCTGAAAAGCGTTTACAACCCCACTTACAAGTAAAACTAGCTCAAATGTGCCTGGCTGCTGTTCACTGAAAAGCTCATTCTGCGTACATTTTTGGTATACATTTGCTTCTGCCGGGTCAGCTGAGCAGTGAATTTCTACTTAACTACCTCCTATCAGGAGAGACCTCAGGGCTGCATCTTTTGAGCGCAGTACTGAGCCTGAAAAGCGTTTACAACCCCACTTACAAGTAAAACTAGCTAAAATGTGCCTGGCTGCTGTTCACTGAAAAGCTCATTCTGGTACATTTTTGGTATACATTTGCTTCTGCCGGGTCAGCAGAGCAGTGAATTTCTACTTAACTACCTCCTATCAGGAGAGACCTCAGGGCTGCATCTTTTCAGTGCAGTACTGAGCCTGAAAAGCGTTTACAACCCCACTTACAAGTAAAACTAGCTAAAATGTGCCTGGCTGCTGTTCACTGAAAAGCTCATTCTGGGTACATGTTTGGTATACATTTGCTTCTGCCGGGTCAGCTGAGCAGTGAATTTCTACTTAACTACCTCCTATCAGGAGAGACCTCAGGGCTGCATCTTTTGAGCGCAGTACTGAGCTTGAAAAGCGTTTCCAACCCCAGTTACAAGTAAAACTAGCTCAAATGTGCCTGGCTGCTGTTCACTGAAAAGCTCATTCTGGGTACATTTTTGGTATACATTTGCTTCTGCCGGGTCAGCTGAGCAGTGAATTTCTACTTAACTACCTCCTATCAGGAGAGACCTCAGGGCTGCATCTTTTGAGCGCAGTACTGAGCCTGAAAAGCGTTTCCAACCCCACTTACAAGTAAAACTAGCTAAAATGTGCCTGGCTGCTGTTCACTGAAAAGCTCATTCTGGGTACATTTTTGGTATACATTTGCTTCTGCCGGGTCAGCTGAGCAGTGAATTTCTACTTAACTATCTCCTATCAGGAGAGACCTCAGGGCTACATCTTTTGAGCGCAGTACTGAGCCTGAAAAGCGTTTCCAACCCCACTTACAAGTAAAACTAGCTAAAATGTGCCTGGCTGCTGTTCACTGAAAAGCTCATTCTGGGTACATTTTTGGTATACATTTGCTTCTGCCGGGTCAGCTGAACAGTGAATTTCTACTTAACTACCCCCCTATCAGGAGAGACCTCAGGGCTGCATCTTTTGAGCGCAGTACTGAGCCTGAAAAGCGTTTACAACCCCACTTACAAGTAAAACTAGCTAAAATGTGCCTGGCTGCTGTTCACTGAAAAGCTCATTCTGGGTACATTTTTGGTATACATTTGCTTCCGCCGGGTCAGCTGAGCAGTGAATTTCTACTTAACTACCTCCTATCAGGAGAGACCTCAGGGCTGCATCTTTTGAGCGCAGTACTGAGCCTGAAAAGCGTTTACAACCCCAGTTACAAGTAAAACTAGCTAAAATGTGCCTGGCTGCTGTTCACTGAAAAGCTTATTCTGGGTACATTTTTGGTATACATTTGCTTCTGCCGGGTCAGCTGAGCAGTGAATTTCTACTTAACTATCTCCTATCAGGAGAGACCTCAGGGCTGCATCTTTTGAGGGCAGTATTGAGCCTGAAAAGCGTTTACAACCCCACTTACAAGTAAAACTAGCTCAAATGTGCCTGGCTGCTGTTCACTGAAAAGCTCATTCTGAGTACATTTTTGGTATACATTTGCTTCTGCAGGGTCAGCTGAGCAGTGAATTTCTACTTAACTACCTCCTATCAGGAGAGACCTCAGGGCTGCATCTTTTGAGCGCAGTACTGAGCCTGAAAAGCGTTTACAACCCCACTTACAAGTAAAACTAGCTAAAATGTGCCTGGCTGCTGTTCACTGAAAAGCTCATTCTGGGTATATTTTTGGTATGCATTTGCTTCTGCCGGGTCAGCTGAGCAGTGAATTTCTACTTAACTACCTCCTATCAGGAGAGACCCCAGGGCTGCATCTTTTGAGCGCAGTACTGAGCCTGAAAAGCGTTTACAACCCCACTTACAAGTAAAACTAGCTAAAATGTGCCTGGCTGCTGTTCACTGAAAAGCTCATTCTGGGTACATTTTTGGTATACATTTGCTTCTGCCGGGTCAGCTGAGCAGTGAATTTCTACTTAACTACCTCCTATCAGGAGAGACCTCAGGGCTGCATCTTTTGAGCGCAGTACTGAGCCTGAAAAGCGTTTACAACCCCACTTACAAGTAAAACTAGCTAAAATGTGCCTGGCTGCTGTTCACTGAAAAGCTCATTCTGGTTACATTTTTGGTATACATTTGCTTCTGCCGGGTCAGCTGAGCAGTGAATTTCTACTTAACTATCTCCTATCAGGAGAGACCTCAGGGCTGCATCTTTTGAGAGCAGTACTGAGCCTGAAAAGCGTTTACAACCCCACTTACAAGTAAAACTAGCTAAAATGTGCCTGGCTGCTGTTCACTGAAATTCTCATTCTGGGTACATTTTTGGTATACATTTGCTTCTGCCGGGTCAGCTGAGCAGTGAATTTCCACTTAACTACCTCCTATCAGGAGAGACCTCAGGGCTGCATCTTTTGAGCGCAGTACTGAGCCTGAAAAGCGTTTACAACCCCACTTACAAGTAGAACTAGCTAAAATGTGCCTGGCTGCTGTTCACTGAAAAGCTCATTCTGGGTACATTTTTGGTATACATTTGCTTCTGCCGGGTCAGCTGAGCAGTGAATTTCTACTTAACTACCTCCTATCAGGAGAGACCTCAGGGCTGCATCTTTTGAGCGCAGTACTGAGCTTGAAAAGCGTTTCCAACCCCAGTTACAAGTAAAACTAGCTCAAATGTGCCTGGCTGCTGTTCACTGAAAAGCTCATTCTGGGTACATTTTTGGTATACATTTGCTTCTGCCGGGTCAGCTGAGCAGTGAATTTCTACTTAACTACCTCCTATCAGGAGAGACCTCAGGGCTGCATCTTTTGAGCGCAGTACTGAGCCTGAAAAGCGTTTCCAACCCCAGTTACAAGTAAAACTAGCTAAAATGTGCCTGGCTGCTGTTCACTGAAAAGCTCATTCTGCGTACATTTTTGGTATACATTTGCTTCTGCCGGGTCAGCTGAGCAGTGAATTTCTACTTAACTATCTCCTATCAGGAGAGACCTCAGAGGTGCATCTTTTGAGCGCAGTACTGAGCCTGAAAAGCGTTTACAACCCCACTTACAAGTAAAACTAGCTAAAATGTGCCTGGCTGCTGTTCACTGAAAAGCTCATTCTGCGTACATTTTTGGTATACATTTGCTTCTGCCGGGTCAGCTGAGCAGTGAATTTCTACTTAACTACCTCCTATCAGGGAGACCTCAGGGCTGCATCTTTTGAGCGCAGTACTGAGCCTGAAAAGCGTTTACAACCCCACTTACAAGTAAAACTAGCTAAAATGTGCCTGGCTGCTGTTCACTGAAAAGCTCATTCTGGTACATTTTTGGTATACATTTGCTTCTGCCGGGTCAGCAGAGCAGTGAATTTCTACTTAACTACCTCCTATCAGGAGAGACCTCAGGGCTGCATCTTTTCAGTGCAGTACTGAGCCTGAAAAGCGTTTACAACCCCACTTACAAGTAAAACTAGCTAAAATGTGCCTGGCTGCTGTTCACTGAAAAGCTCATTCTGGGTACATGTTTGGTATACATTTGCTTCTGCCGGGTCAGCTGAGCAGTGAATTTCTACTTAACTACCTCCTATCAGGAGAGACCTCAGGGCTGCATCTTTTGAGCGCAGTACTGAGCTTGAAAAGCGTTTCCAACCCCAGTTACAAGTAAAACTAGCTCAAATGTGCCTGGCTGCTGTTCACTGAAAAGCTCATTCTGGGTACATTTTTGGTATACATTTGCTTCTGCCGGGTCAGCTGAGCAGTGAATTTCTACTTAACTACCTCCTATCAGGAGAGACCTCAGGGCTGCATCTTTTGAGCGCAGTACTGAGCCTGAAAAGCGTTTCCAACCCCACTTACAAGTAAAACTAGCTAAAATGTGCCTGGCTGCTGTTCACTGAAAAGCTCATTCTGGGTACATTTTTGGTATACATTTGCTTCTGCCGGGTCAGCTGAGCAGTGAATTTCTACTTAACTACCTCCTATCAGGAGAGACCTCAGGGCTGCATCTTTTGAGCGCAGTACTGAGCCTGAAAAGCGTTTCCAACCCCACTTACAAGTAAAACTAGCTAAAATGTGCCTGGCTGCTGTTCACTGAAAAGCTCATTCTGGGTACATTTTTGGTATACATTTGCTTCTGCCGGGTCAGCTGAACAGTGAATTTCTACTTAACTACCCCCCTATCAGGAGAGACCTCAGGGCTGCATCTTTTGAGCGCAGTACTGAGCCTGAAAAGCGTTTACAACCCCACTTACAAGTAAAACTAGCTCAAATGTGCCTGGCTGCTGTTCACTGAAAAGCTCATTCTGGGTACATTTTTGGTATACATTTGCTTCCGCCGGGTCAGCTGAGCAGTGAATTTCTACTTAACTACCTCCTATCAGGAGAGACCTCAGGGCTGCATCTTTTGAGCGCAGTACTGAGCCTGAAAAGCGTTTACAACCCCAGTTACAAGTAAAACTAGCTAAAATGTGCCTGGCTGCTGTTCACTGAAAAGCTTATTCTGGGTACATTTTTGGTATACATTTGCTTCTGCCGGGTCAGCTGAGCAGTGAATTTCTACTTAACTATCTCCTATCAGGAGAGACCTCAGGGCTGCATCTTTTGAGGGCAGTATTGAGCCTGAAAAGCGTTTACAAACCCACTTACAAGTAAAACTAGCTCGAATGTGCCTGGCTGCTGTTCACTGAAAAGCTCATTCTGAGTACATTTTTGGTATACATTTGCTTCTGCCGGGTCAGCTGAGCAGTGAATTTCTACTTAACTACCTCCTATCAGGAGAGACCTCAGGGCTGCATCTTTTGAGCGCAGTACTGAGCCTGAAAAGCGTTTACAACCCCACTTACAAGTAGAACTAGCTAAAATGTGCCTGGCTGCTGTTCACTGAAAAGCTCATTCTGGGTACATTTTTGGTATACATTTGCTTCTGCCGGGTCAGCTGAGCAGTGAATTTCTACTTAACTACCTCCTATCAGGAGAGACCTCAGGGCTGCATCTTTTGAGCGCAGTACTGAGCTTGAAAAGCGTTTCCAACCCCAGTTACAAGTAAAACTAGCTCAAATGTGCCTGGCTGCTGTTCACTGAAAAGCTCATTCTGGGTACATTTTTGGTATACATTTGCTTCTGCCGGGTCAGCTGAGCAGTGAATTTCTACTTAACTACCTCCTATCAGGAGAGACCTCAGGGCTGCATCTTTTGAGCGCAGTACTGAGCCTGAAAAGCGTTTCCAACCCCAGTTACAAGTAAAACTAGCTAAAATGTGCCTGGCTGCTGTTCACTGAAAAGCTCATTCTGCGTACATTTTTGGTATACATTTGCTTCTGCCGGGTCAGCTGAGCAGTGAATTTCTACTTAACTATCTCCTATCAGGAGAGACCTCAGGGCTGCATCTTTTGAGCGCAGTACTGAGCCTGAAAAGCGTTTACAACCCCACTTACAAGTAAAACTAGCTCAAATGTGCCTGGCTGCTGTTCACTGAAAAGCTCATTCTGCGTACATTTTTGGTATACATTTGCTTCTGCCGGGTCAGCTGAGCAGTGAATTTCTACTTAACTACCTCCTATCAGGAGAGACCTCAGGGCTGCATCTTTTGAGCGCAGTACTGAGCCTGAAAAGCATTTACAACCCCACTTACAAGTAAAACTAGCTAAAATGTGCCTGGCTGCTGTTCACTGAAAAGCTCATTCTGGTACATTTTTGGTATACATTTGCTTCTGCCGGGTCAGCAGAGCAGTGAATTTCTACTTAACTACCTCCTATCAGGAGAGACCTCAGGGCTGCATCTTTTCAGTGCAGTACTGAGCCTGAAAAGCGTTTACAACCCCACTTACAAGTAAAACTAGCTAAAATGTGCCTGGCTGCTGTTCACTGAAAAGCTCATTCTGGGTACATGTTTGGTATACATTTGCTTCTGCCGGGTCAGCTGAGCAGTGAATTTCTACTTAACTACCTCCTATCAGGAGAGACCTCAGGGCTGCATCTTTTGAGCGCAGTACTGAGCTTGAAAAGCGTTTCCAACCCCAGTTACAAGTAAAACTAGCTCAAATGTGCCTGGCTGCTGTTCACTGAAAAGCTCATTCTGGGTACATTTTTGGTATACATTTGCTTCTGCCGGGTCAGCTGAGCAGTGAATTTCTACTTAACTACCTCCTATCAGGAGAGACCTCAGGGCTGCATCTTTTGAGCGCAGTACTGAGCCTGAAAAGCGTTTACAACCCCACTTACAAGTAGAACTAGCTAAAATGTGCCTGGCTGCTGTTCACTGAAAAGCTCATTCTGGGTACATTTTTGGTATACATTTGCTTCTGCCGGGTCAGCTGAGCAGTGAATTTCTACTTAACTACCTCCTATCAGGAGAGACCTCAGGGCTGCATCTTTTGAGCGCAGTACTGAGCTTGAAAAGCGTTTCCAACCCCAGTTACAAGTAAAACTAGCTCAAATGTGCCTGGCTGCTGTTCACTGAAAAGCTCATTCTGGGTACATTTTTGGTATACATTTGCTTCTGCCGGGTCAGCTGAGCAGTGAATTTCTACTTAACTACCTCCTATCAGGAGAGACCTCAGGGCTGCATCTTTTGAGCGCAGTACTGAGCCTGAAAAGCGTTTCCAACCCCAGTTACAAGTAAAACTAGCTAAAATGTGCCTGGCTGCTGTTCACTGAAAAGCTCATTCTGCGTACATTTTTGGTATACATTTGCTTCTGCCGGGTCAGCTGAGCAGTGAATTTCTACTTAACTATCTCCTATCAGGAGAGACCTCAGGGCTGCATCTTTTGAGCGCAGTACTGAGCCTGAAAAGCGTTTACAACCCCACTTACAAGTAAAACTAGCTCAAATGTGCCTGGCTGCTGTTCACTGAAAAGCTCATTCTGCGTACATTTTTGGTATACATTTGCTTCTGCCGGGTCAGCTGAGCAGTGAATTTCTACTTAACTACCTCCTATCAGGAGAGACCTCAGGGCTGCATCTTTTGAGCGCAGTACTGAGCCTGAAAAGCGTTTACAACCCCACTTACAAGTAAAACTAGCTAAAATGTGCCTGGCTGCTGTTCACTGAAAAGCTCATTCTGGTACATTTTTGGTATACATTTGCTTCTGCCGGGTCAGCAGAGCAGTGAATTTCTACTTAACTACCTCCTATCAGGAGAGACCTCAGGGCTGCATCTTTTCAGTGCAGTACTGAGCCTGAAAAGCGTTTACAACCCCACTTACAAGTAAAACTAGCTAAAATGTGCCTGGCTGCTGTTCACTGAAAAGCTCATTCTGGGTACATGTTTGGTATACATTTGCTTCTGCCGGGTCAGCTGAGCAGTGAATTTCTACTTAACTACCTCCTATCAGGAGAGACCTCAGGGCTGCATCTTTTGAGCGCAGTACTGAGCTTGAAAAGCGTTTCCAACCCCAGTTACAAGTAAAACTAGCTCAAATGTGCCTGGCTGCTGTTCACTGAAAAGCTCATTCTGGGTACATTTTTGGTATACATTTGCTTCTGCCGGGTCAGCTGAGCAGTGAATTTCTACTTAACTACCTCCTATCAGGAGAGACCTCAGGGCTGCATCTTTTGAGCGCAGTACTGAGCCTGAAAAGCGTTTCCAACCCCACTTACAAGTAAAACTAGCTAAAATGTGCCTGGCTGCTGTTCACTGAAAAGCTCATTCTGGGTACATTTTTGGTATACATTTGCTTCTGCCGGGTCAGCTGAGCAGTGAATTTCTACTTAACTATCTCCTATCAGGAGAGACCTCAGGGCTACATCTTTTGAGCGCAGTACTGAGCCTGAAAAGCGTTTCCAACCCCACTTACAAGTAAAACTAGCTAAAATGTGCCTGGCTGCTGTTCACTGAAAAGCTCATTCTGGGTACATTTTTGGTATACATTTGCTTCTGCCGGGTCAGCTGAACAGTGAATTTCTACTTAACTACCCCCCTATCAGGAGAGACCTCAGGGCTGCATCTTTTGAGCGCAGTACTGAGCCTGAAAAGCGTTTACAACCCCACTTACAAGTAAAACTAGCTAAAATGTGCCTGGCTGCTGTTCACTGAAAAGCTCATTCTGGGTACATTTTTGGTATACATTTGCTTCCGCCGGGTCAGCTGAGCAGTGAATTTCTACTTAACTACCTCCTATCAGGAGAGACCTCAGGGCTGCATCTTTTGAGCGCAGTACTGAGCCTGAAAAGCGTTTACAACCCCAGTTACAAGTAAAACTAGCTAAAATGTGCCTGGCTGCTGTTCACTGAAAAGCTTATTCTGGGTACATTTTTGGTATACATTTGCTTCTGCCGGGTCAGCTGAGCAGTGAATTTCTACTTAACTATCTCCTATCAGGAGAGACCTCAGGGCTGCATCTTTTGAGGGCAGTATTGAGCCTGAAAAGCGTTTACAACCCCACTTACAAGTAAAACTAGCTCAAATGTGCCTGGCTGCTGTTCACTGAAAAGCTCATTCTGAGTACATTTTTGGTATACATTTGCTTCTGCCGGGTCAGCTGAGCAGTGAATTTCTACTTAACTACCTCCTATCAG
This sequence comes from Lissotriton vulgaris, assembly GCF_964263255.1. Taxonomy (NCBI): domain Eukaryota; kingdom Metazoa; phylum Chordata; class Amphibia; order Caudata; family Salamandridae; genus Lissotriton; species Lissotriton vulgaris. The sequence goes on along the minus strand of NW_028244806.1, from coordinate 705,941 downwards.
GAGAGACCTCAGGGCTGCATCTTTTGAGCGCAGTACTGAGCCTGAAAAGCGTTTACAACCCCACTTACAAGTAAAACTAGCTAAAATGTGCCTGGCTGCTGTTCACTGAAAAGCTCATTCTGGGTATATTTTTGGTATACATTTGCTTCTGCCGGGTCAGCTGAGCAGTGAATTTCTACTTAACTACCTCCTATCAGGAGAGACCCCAGGGCTGCATCTTTTGAGCGCAGTACTGAGCCTGAAAAGCGTTTACAACCCCACTTACAAGTAAAACTAGCTAAAATGTGCCTGGCTGCTGTTCACTGAAAAGCTCATTCTGGGTACATTTTTGGTATACATTTGCTTCTGCCGGGTCAGCTGAGCAGTGAATTTCTACTTAACTACCTCCTATCAGGAGAGACCTCAGGGCTGCATCTTTTGAGCGCAGTACTGAGCCTGAAAAGCGTTTACAACCCCACTTACAAGTAAAACTAGCTAAAATGTGCCTGGCTGCTGTTCACTGAAAAGCTCATTCTGGTTACATTTTTGGTATACATTTGCTTCTGCCGGGTCAGCTGAGCAGTGAATTTCTACTTAACTACCTCCTATCAGGAGAGACCTCAGGGCTGCATCTTTTGAGCGCAGTACTGAGCCTGAAAAGCGTTTACAACCCCAGTTACAAGTAAAACTAGCTAAAATGTGCCTGGCTGCTGTTCACTGAAAAGCTTATTCTGGGTACATTTTTGGTATACATTTGCTTCTGCCGGGTCAGCTGAGCAGTGAATTTCTACTTAACTATCTCCTATCAGGAGAGACCTCAGGGCTGCATCTTTTGAGGGCAGTATTGAGCCTGAAAAGCGTTTACAAACCCACTTACAAGTAAAACTAGCTCGAATGTGCCTGGCTGCTGTTCACTGAAAAGCTCATTCTGAGTACATTTTTGGTATACATTTGCTTCTGCCGGGTCAGCTGAGCAGTGAATTTCTACTTAACTACCTCCTATCAGGAGAGACCTCAGGGCTGCATCTTTTGAGCGCAGTACTGAGCCTGAAAAGCGTTTACAACCCCACTTACAAGTAGAACTAGCTAAAATGTGCCTGGCTGCTGTTCACTGAAAAGCTCATTCTGGGTACATTTTTGGTATACATTTGCTTCTGCCGGGTCAGCTGAGCAGTGAATTTCTACTTAACTACCTCCTATCAGGAGAGACCTCAGGGCTGCATCTTTTGAGCGCAGTACTGAGCTTGAAAAGCGTTTCCAACCCCAGTTACAAGTAAAACTAGCTCAAATGTGCCTGGCTGCTGTTCACTGAAAAGCTCATTCTGGGTACATTTTTGGTATACATTTGCTTCTGCCGGGTCAGCTGAGCAGTGAATTTCTACTTAACTACCTCCTATCAGGAGAGACCTCAGGGCTGCATCTTTTGAGCGCAGTACTGAGCCTGAAAAGCGTTTCCAACCCCAGTTACAAGTAAAACTAGCTAAAATGTGCCTGGCTGCTGTTCACTGAAAAGCTCATTCTGCGTACATTTTTGGTATACATTTGCTTCTGCCGGGTCAGCTGAGCAGTGAATTTCTACTTAACTATCTCCTATCAGGAGAGACCTCAGGGCTGCATCTTTTGAGCGCAGTACTGAGCCTGAAAAGCGTTTACAACCCCACTTACAAGTAAAACTAGCTCAAATGTGCCTGGCTGCTGTTCACTGAAAAGCTCATTCTGCGTACATTTTTGGTATACATTTGCTTCTGCCGGGTCAGCTGAGCAGTGAATTTCTACTTAACTACCTCCTATCAGGAGAGACCTCAGGGCTGCATCTTTTGAGCGCAGTACTGAGCCTGAAAAGCATTTACAACCCCACTTACAAGTAAAACTAGCTAAAATGTGCCTGGCTGCTGTTCACTGAAAAGCTCATTCTGGTACATTTTTGGTATACATTTGCTTCTGCCGGGTCAGCAGAGCAGTGAATTTCTACTTAACTACCTCCTATCAGGAGAGACCTCAGGGCTGCATCTTTTCAGTGCAGTACTGAGCCTGAAAAGCGTTTACAACCCCACTTACAAGTAAAACTAGCTAAAATGTGCCTGGCTGCTGTTCACTGAAAAGCTCATTCTGGGTACATGTTTGGTATACATTTGCTTCTGCCGGGTCAGCTGAGCAGTGAATTTCTACTTAACTACCTCCTATCAGGAGAGACCTCAGGGCTGCATCTTTTGAGCGCAGTACTGAGCTTGAAAAGCGTTTCCAACCCCAGTTACAAGTAAAACTAGCTCAAATGTGCCTGGCTGCTGTTCACTGAAAAGCTCATTCTGGGTACATTTTTGGTATACATTTGCTTCTGCCGGGTCAGCTGAGCAGTGAATTTCTACTTAACTACCTCCTATCAGGAGAGACCTCAGGGCTGCATCTTTTGAGCGCAGTACTGAGCCTGAAAAGCGTTTACAACCCCACTTACAAGTAGAACTAGCTAAAATGTGCCTGGCTGCTGTTCACTGAAAAGCTCATTCTGGGTACATTTTTGGTATACATTTGCTTCTGCCGGGTCAGCTGAGCAGTGAATTTCTACTTAACTACCTCCTATCAGGAGAGACCTCAGGGCTGCATCTTTTGAGCGCAGTACTGAGCTTGAAAAGCGTTTCCAACCCCAGTTACAAGTAAAACTAGCTCAAATGTGCCTGGCTGCTGTTCACTGAAAAGCTCATTCTGGGTACATTTTTGGTATACATTTGCTTCTGCCGGGTCAGCTGAGCAGTGAATTTCTACTTAACTACCTCCTATCAGGAGAGACCTCAGGGCTGCATCTTTTGAGCGCAGTACTGAGCCTGAAAAGCGTTTCCAACCACAGTTACAAGTAAAACTAGCTAAAATGTGCCTGGCTGCTGTTCACTGAAAAGCTCATTCTGCGTACATTTTTGGTATACATTTGCTTCTGCCGGGTCAGCTGAGCAGTGAATTTCTACTTAACTATCTCCTATCAGGAGAGACCTCAGGGCTGCATCTTTTGAGCGCAGTACTGAGCCTGAAAAGCGTTTACAACCCCACTTACAAGTAAAACTAGCTCAAATGTGCCTGGCTGCTGTTCACTGAAAAGCTCATTCTGCGTACATTTTTGGTATACATTTGCTTCTGCCGGGTCAGCTGAGCAGTGAATTTCTACTTAACTACCTCCTATCAGGAGAGACCTCAGGGCTGCATCTTTTGAGCGCAGTACTGAGCCTGAAAAGCGTTTACAACCCCACTTACAAGTAAAACTAGCTAAAATGTGCCTGGCTGCTGTTCACTGAAAAGCTCATTCTGGTACATTTTTGGTATACATTTGCTTCTGCCGGGTCAGCAGAGCAGTGAATTTCTACTTAACTACCTCCTATCAGGAGAGACCTCAGGGCTGCATCTTTTCAGTGCAGTACTGAGCCTGAAAAGCGTTTACAACCCCACTTACAAGTAAAACTAGCTAAAATGTGCCTGGCTGCTGTTCACTGAAAAGCTCATTCTGGGTACATGTTTGGTATACATTTGCTTCTGCCGGGTCAGCTGAGCAGTGAATTTCTACTTAACTACCTCCTATCAGGAGAGACCTCAGGGCTGCATCTTTTGAGCGCAGTACTGAGCTTGAAAAGCGTTTCCAACCCCAGTTACAAGTAAAACTAGCTCAAATGTGCCTGGCTGCTGTTCACTGAAAAGCTCATTCTGGGTACATTTTTGGTATACATTTGCTTCTGCCGGGTCAGCTGAGCAGTGAATTTCTACTTAACTACCTCCTATCAGGAGAGACCTCAGGGCTGCATCTTTTGAGCGCAGTACTGAGCCTGAAAAGCGTTTCCAACCCCACTTACAAGTAAAACTAGCTAAAATGTGCCTGGCTGCTGTTCACTGAAAAGCTCATTCTGGGTACATTTTTGGTATACATTTGCTTCTGCCGGGTCAGCTGAGCAGTGAATTTCTACTTAACTATCTCCTATCAGGAGAGACCTCAGGGCTACATCTTTTGAGCGCAGTACTGAGCCTGAAAAGCGTTTCCAACCCCACTTACAAGTAAAACTAGCTAAAATGTGCCTGGCTGCTGTTCACTGAAAAGCTCATTCTGGGTACATTTTTGGTATACATTTGCTTCTGCCGGGTCAGCTGAACAGTGAATTTCTACTTAACTACCCCCCTATCAGGAGAGACCTCAGGGCTGCATCTTTTGAGCGCAGTACTGAGCCTGAAAAGCGTTTACAACCCCACTTACAAGTAAAACTAGCTAAAATGTGCCTGGCTGCTGTTCACTGAAAAGCTCATTCTGGGTACATTTTTGGTATACATTTGCTTCCGCCGGGTCAGCTGAGCAGTGAATTTCTACTTAACTACCTCCTATCAGGAGAGACCTCAGGGCTGCATCTTTTGAGCGCAGTACTGAGCCTGAAAAGCGTTTACAACCCCAGTTACAAGTAAAACTAGCTAAAATGTGCCTGGCTGCTGTTCACTGAAAAGCTTATTCTGGGTACATTTTTGGTATACATTTGCTTCTGCCGGGTCAGCTGAGCAGTGAATTTCTACTTAACTATCTCCTATCAGGAGAGACCTCAGGGCTGCATCTTTTGAGGGCAGTATTGAGCCTGAAAAGCGTTTACAACCCCACTTACAAGTAAAACTAGCTCAAATGTGCCTGGCTGCTGTTCACTGAAAAGCTCATTCTGAGTACATTTTTGGTATACATTTGCTTCTGCAGGGTCAGCTGAGCAGTGAATTTCTACTTAACTACCTCCTATCAGGAGAGACCTCAGGGCTGCATCTTTTGAGCGCAGTACTGAGCCTGAAAAGCGTTTACAACCCCACTTACAAGTAAAACTAGCTAAAATGTGCCTGGCTGCTGTTCACTGAAAAGCTCATTCTGGGTATATTTTTGGTATACATTTGCTTCTGCCGGGTCAGCTGAGCAGTGAATTTCTACTTAACTACCTCCTATCAGGAGAGACCCCAGGGCTGCATCTTTTGAGCGCAGTACTGAGCCTGAAAAGCGTTTACAACCCCACTTACAAGTAAAACTAGCTAAAATGTGCCTGGCTGCTGTTCACTGAAAAGCTCATTCTGGGTACATTTTTGGTATACATTTGCTTCTGCCGGGTCAGCTGAGCAGTGAATTTCTACTTAACTACCTCCTATCAGGAGAGACCTCAGGGCTGCATCTTTTGAGCGCAGTACTGAGCCTGAAAAGCGTTTACAACCCCACTTACAAGTAAAACTAGCTAAAATGTGCCTGGCTGCTGTTCACTGAAAAGCTCATTCTGGTTACATTTTTGGTATACATTTGCTTCTGCCGGGTCAGCTGAGCAGTGAATTTCTACTTAACTATCTCCTATCAGGAGAGACCTCAGGGCTGCATCTTTTGAGAGCAGTACTGAGCCTGAAAAGCGTTTACAACCCCACTTACAAGTAAAACTAGCTAAAATGTGCCTGGCTGCTGTTCACTGAAAAGCTCATTCTGGGTACATTTTTGGTATACATTTGCTTCTGCCGGGTCAGCTGAGCAGTGAATTTCCACTTAACTACCTCCTATCAGGAGAGACCTCAGGGCTGCATCTTTTGAGCGCAGTACTGACCCTGAAAAGCGTTTACAACCCCACTTACAAGTAGAACTAGCTAAAATGTGCCTGGCTGCTGTTCACTGAAAAGCTCATTCTGGGTACATTTTTGGTATACATTTGCTTCTGCCGGGTCAGCTGAGCAGTGAATTTCTACTTAACTACCTCCTATCAGGAGAGACCTCAGGGCTGCATCTTTTGAGCGCAGTACTGAGCTTGAAAAGCGTTTCCAACCCCAGTTACAAGTAAAACTAGCTCAAATGTGCCTGGCTGCTGTTCACTGAAAAGCTCATTCTGGGTACATTTTTGGTATACATTTGCTTCTGCCGGGTCAGCTGAGCAGTGAATTTCTACTTAACTACCTCCTATCAGGAGAGACCTCAGGGCTGCATCTTTTGAGCGCAGTACTGAGCTTGAAAAGCGTTTCCAACCCCAGTTACAAGTAAAACTAGCTCAAATGTGCCTGGCTGCTGTTCACTGAAAAGCTCATTCTGGGTACATTTTTGGTATACATTTGCTTCTGCCGGGTCAGCTGAGCAGTGAATTTCTACTTAACTACCTCCTATCAGGAGAGACCTCAGGGCTGCATCTTTTGAGCGCAGTACTGAGCCTGAAAAGCGTTTCCAACCCCACTTACAAGTAAAACTAGCTAAAATGTGCCTGGCTGCTGTTCACTGAAAAGCTCATTCTGGGTACATTTTTGGTATACATTTGCTTCTGCCGGGTCAGCTGAGCAGTGAATTTCTACTTAACTATCTCCTATCAGGAGAGACCTCAGGGCTGCATCTTTTGAGCGCAGTACTGAGCCTGAAAAGCGTTTACAACCCCACTTACAAGTAAAACTAGCTAAAATGTGCCTGGCTGCTGTTCACTGAAAAGCTCATTCTGGGTACATTTTTGGTATACATTTGCTTCCGCCGGGTCAGCTGAGCAGTGAATTTCTACTTAACTACCTCCTATCAGGAGAGACCTCAGGGCTGCATCTTTTGAGGGCAGTATTGAGCCTAAAAAGCGTTTACAACCCCACTTACAAGTAAAACTAGCTCAAATGTGCCTGGCTGCTGTTCACTGAAAAGCTCATTCTGAGTACATTTTTGATATACATTTGCTTCTGCCGGGTCAGCTGAGCAGTGAATTTCTACTTAACTATCTCCTATCAGGAGAGACCTCAGGGCTGCATCTTTTGAGAGCAGTACTGAGCCTGAAAAGCGTTTACAACCCCACTTACAAGTAAAACTAGCTAAAATGTGCCTGGCTGCTGTTCACTGAAAAGCTCATTCTGGGTACATTTTTGGTATACATTTGTGTAGTAATGCTTAGAATTAGATGATGCGGTCATGATGCAGTGGAACTGCATCAATGTGAATGTTCCAATTTAAACCAGTATTTGTGGGTTTGCTGATGGTTGCTGTACTTGACTTGTACTTAATAAAACTCATCCAAATTCAACAATTTGAGTGGATTACTACATATTTTGGCGACGAGGACCTGCGCAGAGGACAGGTAGTGGACAACCATCACCTCTGGAACGATGCTATATTAACTTAGCACTATTGAAGAAACGCAAAGAAACGCATAAAAAAAAGAAGAGACTCCATCTGAAAATTGTAAGTGCTTTCTAATTATTAATAACCAACTGGAGTTAAATTCTATGAAGATTGAATTCAACAATTTTAAAGATTTCTAATGAAGATTAAATTCAACAATTTAAAAGCAGTATACTGAAGCCTTTAATAAATCTTTTTAAGTGGCAAGCTAATACTGTATATTTGAAACGTTTTATTTTGAGCGCTTATATTACATTCTGAGCACTTTTCTTTAAAGGCTGTAATTGCTCTGGCTCATTTTGGATACGTGCTAAAAAGTTTCCTTAAGGAGTACATCTCGTTTTGCCCCTAATTCTTCAAGCGCGCTTTAAACATTTATACACTTTGTTAAGAACCTACGCGAGGAACCTAATTGAGCCTAATCGGCACATATTGCCGCGCGTCCAAACGCGAGGGAAGCGTAGTCAAAAGTAAACATCAGCGCATATTGCCGCGCGTCCAAGCACGAGGGAAGGCTAATCTAAAACAAACATCGGCGCGTGTTCAAGCGTGAAGGGAACTTGAACGGACATTAGCGCGCATTCAAGCGTGAAGGGAGCCTGATCGAAAGTAAACATCAGAGCGTTCAAGCGTGAAGGCAGTCACATTAAAATACATTAGCGCTTGTTCAACTATAAAGCATTAGCGCGTGAGTGATTAAGCAAGAAGAGAAAACAAACGTTTACGTGTGAACTCTGAAATCTCCCTTTAAAACGTTTACGTGTGAACTTTGAAATCTCCCTTTAAACATTTCCTGATTAAGCGCCAAGGAAGGAAAACACAACGTGGCATTTTTAAAAGACAAGCACACGAGTGGAAATTACTTACAATAAGCTGTCTCGGTGTCTCTTCTATTGGAAGTCTCTGTGTAGCTAAAAATAAAGAAAGGACTTCATCAACTTATTCATCACCTTATTCAATGAAATGAACAACAGACTCTATCTCTAACTGCATCTCATACTACATCAATATACATTAATTATTTTAGATTGTTATTTCAATCTATTATATTAATTAATTATTTTAATTAATTATTTTAGATTGTTATTTTAATTCATTGTGTAAGCCTATTATTTTTGCTTGTTATTTTAAATTTAATTTACAGGTATGTCTGATGAATCGATGTCTGCACCTCCAAAATTTTTGGCAGTCCCTGGTGAACCTTCCATACCATGGAAACGTTGGAAGAACATATTTATAACTTATTTATTAGCTATTGGAGGGGACAAATATGGTCCTGTACGGAGACAAGCCATACTTTTACATCATCTCGGTGTGGAGGGTAGGAGAATATATGATGACTTGCCAGAAATATCATTGGGCACAGGAGATGGTCAAGCAGTGAATATATATGAAATGTCTTTACTAATGTTAGAAAAACACTTCACTCCAAAAGTAAATATTGTTTTTGAAGACATAAATTCTTTTGCAGAGTACAAAGGTTTGATGAGAGCATCATGTCATATGTGGCGGATTTGCGTGGTCTTGCTGTCACATGTGATTTTCAAGGTTTATGTGATTCTTTGATAAGAGATCAAATTGTTAGATGCACAAGTAACAAAAGACTTAGAGAAAAATTATTATCTAAAGATCCTACTTTGGAACAAGCTATTAGAATTGGTAGAAGTATGGAAAGTACTGACATGTGGGTCAAAGAAATTGATAAAGGTAAAAGTGTTTCTGGTAATCCGGTTGTGGCGCCAAGCAAAGAGAGTGCAGTAGAAGTTAAAGAAGTAAAGAATGAAATGTATAAGAAACCTCAAATAAAAAGCAATGATAGTGGATTGACCAAAACAAGTGATAAGAGACCCATAATTTGTTATAGGTGTGGATGTCCAGGTCATGTAAGTTCAAGCTTTGCATGTGGAGCGAGAAATGCAACCTGCAGAATATGTGGCAAGAGGGGTCATCTGGCAAAGGCTTGTAGATCGAAGGGATACACTAAAAGTGCTAGCATTAAGGAAATAGAGAATGGCGAAGAAGAAAAAGAAGAATTGTTTCTTTCTGTTGAAACTGTGGAAGAACCATCGCAAGTTATTGGGTCAATGGAACACTTTGACTCTGATGTATCAAAGATTGGTGAAGCTTGTACAAATTTAAAAAGAGAAAGTACAACTAAATTAGAGAAACCTCACTGTGAAATTGCTCTGGGAAAAGGAACTGTAAATCTTTTGGCTGATTCTGGTAGCCTTTTTACTTTAATTTCAAAAGAGACTTTCATAGAAAAGTTAAATGGAGAAATAAAAGATTTGTTACCTGCGGATATGAGAGCTGTGGGGTACAACGGATCAAAAATTAATATTCTTGGAATGCAATGGATGGACATTGTTTTTAAAAAGAATGGAGTCCATGGAAGGGTATATATTACCAAGGAAGGATCTAATTTGCTCGGATGGCGTCATCAGAAAGACTTAAGTATTGTACTCAATCCAAATGCTGTGGAACCTGTGATGATTATTGAACAAGATGTGGATAATGTATCTTCTGGTGGGGAGTTGGAGAATGAATGGGGTAAAAAGTTAATGGAAAAGCATTCTCAAATATTCTCTGATAAATTGGGTATGTTGAAAGGATTTTCACATCGTATAATTTTAAAGAACAATGCTAAGCCAATAGTTCATAAAGTTAGAACAATTCCACACATGATGAGGGAACCACTTAGCAAGGAGTTAGATAAGCTATTGGAAGCTAAAGTTATAGAACCAATTGAATCATCAGAATGGTTGTCTCCAATTGTTGTCGCACCGAAGGAAGGGAACAAAATTCGTTTATGTATTGATTTGAGGGATTTAAATCGTAATATCTGGGTAGATAGACAACCTTTACCGAATATTGGAGAAATGTTGAGTAGAATGGGTGGAGGTTGTGTTTTTAGTGTGCTTGACATGTCTTCTGCTTATCATCAGGTGAATTTACATCCTGACTCACGGCCTTTAACGTCTTTCGTAACTCCTTTGGGGGCATTTAGGTACTGTAGGATGCCGTTTGGGTTGGCGTCAGCTTCAGCAGTATTTCAACGCGTTATGCAGAATATTTTTAAGGGAATGGACAGAGTGTTATGCTTTCAAGACGACATTATGATTGTTGGAAGGTCATTTGAAGAACATGATCAGTTGATGAATGATGTGTTGCGTAGAGTTTTGGAGCATGGTTTGACAATAAAAAAAGAGAAATGTCAGTTAAGGCTAAGTCAAGTTAATTATTTAGGTCATCAAATATCTGCAGATGGTATAAGACCAAAAGGTAGTATTGTGAAAGCTGTCAGGGATGTTCCATCTCCCACTAATAAGGAACAGTTAAAGTCATTTTTAGGTCTCGCAGAATATTGTGCTAAATTTGTGCCTAAATTTGCTGACTTAGTGGAACCAATGAGACTTCTTTTAAAAAAAGGAGTGTTATTTGAGTGGAGTGTTGTATGTCAGGACGCGTTTGTTAAGGTAAAGGAATGTATTTCAAAGGCCCCGTCATTAGGACATTTTGACTTTAAGAAGAAGTCCATATTAGTCACAGATGCGAGTAATGTTGGATTGGGGGCGGTGTTGATACAGGTGTCAGATGGTAATGAAACCATCATTGGATTTGCTTCACGTAGGTTGCAGGGAGCAGAAAGATCGTATTCTACCATAGAGAAGGAAGCTCTGGCATGTTGTTGGGGGATAACACATTTTAGGTATTATTTGTGGGGGTTGCCATTTGTGGTAAAGACAGATCATAAACCTTTAGTTCATGTTTTTAAAGGGGGACGAGGTCTGGATGGAAGTGTGACTCCCCGTATATCAAGATGGTTACTATCGGTCTTAGATTACAATTTTGTGGTGGAATATGTACGAGGGAGTAGGAATGTCATTGCAGACTGTCTTTCTAGGATGCCGGTAGATGATGATATTTGTGTAGAAATATTAGAAGATTATGTGGTGAATATTGACAGTGAATTTGCTGTTAGTCAAGAAGAGTGGAGAGAGGCTTTGGAGTTGGATATGGAATACAAGAAGATAAAAGAGTTGATAATGAATTCTTGGAATGGATCTAGTGAAGAGAATGTACATAGGCAATTTGTTTCTGTTAAGGATGAACTTAGTTTGCAAGGTGACAAGATTTTAAGAAGAAATAGGATAGTTCCACCAATTTTGTTGAGGTCAAAGTTGTTGAGAATTGTACATGAGGGACATCTAGGTAGGAGTCTGACTAAACGTAGATTGAGAGAATTTTATTGGTGGCCAGAAATGGACAAGAATGTGGAGGATCTTGTGCGTGATTGTCATGCTTGTAGCAATAGTGATAAAGTGAAGATTACAAGGGAACCTCCGTTGAGGTGTGTGGAATTGCCCATGAAACCTTGGGAGAAATTAGCCTTGGATGTTTTGGGTCCAATTGACAAATTGGGTTGCAATAATAGGTTTTTGCTTGTGTTGGTGGATTACCATAGCAAGTGGTTTACTTGGAAATCTATGGGGCAAGTTTGCACTTCTAATGTGATTGCATTCTTGAAAGAAGTTTTCTTGGAAGAAGGGGTACCTAAAACTCTTATAACTGACAATGGTGTTCAGTTGGTTTCTTCAGATATGACTAGTTTTCTTCTAAGTCTGGGCATTAGTCATGAGAGAGTGGCTTTGTTCCGTCCACAAGCAAATGGACTTGTAGAGAGGGTCAATAGAATGATAATGGATTCCATACAACTTTCTTTGGCTAATGGTTTATCTTGGAAGGATGAGTTGCGAAGAATGATGTGGGGTCATAGAATTACATCACATTCAGTTACTGGAGTTTCTCCTTTTGTGGCTTTGAAGGGAAGAGAACCAGGTACTAAGGAGTCTCCAATGTGGTTGAAGGAAAAAAATCAAGTTTGGGTTGATAGGGAAAAAATGAGATCGAGAGCTATTGATTGTCAGTGGCGCAACAAGTTAGAATTTGATAGTAGGAGACATGTGAAGGATTTAATTTTCAAAGAAGGTGATTGGGTTGTTGTAAGGAAGTTTGGTTTTGTAAGAAAAGGGGAAAGTAAGTTTTCTCAGCCACATAAAGTTGTTTCAGTTAAAGGCTCTGTGGTTGAGTTAGATGATGGGAAGAAATGGAGTTTTGGTAGTTTGTGTAGAGTGTCTCATTTGTAAGTATATTTTGATGCAATGCAAACTGTGAATGTGATTTATTTGTGAAACACTTCATTGATATGTATTGTACTTTGCAATGTGTTACATTTTCTAATGTTTTCTTATTTTCTTTCTTTTTGATTCCGTAGGGGGAAGATATGTAGTAATGCTTAGAATTAGATGATGCGGTCATGATGCAGTGGAACTGCATCAATGTGAATGTTCCAATTTAAACCAGTATTTGTGGGTTTGCTGATGGTTGCTGTACTTGACTTGTACTTAATAAAACTCATCCAAATTCAACAATTTGAGTGGATTACTACAATTTGCTTCTGCCGGGTCAGCTGAGCAGTGAATTTCCACTTAACTACCTCCTATCAGGAGAGACCTCAGGGCTGCATCTTTTGAGCGCAGTACTGAGCCTGAAAAGCGTTTACAACCCCACTTACAAGTAGAACTAGCTAAAATGTGCCTGGCTGCTGTTCACTGAAAAGCTCATTCTGGGTACATTTTTGGTATACATTTGCTTCTGCCGGGTCAGCTGAGCAGTGAATTTCTACTTAACTACCTCCTATCAGGAGAGACCTCAGGGCTGCATCTTTTGAGCGCAGTACTGAGCTTGAAAAGCGTTTCCAACCCCAGTTACAAGTAAAACTAGCTCAAATGTGCCTGGCTGCTGTTCACTGAAAAGCTCATTCTGGGTACATTTTTGGTATACATTTGCTTCTGCCGGGTCAGCTGAGCAGTGAATTTCTACTTAACTACCTCCTATCAGGAGAGACCTCAGGGCTGCATCTTTTGAGCGCAGTACTGAGCCTGAAAAGCGTTTCCAACCCCAGTTACAAGTAAAACTAGCTAAAATGTGCCTGGCTGCTGTTCACTGAAAAGCTCATTCTGCGTACATTTTTGGTATACATTTGCTTCTGCCGGGTCAGCTGAGCAGTGAATTTCTACTTAACTATCTCCTATCAGGAGAGACCTCAGGGCTGCATCTTTTGAGCGCAGTACTGAGCCTGAAAAGCGTTTCCAACCCCACTTACAAGTAAAACTAGCTAAAATGTGCCTGGCTGCTGTTCACTGAAAAGCTCATTCTGGGTACATTTTTGGTATACATTTGCTTCTGCCGGGTCAGCTGAACAGTGAATTTCTACTTAACTACCCCCTATCAGGAGAGACCTCAGGGCTGCATCTTTTGAGCGCAGTACTGAGCCTGAAAAGCGTTTACAACCCCACTTACAAGTAAAACTAGCTAAAATGTGCCTGGCTGCTGTTCACTGAAAAGCTCATTCTGGGTACATTTTTGGTATACATTTGCTTCCGCCGGGTCAGCTGAGCAGTGAATTTCTACTTAACTACCTCCTATCAGGAGAGACCTCAGGGCTGCATCTTTTGAGCGCAGTACTGAGCCTAAAAAGCGTTTACAACCCCAGTTACAAGTAAAACTAGCTAAAATGTGCCTGGCTGCTGTTCACTGAAAAGCTTATTCTGGGTACATTTTTGGTATACATTTGCTTCTGCCGGGTCAGCTGAGCAGTGAATTTCTACTTAACTATCTCCTATCAGGAGAGACCTCAGGGCTGCATCTTTTGAGGGCAGTACTGAGCCTGAAAAGCGTTTACAACCCCACTTACAAGTAAAACTAGCTAAAATGTGCCTGGATGCTGTTCACTGAAAAGCTCATTCTGGGTACATTTTTGGTATTCATTTGCTTCTGCCGGGTCAGCTGAGCAGTGAATTTCTACTTAAATACCTCCTATCAGGAGAGACCTCAGGGCTGCATCTTTTGAGCGCAGTACTGAGCCTGAAAAGCGTTTACAACCCCACTTACAAGTAAAACTAGCTAAAATGTGCCTGGCTGCTGTTCACTGAAAAGCTCATTCTGGGTACATTTTTGGTATACATTTGCTTCTGCCGGGTCAGCTGAGCAGTGAATTTCTACTTAACTACCTCCTATCAGGAGAGACCTCAGGGCTGCATCTTTTGAGCGCAGTACTGAGCCTGAAAAGCGTTTACAACCCCACTTACTAGTAAAACTAGCTAAAATGTGCCTGGCTGCTGTTCACTGAAAAGCTCATTCTGGTTACAATTTTGGTATACATTTGCTTCTGCCGGGTCAGCTGAGCAGTGAATTTCTACTTAACTACCTCCTATCAGGAGAGACCTCAGGGCTGCATCTTTTGAGCGCAGTACTGAGCCTGAAAAGCGTTTACAACCCCACTTACAAGTAAAACTAGCTAAAATGTGCCTGGCTGCTGTTCACTGAAAAGCTCATTCTGGGTACATTTTTGATACATTTGCTTCTGCCGGGTCAGCTGAGCAGTGAATTTCTACTTAACTATCTCCTATCAGGAGAGACCTCAGGGCTGCATCTTTTGTGCGCAGTACTGAGCCTGAAAAGCGTTTACAACTCCACTTACAAGTAAAACTAGCTAAAATGTGCCTGGCTGCTGTTCACTGAAAAGCTTATTCTGGGTACATTTTTGGTATACATTTGCTTCTGCCGGGTCAGCTGAGCAGTGAATTTCTACTTAACTACCTCCTATCAGGAGAGACCTCAGGGCTGCATCTTTTGAGCACAGTACTGAGCCTAAAAAGCGTTTACAACCCCAGTTACAAGTAAAACTAGCTAAAATGTGCCTGGCTGCTGTTCACTGAAAAGCTTATTCTGGGTAAATTTTTGGTATACATTTGCTTCTGCCGGGTCAGCTGAGCAGTGAATTTCTACTTAACTATCTCCTATCAGGAGAGACCTCAGGGCTGCACCTTTTGAGCGCAGTACTGAGCCTGAAAAGCGTTTACAACCCCACTTACAAGTAAAACTAGCTAAAATGTGCCTGGCTGCTGTTCACTGAAAAGCTCATTCTGGGTACATTTTTGGTATACATTTGCTTCTGCCGGGTCAGCTGAGCAGTGAATTTCTACCTAACTATCTCCTATCAGGAGAGACCTCAGGGCTGCATCTTTTGAGCGCAGTACTGAGCCTGAAAAGCGTTTACAACCCCACTTACAAGTAAAACTAGCTAAAATGTGCCTGGCTGCTGTTCACTGAAAAGCTCATTCTGGGTACATTTTTGGTATACATTTGCTTCTGCCGGGTCAGCTGAGCAGTGAATTTCTACTTAACTACCTCCTATCAGGAGAGACCTCAGGGCTGCATCTTTTGTGCGCAGTACTGAGCCTGAAAAGCGTTTACAACCCCACTTACAAGTAAAACTAGCTAAAATGTGCCTGGCTGCTGTTCACTGAAAAGCTTATTCTGGGTACATTTTTGGTATACATTTGCTTCTGCCGGGTCAGCTGAGCAGTGAATTTCTACTTAACTACCTCCTATCAGGGAGAGACCTCAGGGCTGCATCTTTTGAGCGCAGTACTGAGCCTGAAAACCGTTTACAACCCCAGTTACAAGTAAAACTAGCTAAAATGTGCCTGGCTGCTGTTCACTGAAAAGCTCATTCTGGGTAGGTACATTTTTGGTATACATTTGCTTCTGCCGGGTCAGCTGAGCAGTGAATTTCTACTTAACTATCTCCTATCAGGAGAGACCTCAGAGCTGCATCTTTTGAGCGCAGTACTGAGCCTGAAAAGCGTTTACAACCCCACTTACAAGTAAAACTAGCTAAAATGTGCCTGGCTGCTGTTCACTGAAAAGCTCATTCTGGGTACATTTTTGGTATACATTTGCTTCTGCCGGGTCAGCTGAGCAGTGAATTTCTACTTAACTACCTCCTATCAGGAGAGACCTCAGGGCTGCATCTTTTGAGCGCAGTACTGAGCCTGAAAAGCGTTTACAACCCCACTTACAAGTAAAACTAGCTAAAATGTGCCTGGCTGCTGTTCACTGAAAAGCTCATTCTGGGTACATTTTTGATACATTTGCTTCTGCCGGGTCAGCTGAGCAGTGAATTTCTACTTAACTATCTCCTATCAGGAGAGACCTCAGGGCTGCATCTTTTGTGCGCAGTACTGAGCCTGAAAAGCGTTTACAACCCCACTTACAAGTAAAACTAGCTAAAATGTGCCTGGCTGCTGTTCACTGAAAAGCTTATTCTGGGTACATTTTTGGTATACATTTGCTTCTGCCGGGTCAGCTGAGCAGTGAATTTCTACTTAACTACCTCCTATCAGGAGAGACCTCAGGGCTGCATCTTTTGAGCGCAGTACTGAGACTGAAAACCGTTTACAACCCCAGTTACAAGTAAAACTAGCTAAAATGTGCCTGGCTGCTGTTCACTGAAAAGCTCATTCTGGGTACATTTTTGGTATACATTTGCTTCTGCCGGGTCAGCTGAGCAGTGAATTTCTACTTAACTACCTCCTATCAGGAGTGACCTCAGGGCTGCATCTTTTGAGCGCAGTACTGAGCCTGAAAACCGTTTACAACCCAACTTACAAGTAAAACTAGCTAAAATGTGCCTGGCTGCTGTTCACTGAAAAGCTCATTCTGGGTACATTTTTGGTATACATTTGCATCTGCCGGGTCAGCTGAGCAGTGACTTTCTACTTAACTATCTCCTATCAGGAGAGACCTCAGGGCTGCATCTTTTGAGCGCAGTACTGAGCCTGAAAAGCGTTTACAACCCAACTTACAAGTAAAACTAGCTAAAATGTGCCTGGCTGCTGTTCACTGAAAAGCTCATTCTGGGTACATTTTTGGTATACATTTGCTTCTGCCGGGTCAGCTGAGCAGTGAATTTCTACATAACTACCTCCTATCAGGAGAGACCTCAGGGCTGCATCTTTTGAGCGCAGTACTGAGCCTGAAAACCGTTTACAACCCCAGTTACAAGTAAAACTAGCTAAAATGTGCCTGGCTGCTGTTCACTGAAAAGCTCATTCTGGGTACATTTTTGGTATACATTTGCTTCTGCCGGGTCAGCAGAGCAGTGAATTTCTACTTAACTATCTCCTATCAAGAGAGACCTCAGGGCTGCATCTTTTGAGCGCAGTACTGAGCCTGAAAAGTGTTTCCAACCCCACTTACAAGTAAAACTAGCTAAAATGTGCCTGGCTGCTGTTCACTGAAAAGCTCATTCTGGGTACATTTTTGGTATACATTTGCTTCTGCCGGGTCAGCTGAGCAGTGAATTTCTACTTAACTACCTCCTATCAGGAGAGATCTCAGGGCTGCATCTTTTGAGCGCAGTACTGAGCCTGAAAAGCTTTTACAACCCCACTTACAAGTAAAACTAGCTAAAATGTGCCTGGCTGCTGTTCACTGAAAAGCTCATTCTGAGTACATTTTTGGTATACATTTGCTTCTGCCGGGTCAGCTGAGCAGTGAATTTCTACTTAACTACCTCCTATCAGGAGAGACCTCAGGGCTGCATCTTTTGAGCGCAGTACTGAGCCTGAAAAGCGTTTACAACCCCACTTACAAGTAAAACTAGCTAAAATGTGCCTGGCTGCTGTTCACTGAAAAGCTCATTCTGGGTATATTTTTGGTATACATTTGCTTCTGCCGGGTCAGCTGAGCAGTGAATTTCTACTTAACTACCTCCTATCAGGAGAGACCCCAGGGCTGCATCTTTTGAGCGCAGTACTGAGCCTGAAAAGCGTTTACAACCCCACTTACAAGTAAAACTAGCTAAAATGTGCCTGGCTGCTGTTCACTGAAAAGCTCATTCTGGGTACATTTTTGGTATACATTTGCTTCTGCCGGGTCAGCTGAGCAGTGAATTTCTACTTAACTACCTCCTATCAGGAGAGACCTCAGGGCTGCATCTTTTGAGCGCAGTACTGAGCCTGAAAAGCGTTTACAACCCCACTTACAAGTAAAACTAGCTAAAATGTGCCTGGCTGCTGTTCACTGAAAAGCTCATTCTGGTTACATTTTTGGTATACATTTGCTTCTGCCGGGTCAGCTGAGCAGTGAATTTCTACTTAACTATCTCCTATCAGGAGAGACCTCAGGGCTGCATCTTTTGAGAGCAGTACTGAGCCTGAAAAGCGTTTACAACCCCACTTACAAGTAAAACTAGCTAAAATGTGCCTGGCTGCTGTTCACTGAAAAGCTCATTCTGGGTACATTTTTGGTATACATTTGCTTCTGCCGGGTCAGCTGAGCAGTGAATTTCCACTTAACTACCTCCTATCAGGAGAGACCTCAGGGCTGCATCTTTTGAGCGCAGTACTGAGCCTGAAAAGCGTTTACAACCCCACTTACAAGTAGAACTAGCTAAAATGTGCCTGGCTGCTGTTCACTGAAAAGCTCATTCTGGGTACATTTTTGGTATACATTTGCTTCTGCCGGGTCAGCTGAGCAGTGAATTTCTACTTAACTACCTCCTATCAGGAGAGACCTCAGGGCTGCATCTTTTGAGCGCAGTACTGAGCTTGAAAAGCGTTTCCAACCCCAGTTACAAGTAAAACTAGCTCAAATGTGCCTGGCTGCTGTTCACTGAAAAGCTCATTCTGGGTACATTTTTGGTATACATTTGCTTCTGCCGGGTCAGCTGAGCAGTGAATTTCTACTTAACTACCTCCTATCAGGAGAGACCTCAGGGCTGCATCTTTTGAGCGCAGTACTGAGCCTGAAAAGCGTTTCCAACCCCACTTACAAGTAAAACTAGCTAAAATGTGCCTGGCTGCTGTTCACTGAAAAGCTCATTCTGGGTACATTTTTGGTATACATTTGCTTCTGCCGGGTCAGCTGAGCAGTGAATTTCTACTTAACTATCTCCTATCAGGAGAGACCTCAGGGCTGCATCTTTTGAGCGCAGTACTGAGCCTGAAAAGCGTTTACAACCCCACTTACAAGTAAAACTAGCTAAAATGTGCCTGGCTGCTGTTCACTGAAAAGCTCATTCTGGGTACATTTTTGGTATACATTTGCTTCTGCCGGGTCAGCTGAACAGTGAATTTCTACTTAACTACCCCCTATCAGGAGAGACCTCAGGGCTGCATCTTTTGAGCGCAGTACTGAGCCTGAAAAGCGTTTACAACCCCACTTACAAGTAAAACTAGCTAAAATGTGCCTGGCTGCTGTTCACTGAAAAGCTCATTCTGGGTACATTTTTGGTATACATTTGCTTCCGCCGGGTCAGCTGAGCAGTGAATTTCTACTTAACTACCTCCTATCAGGAGAGACCTCAGGGCTGCATCTTTTGAGGGCAGTATTGAGCCTAAAAAGCGTTTACAACCCCACTTACAAGTAAAACTAGCTCAAATGTGCCTGGCTGCTGTTCACTGAAAAGCTCATTCTGAGTACATTTTTGGTATACATTTGCTTCTGCCGGGTCAGCTGAGCAGTGAATTTCTACTTAACTACCTCCTATCAGGAGAGACCTCAGGGCTGCATCTTTTGAGCGCAGTACTGAGCCTGAAAAGCGTTTACAACCCCACTTACAAGTAAAACTAGCTAAAATGTGCCTGGCTGCTGTTCACTGAAAAGCTCATTCTGGGTATATTTTTGGTATACATTTGCTTCTGCCGGGTCAGCTGAGCAGTGAATTTCTACTTAACTACCTCCTATCAGGAGAGACCCCAGGGCTGCATCTTTTGAGCGCAGTACTGAGCCTGAAAAGCGTTTACAACCCCACTTACAAGTAAAACTAGCTAAAATGTGCCTGGCTGCTGTTCACTGAAAAGCTCATTCTGGGTACATTTTTGGTATACATTTGCTTCTGCCGGGTCAGCTGAGCAGTGAATTTCTACTTAACTACCTCCTATCAGGAGAGACCTCAGGGCTGCATCTTTTCAGTGCAGTACTGAGCCTGAAAAGCGTTTACAACCCCACTTACAAGTAAAACTAGCTAAAATGTGCCTGGCTGCTGTTCACTGAAAAGCTCATTCTGGGTACATTTTTGGTATACATTTGCTTCTGCCGGGTCAGCTGAGCAGTGAATTTCTACTTAACTATCTCCTATCAGGAGAGACCTCAGGGCTGCATCTTTTGAGCGCAGTACTGAGCCTGAAAAGCGTTTCCAACCCCACTTACAAGTAAAACTAGCTAAAATGTGCCTGGCTGCTGTTCACTGAAAAGCTCATTCTGGGTACATTTTTGGTATACATTTGCTTCTGCCGGGTCAGCTGAACAGTGAATTTCTACTTAACTACCCCCTATCAGGAGAGACCTCAGGGCTGCATCTTTTGAGCGCAGTACTGAGCCTGAAAACCGTTTACAACCCCAGTTACAAGTAAAACTAGCTAAAATGTGCCTGGCTGCTGTTCACTGAAAAGCTCATTCTGGGTAGGTACATTTTTGGTATACATTTGCTTCTGCCGGGTCAGCTGAGCAGTGAATTTCTACTTAACTATCTCCTATCAGGAGAGACCTCAGAGCTGCATCTTTTGAGCGCAGTACTGAGCCTGAAAAGCGTTTCCAACCCCACTTACAAGTAAAACTAGCTAAAATGTGCCTGGCTGCTGTTCACTGAAAAGCTCATTCTGGGTACATTTTTGGTATACATTTGCTTCTGCCGGGTCAGCTGAGCAGTGAATTTCTACTTAACTACCTCCTATCAGGAGAGATCTCAGGGCTGCATCTTTTGAGCGCAGTACTGAGCCTGAAAAGCTTTTACAACCCCACTTACAAGTAAAACTAGCTAAAATGTGCCTGGCTGCTGTTCACTGAAAAGCTCATTCTGGGTACATTTTTGGTATACAATTGCTTCTGCCGGGTCAGCTGAGCAGTGAATTTCTACTTAACTACCTCCTATCAAGAGAGACCTCAGGGCTGCATCTTTTGAGCGCAGTACTGAGCCTGAAAAGCGTTTACAACCCCACTTACAAGTAAAACTAGCTAAAATGTGCCTGGCTGCTGTTCACTGAAAAGCTCATTCTGGGTACATTTTTGATACATTTGCTTCTGCCGGGTCAGCTGAGCAGTGAATTTCTACTTAACTATCTCCTATCAGGAGAGACCTCAGGGCTGCATCTTTTGTGCGCAGTACTGAGCCTGAAAAGCGTTTACAACCCCACTTACAAGTAAAACTAGCTAAAATGTGCCTGGCTGCTGTTCACTGAAAAGCTTATTCTGGGTACATTTTTGGTATACATTTGCTTCTGCCGGGTCAGCTGAGCAGTGAATTTCTACTTAACTACCTCCTATCAGG
Source organism: Lissotriton vulgaris (assembly GCF_964263255.1). Taxonomy (NCBI): domain Eukaryota; kingdom Metazoa; phylum Chordata; class Amphibia; order Caudata; family Salamandridae; genus Lissotriton; species Lissotriton vulgaris. Next base: position 684,678 of record NW_028244806.1, on the reverse strand, counting down.
AGAGACCTCAGGGCTGCATCTTTTGAGCGCAGTACTGAGCCTGAAAACCGTTTACAACCCAACTTACAAGTAAAACTAGCTAAAATGTGCCTGGCTGCTGTTCACTGAAAAGCTCATTCTGGGTACATTTTTGGTATACATTTGCATCTGCCGGGTCAGCTGAGCAGTGACTTTCTACTTAACTATCTCCTATCAGGAGAGACCTCAGGGCTGCATCTTTTGAGCGCAGTACTGAGCCTGAAAAGCGTTTACAACCCAACTTACAAGTAAAACTAGCTAAAATGTGCCTGGCTGCTGTTCACTGAAAAGCTCATTCTGGGTACATTTTTGGTATACATTTGCTTCTGCCGGGTCAGCTGAGCAGTGAATTTCTACATAACTACCTCCTATCAGGAGAGACCTCAGGGCTGCATCTTTTGAGCGCAGTACTGAGCCTGAAAACCGTTTACAACCCCAGTTACAAGTAAAACTAGCTAAAATGTGCCTGGCTGCTGTTCACTGAAAAGCTCATTCTGGGTACATTTTTGGTATACATTTGCTTCTGCCGGGTCAGCAGAGCAGTGAATTTCTACTTAACTATCTCCTATCAAGAGAGACCTCAGGGCTGCATCTTTTGAGCACAGTACTGAGCCTGAAAAGTGTTTCCAACCCCACTTACAAGTAAAACTAGCTAAAATGTGCCTGGCTGCTGTTCACTGAAAAGCTCATTCTGGGTACATTTTTGGTATACATTTGCTTCTGCCGGGTCAGCTGAGCAGTGAATTTCTACTTAACTACCTCCTATCAGGAGTGACCTCAGGGCTGCATCTTTTGAGCGCAGTACTGAGCCTGAAAACCGTTTACAACCCAACTTACAAGTAAAACTAGCTAAAATGTGCCTGGCTGCTGTTCACTGAAAAGCTCATTCTGGGTACATTTTTGGTATACATTTGCATCTGCCGGGTCAGCTGAGCAGTGACTTTCTACTTAACTATCTCCTATCAGGAGAGACCTCAGGGCTGCATCTTTTGAGCGCAGTACTGAGCCTGAAAAGCGTTTACAACCCAACTTACAAGTAAAACTAGCTAAAATGTGCCTGGCTGCTGTTCACTGAAAAGCTCATTCTGGGTACATTTTTGGTATACATTTGCTTCTGCCGGGTCAGCTGAGCAGTGAATTTCTACATAACTACCTCCTATCAGGAGAGACCTCAGGGCTGCATCTTTTGAGCGCAGTACTGAGCCTGAAAACCGTTTACAACCCCAGTTACAAGTAAAACTAGCTAAAATGTGCCTGGCTGCTGTTCACTGAAAAGCTCATTCTGGATACATTTTTGGTATACATTTGCTTCTGCCGGGTCAGCAGAGCAGTGAATTTCTACTTAACTATCTCCTATCAAGAGAGACCTCAGGGCTGCATCTTTTGAGCGCAGTACTGAGCCTGAAAAGTGTTTCCAACCCCACTTACAAGTAAAACTAGCTAAAATGTGCCTGGCTGCTGTTCACTGAAAAGCTCATTCTGGGTACATTTTTGGTATACATTTGCTTCTGCCGGGTCAGCTGAGCAGTGAATTTCTACTTAACTACCTCCTATCAGGAGAGATCTCAGGGCTGCATCTTTTGAGCGCAGTACTGAGCCTGAAAAGCTTTTACAACCCCACTTACAAGTAAAACTAGCTAAAATGTGCCTGGCTGCTGTTCACTGAAAAGCTCATTCTGAGTACATTTTTGGTATACATTTGCTTCTGCCGGGTCAGCTGAGCAGTGAATTTCTACTTAACTACCTCCTATCAGGAGAGACCTCAGGGCTGCATCTTTTGAGCGCAGTACTGAGCCTGAAAAGCGTTTACAACCCCACTTACAAGTAAAACTAGCTAAAATGTGCCTGGCTGCTGTTCACTGAAAAGCTCATTCTGGGTATATTTTTGGTATACATTTGCTTCTGCCGGGTCAGCTGAGCAGTGAATTTCTACTTAACTACCTCCTATCAGGAGAGACCCCAGGGCTGCATCTTTTGAGCGCAGTACTGAGCCTGAAAAGCGTTTACAACCCCACTTACAAGTAAAACTAGCTAAAATGTGCCTGGCTGCTGTTCACTGAAAAGCTCATTCTGGGTACATTTTTGGTATACATTTGCTTCTGCCGGGTCAGCTGAGCAGTGAATTTCTACTTAACTACCTCCTATCAGGAGAGACCTCAGGGCTGCATCTTTTGAGCGCAGTACTGAGCCTGAAAAGCGTTTACAACCCCACTTACAAGTAAAACTAGCTAAAATGTGCCTGGCTGCTGTTCACTGAAAAGCTCATTCTGGTTACATTTTTGGTATACATTTGCTTCTGCCGGGTCAGCTGAGCAGTGAATTTCTACTTAACTATCTCCTATCAGGAGAGACCTCAGGGCTGCATCTTTTGAGAGCAGTACTGAGCCTGAAAAGCGTTTACAACCCCACTTACAAGTAAAACTAGCTAAAATGTGCCTGGCTGCTGTTCACTGAAAAGCTCATTCTGGGTACATTTTTGGTATACATTTGTTTCTGCCGGGTCAGCTGAGCAGTGAATTTCCACTTAACTACCTCCTATCAGGAGAGACCTCAGGGCTGCATCTTTTGAGCGCAGTACTGAGCCTGAAAAGCGTTTACAACCCCACTTACAAGTAGAACTAGCTAAAATGTGCCTGGCTGCTGTTCACTGAAAAGCTCATTCTGGGTACATTTTTGGTATACATTTGCTTCTGCCGGGTCAGCTGAGCAGTGAATTTCTACTTAACTACCTCCTATCAGGAGAGACCTCAGGGCTGCATCTTTTGAGCGCAGTACTGAGCTTGAAAAGCGTTTCCAACCCCAGTTACAAGTAAAACTAGCTCAAATGTGCCTGGCTGCTGTTCACTGAAAAGCTCATTCTGGGTACATTTTTGGTATACATTTGCTTCTGCCGGGTCAGCTGAGCAGTGAATTTCTACTTAACTACCTCCTATCAGGAGAGACCTCAGGGCTGCATCTTTTGAGCGCAGTACTGAGCCTGAAAAGCGTTTCCAACCCCACTTACAAGTAAAACTAGCTAAAATGTGCCTGGCTGCTGTTCACTGAAAAGCTCATTCTGGGTACATTTTTGGTATACATTTGCTTCTGCCGGGTCAGCTGAGCAGTGAATTTCTACTTAACTATCTCCTATCAGGAGAGACCTCAGGGCTGCATCTTTTGAGCGCAGTACTGAGCCTGAAAAGCGTTTACAACCCCACTTACAAGTAAAACTAGCTAAAATGTGCCTGGCTGCTGTTCACTGAAAAGCTCATTCTGGGTACATTTTTGGTATACATTTGCTTCTGCCGGGTCAGCTGAACAGTGAATTTCTACTTAACTACCCCCTATCAGGAGAGACCTCAGGGCTGCATCTTTTGAGCGCAGTACTGAGCCTGAAAAGCGTTTACAACCCCACTTACAAGTAAAACTAGCTAAAATGTGCCTGGCTGCTGTTCACTGAAAAGCTCATTCTGGGTACATTTTTGGTATACATTTGCTTCCGCCGGGTCAGCTGAGCAGTGAATTTCTACTTAACTACCTCCTATCAGGAGAGACCTCAGGGCTGCATCTTTTGAGGGCAGTATTGAGCCTAAAAAGCGTTTACAACCCCACTTACAAGTAAAACTAGCTCAAATGTGCCTGGCTGCTGTTCACTGAAAAGCTCATTCTGAGTACATTTTTGGTATACATTTGCTTCTGCCGGGTCAGCTGAGCAGTGAATTTCTACTTAACTACCTCCTATCAGGAGAGACCTCAGGGCTGCATCTTTTGAGCGCAGTACTGAGCCTGAAAAGCGTTTACAACCCCACTTACAAGTAAAACTAGCTAAAATGTGCCTGGCTGCTGTTCACTGAAAAGCTCATTCTGGGTATATTTTTGGTATACATTTGCTTCTGCCGGGTCAGCTGAGCAGTGAATTTCTACTTAACTACCTCCTATCAGGAGAGACCCCAGGGCTGCATCTTTTGAGCGCAGTACTGAGCCTGAAAAGCGTTTACAACCCCACTTACAAGTAAAACTAGCTAAAATGTGCCTGGCTGCTGTTCACTGAAAAGCTCATTCTGGGTACATTTTTGGTATACATTTGCTTCTGCCGGGTCAGCTGAGCAGTGAATTTCTACTTAACTACCTCCTATCAGGAGAGACCTCAGGGCTGCATCTTTTCAGTGCAGTACTGAGCCTGAAAAGCGTTTACAACCCCACTTACAAGTAAAACTAGCTAAAATGTGCCTGGCTGCTGTTCACTGAAAAGCTCATTCTGGGTACATTTTTGGTATACATTTGCTTCTGCCGGGTCAGCTGAGCAGTGAATTTCTACTTAACTATCTCCTATCAGGAGAGACCTCAGGGCTGCATCTTTTGAGCGCAGTACTGAGCCTGAAAAGCGTTTCCAACCCCACTTACAAGTAAAACTAGCTAAAATGTGCCTGGCTGCTGTTCACTGAAAAGCTCATTCTGGGTACATTTTTGGTATACATTTGCTTCTGCCGGGTCAGCTGAACAGTGAATTTCTACTTAACTACCCCCTATCAGGAGAGACCTCAGGGCTGCATCTTTTGAGCGCAGTACTGAGCCTGAAAACCGTTTACAACCCCAGTTACAAGTAAAACTAGCTAAAATGTGCCTGGCTGCTGTTCACTGAAAAGCTCATTCTGGGTAGGTACATTTTTGGTATACATTTGCTTCTGCCGGGTCAGCTGAGCAGTGAATTTCTACTTAACTATCTCCTATCAGGAGAGACCTCAGAGCTGCATCTTTTGAGCGCAGTACTGAGCCTGAAAAGCGTTTCCAACCCCACTTACAAGTAAAACTAGCTAAAATGTGCCTGGCTGCTGTTCACTGAAAAGCTCATTCTGGGTACATTTTTGGTATACATTTGCTTCTGCCGGGTCAGCTGAGCAGTGAATTTCTACTTAACTACCTCCTATCAGGAGAGATCTCAGGGCTGCATCTTTTGAGCGCAGTACTGAGCCTGAAAAGCTTTTACAACCCCACTTACAAGTAAAACTAGCTAAAATGTGCCTGGCTGCTGTTCACTGAAAAGCTCATTCTGGGTACATTTTTGGTATACATTTGCTTCTGCCGGGTCAGCTGAGCAGTGAATTTCTACTTAACTACCTCCTATCAGGAGAGACCTCAGGGCTGCATCTTTTGAGCGCAGTACTGAGCCTGAAAAGCGTTTACAACCCCACTTACAAGTAAAACTAGCTAAAATGTGCCTGGCTGCTGTTCACTGAAAAGCTCATTCTGGGTACATTTTTGATACATTTGCTTCTGCCGGGTCAGCTGAGCAGTGAATTTCTACTTAACTATCTCCTATCAGGAGAGACCTCAGGGCTGCATCTTTTGTGCGCAGTACTGAGCCTGAAAAGCGTTTACAACCCCACTTACAAGTAAAACTAGCTAAAATGTGCCTGGCTGCTGTTCACTGAAAAGCTTATTCTGGGTACATTTTTGGTATACATTTGCTTCTGCCGGGTCAGCTGAGCAGTGAATTTCTACTTAACTACCTCCTATCAGGAGAGACCTCAGGGCTGCATCTTTTGAGCGCAGTACTGAGCCTGAAAACCGTTTACAACCCAACTTACAAGTAAAACTAGCTAAAATGTGCCTGGCTGCTGTTCACTGAAAAGCTCATTCTGGGTACATTTTTGGTATACATTTGCTTCTGCCGGGTCAGCTGAGCAGTGAATTTCTACATAACTACCTCCTATCAGGAGAGACCTCAGGGCTGCATCTTTTGAGCGCAGTACTGAGCCTGAAAACCGTTTACAACCCCAGTTACAAGTAAAACTAGCTAAAATGTGCCTGGCTGCTGTTCACTGAAAAGCTCATTCTGGGTACATTTTTGGTATACATTTGCTTCTGCCGGGTCAGCAGAGCAGTGAATTTCTACTTAACTATCTCCTATCAAGAGAGACCTCAGGGCTGCATCTTTTGAGCACAGTACTGAGCCTGAAAAGTGTTTCCAACCCCACTTACAAGTAAAACTAGCTAAAATGTGCCTGGCTGCTGTTCACTGAAAAGCTCATTCTGGGTACATTTTTGGTATACATTTGCTTCTGCCGGGTCAGCTGAGCAGTGAATTTCTACTTAACTACCTCCTATCAGGAGAGACCTCAGGGCTGCATCTTTTGAGCGCAGTACTGAGCCTGAAAACCGTTTACAACCCCACTTACAAGTAAAAGTAGCTAAGATGTGCCTGGCTGCTGTTTACTGAAAAGCTCATTCTGGTACATTTTTGGTATACATTTGCTTCTGCCGGGTCAGCTGAGCAGTGAATTTCTACTTAACTACCTCCTATCAGGAGAGATCTCAGGGCTGCATCTTTTGAGTGCAGTACTGAGCCTGAAAAGCTTTTACAACCCCACTTACAATTAAAACTAGCTAAAATGTGCCTGGCTGCTGTTCACTGAAAAGCTCATTCTGAGTACATTTTTGGTATACATTTGCTTCTGCCGGGTCAGCTGAGCAGTGAATTTCTACTTAACTACCTCCTATCAGGAGAGACCTCAGGGCTGCATCTTTTGAGCGCAGTACTGAGCCTGAAAAGCGTTTACAACCCCACTTACAAGTAAAACTAGCTAAAATGTGCCTGGCTGCTGTTCACTGAAAAGCTCATTCTGGGTATATTTTTGGTATACATTTGCTTCTGCCGGGTCAGCTGAGCAGTGAATTTCTACTTAACTACCTCCTATCAGGAGAGACCCCAGGGCTGCATCTTTTGAGCGCAGTACTGAGCCTGAAAAGCGTTTACAACCCCACTTACAAGTAAAACTAGCTAAAATATGCCTGGCTGCTGTTCACTGAAAAGCTCATTCTGGGTACATTTTTGGTATACATTTGCTTCTGCCGGGTCAGCTGAGCAGTGAATTTCTACTTAACTACCTCCTATCAGGAGAGACCTCAGGGCTGCATCTTTTGAGCGCAGTACTGAGCCTGAAAAGCGTTTACAACCCCACTTACAAGTAAAACTAGCTAAAATGTGCCTGGCTGCTGTTCACTGAAAAGCTCATTCTGGTTACATTTTTGGTATACATTTGCTTCTGCCGGGTCAGCTGAGCAGTGAATTTCTACTTAACTATCTCCTATCAGGAGAGACCTCAGGGCTGCATCTTTTGAGAGCAGTACTGAGCCTGAAAAGCGTTTACAACCCCACTTACAAGTAAAACTAGCTAAAATGTGCCTGGCTGCTGTTCACTGAAAAGCTCATTCTGGGTACATTTTTGGTATACATTTGCTTCTGCCGGGTCAGCTGAGCAGTGAATTTCCACTTAACTACCTCCTATCAGGAGAGACCTCAGGGCTGCATCTTTTGAGCGCAGTACTGAGCCTGAAAAGCGTTTACAACCCCACTTACAAGTAGAACTAGCTAAAATGTGCCTGGCTGCTGTTCACTGAAAAGCTCATTCTGGGTACATTTTTGGTATACATTTGCTTCTGCCGGGTCAGCTGAGCAGTGAATTTCTACTTAACTACCTCCTATCAGGAGAGACCTCAGGGCTGCATCTTTTGAGCGCAGTACTGAGCCTGAAAAGCGTTTCCAACCCCAGTTACAAGTAAAACTAGCTAAAATGTGCCTGGCTGCTGTTCACTGAAAAGCTCATTCTGCGTACATTTTTGGTATACATTTGCTTCTGCCGGGTCAGCTGAGCAGTGAATTTCTACTTAACTATCTCCTATCAGGAGAGACCTCAGGGCTGCATCTTTTGAGCGCAGTACTGAGCCTGAAAAGCGTTTACAACCCCACTTACAAGTAAAACTAGCTAAAATGTGCCTGGCTGCTGTTCACTGAAAAGCTCATTCTGCGTACATTTTTGGTATACATTTGCTTCTGCCGGGTCAGCTGAGCAGTGAATTTCTACTTAACTACCTCCTATCAGGGAGACCTCAGGGCTGCATCTTTTGAGCGCAGTACTGAGCCTGAAAAGCGTTTACAACCCCACTTACAAGTAAAACTAGCTAAAATGTGCCTGGCTGCTGTTCACTGAAAAGCTCATTCTGGTACATTTTTGGTATACATTTGCTTCTGCCGGGTCAGCAGAGCAGTGAATTTCTACTTAACTACCTCCTATCAGGAGAGACCTCAGGGCTGCATCTTTTCAGTGCAGTACTGAGCCTGAAAAGCGTTTACAACCCCACTTACAAGTAAAACTAGCTAAAATGTGCCTGGCTGCTGTTCACTGAAAAGCTCATTCTGGGTACATGTTTGGTATACATTTGCTTCTGCCGGGTCAGCTGAGCAGTGAATTTCTACTTAACTACCTCCTATCAGGAGAGACCTCAGGGCTGCATCTTTTGAGCGCAGTACTGAGCTTGAAAAGCGTTTCCAACCCCAGTTACAAGTAAAACTAGCTCAAATGTGCCTGGCTGCTGTTCACTGAAAAGCTCATTCTGGGTACATTTTTGGTATACATTTGCTTCTGCCGGGTCAGCTGAGCAGTGAATTTCTACTTAACTACCTCCTATCAGGAGAGACCTCAGGGCTGCATCTTTTGAGCGCAGTACTGAGCCTGAAAAGCGTTTCCAACCCCACTTACAAGTAAAACTAGCTAAAATGTGCCTGGCTGCTGTTCACTGAAAAGCTCATTCTGGGTACATTTTTGGTATACATTTGCTTCTGCCGGGTCAGCTGAGCAGTGAATTTCTACTTAACTATCTCCTATCAGGAGAGACCTCAGGGCTGCATCTTTTGAGCGCAGTACTGAGCCTGAAAAGCGTTTACAACCCCACTTACAAGTAAAACTAGCTAAAATGTGCCTGGCTGCTGTTCACTGAAAAGCTCATTCTGGGTACATTTGTGGTATACATTTGCTTCTGCCGGGTCAGCTGAACAGTGAATTTCTACTTAACTACCCCCTATCAGGAGAGACCTCAGGGCTGCATCTTTTGAGCGCAGTACTGAGCCTGAAAAGCGTTTACAACCCCACTTACAAGTAAAACTAGCTAAAATGTGCCTGGCTGCTGTTCACTGAAAAGCTCATTCTGGGTACATTTTTGGTATACATTTGCTTCCGCCGGGTCAGCTGAGCAGTGAATTTCTACTTAACTACCTCCTATCAGGAGAGACCTCAGGGCTGCATCTTTTGAGGGCAGTATTGAGCCTAAAAAGCGTTTACAACCCCACTTACAAGTAAAACTAGCTCAAATGTGCCTGGCTGCTGTTCACTGAAAAGCTCATTCTGAGTACATTTTTGGTATACATTTGCTTCTGCCGGGTCAGCTGAGCAGTGAATTTCTACTTAACTACCTCCTATCAGGAGAGACCTCAGGGCTGCATCTTTTGAGCGCAGTACTGAGCCTGAAAAGCGTTTACAACCCCACTTACAAGTAAAACTAGCTAAAAGGTGCATGGCTGCTGTTCACTGAAAAGCTCATTCTGGGTATATTTTTGGTATACATTTGCTTCTGCCGGGTCAGCTGAGCAGTGAATTTCTACTTAACTACCTCCTATCAGGAGAGACCCCAGGGCTGCATCTTTTGAGCGCAGTACTGAGCCTGAAAAGCGTTTACAACCCCACTTACAAGTAAAACTAGCTAAAATGTGCCTGGCTGCTGTTCACTGAAAAGCTCATTCTGGGTACATTTTTGGTATACATTTGCTTCTGCCGGGTCAGCTGAGCAGTGAATTTCTACTTAACTACCTCCTATCAGGAGAGACCTCAGGGCTGCATCTTTTCAGTGCAGTACTGAGCCTGAAAAGCGTTTACAACCCCACTTACAAGTAAAACTAGCTAAAATGTGCCTGGCTGCTGTTCACTGAAAAGCTCATTCTGGGTACATTTTTGGTATACATTTGCTTCTGCCGGGTCAGCTGAGCAGTGAATTTCTACTTAACTATCTCCTATCAGGAGAGACCTCAGGGCTGCATCTTTTGAGCGCAGTACTGAGCCTGAAAAGCGTTTCCAACCCCACTTACAAGTAAAACTAGCTAAAATGTGCCTGGCTGCTGTTCACTGAAAAGCTCATTCTGGGTACATTTTTGGTATACATTTGCTTCTGCCGGGTCAGCTGAACAGTGAATTTCTACTTAACTACCCCCTATCAGGAGAGACCTCAGGGCTGCATCTTTTGAGCGCAGTACTGAGCCTGAAAAGCGTTTACAACCCCACTTACAAGTAAAACTAGCTAAAATGTGCCTGGCTGCTGTTCACTGAAAAGCTCATTCTGGGTACATTTTTGGTATACATTTGCTTCCGCCGGGTCAGCTGAGCAGTGAATTTCTACTTAACTACCTCCTATCAGGAGAGACCTCAGGGCTGCATCTTTTGAGCGCAGTACTGAGCCTAAAAAGCGTTTACAACCCCAGTTACAAGTAAAACTAGCTAAAATGTGCCTGGCTGCTGTTCACTGAAAAGCTTATTCTGGGTACATTTTTGGTATACATTTGCTTCTGCCGGGTCAGCTGAGCAGTGAATTTCTACTTAACTATCTCCTATCAGGAGAGACCTCAGGGCTGCATCTTTTGAGGGCAGTACTGAGCCTGAAAAGCGTTTACAACCCCACTTACAAGTAAAACTAGCTAAAATGTGCCTGGATGCTGTTCACTGAAAAGCTCATTCTGGGTACATTTTTGGTATACATTTGCTTCTGCCGGGTCAGCTGAGCAGTGAATTTCTACTTAAATACCTCCTATCAGGAGAGACCTCAGGGCTGCATCTTTTGAGCGCAGTACTGAGCCTGAAAAGCGTTTACAACCCCACTTACAAGTAAAACTAGCTAAAATGTGCCTGGCTGCTGTTCACTGAAAAGCTCATTCTGGGTACATTTTTGGTATACATTTGCTTCTGCCGGGTCAGCTGAGCAGTGAATTTCTACTTAACTACCTCCTATCAGGAGAGACCTCAGGTCTGCATCTTTTGAGCGCAGTACTGAGCCTGAAAAGCGTTTACAACCCCACTTACAAGTAAAACTAGCTAAAATGTGCCTGGCTGCTGTTCACTGAAAAGCTCATTCTGGTTACATTTTTGGTATACATTTGCTTCTGCCGGGTCAGCTGAGCAGTGAATTTCTACTTAACTACCTCCTATCAGGAGAGACCTCAGGGCTGCATCTTTTGAGCACAGTACTGAGCCTGAAAAGCGTTTACAACCCCACTTACAAGTAAAACTAGCTAAAATGTGCCTGGCTGCTGTTCACTGAAAAGCTCATTCTGGGTACATTTTTGATACATTTGCTTCTGCCGGGTCAGCTGAGCAGTGAATTTCTACTTAACTATCTCCTATCAGGAGAGACCTCAGGGCTGCATCTTTTGTGCGCAGTACTGAGCCTGAAAAGCGTTTACAACTCCACTTACAAGTAAAACTAGCTAAAATGTGCCTGGCTGCTGTTCACTGAAAAGCTTATTCTGGGTACATTTTTGGTATACATTTGCTTCTGCCGGGTCAGCTGAGCAGTGAATTTCTACTTAACTATCTCCTATCAAGAGAGACCTCAGGGCTGCATCTTTTGAGCGCAGTACTGAGCCTGAAAAGTGTTTCCAACCCCACTTACAAGTAAAACTAGCTAAAATGTGCCTGGCTGCTGTTCACTGAAAAGCTCATTCTATGTACATTTTTGGTATACATTTGCTTCTGCCGGGTCAGCTGAGCAGTGAATTTCTACATAACTACCTCCTATCAGGAGAGACCTCAGGGCTGCATCTTTTGAGCGCAGTACTGAGCCTGAAAACCGTTTACAACCCCAGTTACAAGTAAAACTAGCTAAAATGTGCCTGGCTGCTGTTCACTGAAAAGCTCATTCTGGGTACATTTTTGGTATACATTTGCTTCTGCCGGGTCAGCTGAGCAGTGAATTTCTACTTAACTACCTCCTATCAAGAGAGACCTCAGGGCTGCATCTTTTGAGCGCAGTACTGAGCCTGAAAACCGTTTACAACCCCACTTACAAGTAAAACTAGCTAAAATGTGCCTGGCTGCTGTTCACTGAAAAGCTCATTCTGGGTACATTTTTGGTATACATTTGCTTCTGCCGGGTCAGCTGAGCAGTGAATTTCTACTTAACTACCTCCTATCAGGGAGAGACCTCAGGGCTGCATCTTTTGAGCGCAGTACTGAGCCTGAAAACCGTTTACAACCCCAGTTACAAGTAAAACTAGCTAAAATGTGCCTGGCTGCTGTTCACTGAAAAGCTTATTCTGGTACATTTTTGGTATACATTTGCTTCTGCCGGGTCAGCTGAGCAGTGAATTTCTACTTAACTACCTCCTATCAGGAGAGACCTCAGGGCTGCATCTTTTGAGCGCAGTACTGAGCCTGAAAACCGTTTACAACCCCAGTTACAAGTAAAACTAGCTAAAATGTGCCTGGCTGCTGTTCACTGAAAAGCTCATTCTGGGTACATTTTTGGTATACATTTGCTTCTGCCGGGTCAGCAGAGCAGTGAATTTCTACTTAACTATCTCCTATCAAGAGAGACCTCAGGGCTGCATCTTTTGAGCGCAGTACTGAGCCTGAAAAGTGTTTCCAACCCCACTTACAAGTAAAACTAGCTAAAATGTGCCTGGCTGCTGTTCACTGAAAAGCTCATTCTGGGTACATTTTTGGTATACATTTGCTTCTGCCGGGTCAGCTGAGCAGTGAATTTCTACTTAACTACCTCCTATCAGGAGAGACCTCAGGGCTGCATCTTTTGAGCGCTGTACTGAGCCTGAAAACCGTTTACAACCCCAGTTACAAGTAAAACTAGCTAAAATGTGCCTGGCTGCTGTTCACTGAAAAGCTCATTCTGGGTACATTTTTGGTATACATTTGCTTCTGCCGGGACAGCTGAGCAGTGAATTTCTACTTAACTACCTCCTATCAGGAGAGACCTCAGGGCTGCATCTTTTGAGCGCAGTACTGAGCCTGAAAACCGTTTACAACCCCACTTACAAGTAAAACTAGCTAAAATGTGCCTGGCTGCTGTTCACTGAAAAGCTCATTCTGGGTACATTTTTGGTATACAGTTGCTTCTGCCGGGTCAGCTGAGCAGTGAATTTCTACATAACTACCTCCTATCAGGAGAGACCTCAGGGCTGCATCTTTTGAGCGCAGTACTGAGCCTGAAAACCGTTTACAACCCCAGTTACAAGTAAAACTAGCTAAAATGTGCCTGGCTGCTGTTCACTGAAAAGCTCATTCTGGGTACATTTTTGGTATACATTTGCTTCTGCCGGGTCAGCTGAGCAGCGAATTTCTATTTAACCACCTGCTATCATGAGAGACCTCAGGCTGCATGTTTTAAGCCCAGTACTGATCCTGAAAAGCGTTTCCAACCCCACTTACAAGTAAAACTAGCTAAAATGTGCCTGGCTGCTGTTCACTGAAAAGCTCATTCTGGGTACGTTTTTGGTATACATTTGCTTCTGCCGGGTCAGCTGAGCAGTGAATTTCTACTTAACTATCTCCTATCAGGAGAGACCTCAGGGCTGCATCTTTTGAGGGCAGTACTGAGCCTGAAAAGCGTTTACAACCCCACTTACAAGTAAAACTAGCTAAAATGTGCCTGGCTGCTGTTCACTGAAAAGCTCATTCTGGGTACATTTTTGGTATACATTTGCTTCTGCCGGGTCAGCTGAGCAGTGAATTTCTACTTAACTATCTCCTATCAGGAGAGACCTCAGGGTTGCATCTTTTGAGCGCAGTACTGAGCCTGAAAAGCGTTTACAACCCCACTTACAAGTAAAACTAGCTAAAATGTGCCTGGCTGCTGTTCACTGAAAAGCTCATTCTGGGTACATTTTTGGTATACATTTGCTTCTGCCGGGTCAGCTGAGCAGTGAATTTCTACTTAACTGCCTCCTATCAGGAGAGACCTCAGGCTGCATCTTTTGAGCGCAGTACTGAGCCTGAAAAGCGTTTCCAACCCCAGTTACAAGTAAAACTAGCTAAAATGTGCCTGGCTGCTGTTCACTGAAAAGCTCATTCTGCGTACATTTTTGGTATACATTTGCTTCTGCCGGGTCAGCTGAGCAGTGAATTTCTACTTAACTACCTCCTATCAGGAGAGACCTCAGGGCTGCATCTTTTGAGCGCAGTACTGAGCCTGAAAAGCGTTTACAACCCCACTTACAAGTAAAACTAGCTAAAATGTGCCTGGCTGCTGTTCACTGAAAAGCTCATTCTGGTACATTTTTGGTATACATTTGCTTCTGCCGGGTCAGCTGAGCAGTGAATTTCTACTTAACTACCTCCTATCAGGAGAGACCTCAGGGTTGCATCTTTTCAGTGCAGTACTGAGCCTGAAAAGCGTTTACAACCCCACTTACAAGTAAAACTAGCTAAAATGTGCCTGGCTGCTGTTCACAGAAAAGCTCATTCTGGGTACATTTTTGGTATACATTTGCTTCTGCCGGGTCAGCTGAGCAGTGAATTTCTACTTAACTACCTCCTATCAGGAGAGACCTCAGGGCTGCATCTTTTGAGCGCAGTACTGAGCCTGAAAAGCGTTTACAACCCCACTTACAAGTAGAACTAGCTAAAATGTGCCTGGCTGCTGTTCACTGAAAAGCTCATTCTGGGTACATTTTTGGTATACATTTGCTTCTGCCGGGTCAGCTGAGCAGTGAATTTCTACTTAACTACCTCCTATCAGGAGAGACCTCAGGGCTGCATCTTTTGAGCGCAGTACTGAGCTTGAAAAGCGTTTCCAACCCCAGTTACAAGTAAAACTAGCTCAAATGTGCCTGGCTGCTGTTCACTGAAAAGCTCATTCTGGGTACATTTTTGGTATACATTTGCTTCTGCCGGGTCAGCTGAGCAGTGAATTTCTACTTAACTACCTCCTATCAGGAGAGACCTCAGGGCTGCATCTTTTGAGCGCAGTACTGAGCCTGAAAAGCGTTTCCAACCCCACTTACAAGTAAAACTAGCTAAAATGTGCCTGGCTGCTGTTCACTGAAAAGCTCATTCTGGGTACATTTTTGGTATACATTTGCTTCTGCCGGGTCAGCTGAGCAGTGAATTTCTACTTAACTACCTCCTATCAGGAGAGACCTCAGGGCTGCATCTTTTGAGCGCAGTACTGAGCCTGAAAACCGTTTACAACCCCACTTACAAGTAAAAGTAGCTAAAATGTGCCTGGCTGCTGTTCACTGAAAAGCTCATTCTGGTACATTTTTGGTATACATTTGCTTCTGCCGGGTCAGCTGAGCAGTGAATTTCTACTTAACTACCTCCTATCAGGAGAGATCTCAGGGCTGCATCTTTTGAGCGCAGTACTGAGCCTGAAAAGCTTTTACAACCCCACTTACAAGTAAAACTAGCTAAAATGTGCCTGGCTGCTGTTCACTGAAAAGCTCATTCTGGGTACATTTTTGGTATACATTTGCATCTGCCGGGTCAGCTGAGCAGTGAATTTCTACTTAACTATCTCCTATCAGGAGAGACCTCAGGGCTGCATCTTTTGAGCGCAGTACTGAGCCTGAAAACCGTTTACAACCCCAGTTACAAGTAAAACTAGCTAAAATGTGCCTGGCTGCTGTTCACTGAAAAGCTCATTCTGGGTACATTTTTGGTATACATTTGCTTCTGCCGGGTCAGCAGAGCAGTGAATTTCTACTTAACTATCTCCTATCAAGAGAGACCTCAGGGCTGCATCTTTTGAGCGCAGTACTGAGCCTGAAAAGTGTTTCCAACCCCACTTACAAGTAAAACTAGCTAAAATGTGCCTGGCTGCTGTTCACTGAAAAGCTCATTCTGGGTACATTTTTGGTATACATTTGCTTCTGCCGGGTCAGCTGAGCAGTGAATTTCTACTTAACTACCTCCTATCAGGAGAGACCTCAGGGCTGCATCTTTTGAGCGCTGTACTGAGCCTGAAAACCGTTTACAACCCCAGTTACAAGTAAAACTAGCTAAAATGTGCCTGGCTGCTGTTCACTGAAAAGCTCATTCTGGGTACATTTTTGGTATACATTTGCTTCTGCCGGGACAGCTGAGCAGTGAATTTCTACTTAACTACCTCCTATCAGGAGAGACCTCAGGGCTGCATCTTTTGAGCGCAGTACTGAGCCTGA
This sequence comes from Lissotriton vulgaris, assembly GCF_964263255.1. Taxonomy (NCBI): domain Eukaryota; kingdom Metazoa; phylum Chordata; class Amphibia; order Caudata; family Salamandridae; genus Lissotriton; species Lissotriton vulgaris. The sequence goes on along the minus strand of NW_028244806.1, from coordinate 668,684 downwards.
AAACCGTTTACAACCCCACTTACAAGTAAAACTAGCTAAAATGTGCCTGGCTGCTGTTCACTGAAAAGCTCATTCTGGGTACATTTTTGGTATACAGTTGCTTCTGCCGGGTCAGCTGAGCAGTGAATTTCTACATAACTACCTCCTATCAGGAGAGACCTCAGGGCTGCATCTTTTGAGCGCAGTACTGAGCCTGAAAACCGTTTACAACCCCAGTTACAAGTAAAACTAGCTAAAATGTGCCTGGCTGCTGTTCACTGAAAAGCTCATTCTGGGTACATTTTTGGTATACATTTGCTTCTGCCGGGTCAGCTGAGCAGCGAATTTCTATTTAACCACCTGCTATCATGAGAGACCTCAGGCTGCATGTTTTAAGCCCAGTACTGATCCTGAAAAGCGTTTCCAACCCCACTTACAAGTAAAACTAGCTAAAATGTGCCTGGCTGCTGTTCACTGAAAAGCTCATTCTGGGTACATTTTTGGTATACATTTGCTTCTGCCGGGTCAGCTGAGCAGTGAATTTCTACTTAACTATCTCCTATCAGGAGAGACCTCAGGGCTGCATCTTTTGAGGGCAGTACTGAGCCTGAAAAGCGTTTACAACCCCACTTACAAGTAAAACTAGCTAAAATGTGCCTGGCTGCTGTTCACTGAAAAGCTCATTCTGGGTACATTTTTGGTATACATTTGCTTCTGCCGGGTCAGCTGAGCAGTGAATTTCTACTTAACTATCTCCTATCAGGAGAGACCTCAGGGCTGCATCTTTTGAGCGCAGTACTGAGCCTGAAAAGCGTTTACAACCCCACTTACAAGTAAAACTAGCTAAAATGTGCCTGGCTGCTGTTCACTGAAAAGCTCATTCTGGGTACATTTTTGGTATACATTTGCTTCTGCCGGGTCAGCTGAGCAGTGAATTTCTACTTAACTGCCTCCTATCAGGAGAGACCTCAGGCTGCATCTTTTGAGCGCAGTACTGAGCCTGAAAAGCGTTTCCAACCCCAGTTACAAGTAAAACTAGCTAAAATGTGCCTGGCTGCTGTTCACTGAAAAGCTCATTCTGCGTACATTTTTGGTATACATTTGCTTCTGCCGGGTCAGCTGAGCAGTGAATTTCTACTTAACTACCTCCTATCAGGAGAGACCTCAGGGCTGCATCTTTTGAGCGCAGTACTGAGCCTGAAAAGCGTTTCCAACCCCACTTACAAGTAAAACTAGCTAAAATGTGCCTGGCTGCTGTTCACTGAAAAGCTCATTCTGGGTACATTTTTGGTATACATTTGCTTCTGCCGGGTCAGCTGAGCAGTGAATTTCTACTTAACTATCTCCTATCAGGAGAGACCTCAGGGCTGCATCTTTTGAGCGCAGTACTGAGCCTGAAAAGCGTTTCCAACCCCACTTACAAGTGAAACTAGCTAAAATGTGCCTGGCTGCTGTTCACTGAAAAGCTCATTCTGGGTACATTTTTGGTATACATTTGCTTCTGCCGGGTCAGCTGAACAGTGAATTTCTACTTAACTACCCCCTATCAGGAGAGACCTCAGGGCTGCATCTTTTGAGCGCAGTACTGAGCCTGAAAAGCGTTTACAACCCCACTTACAAGTAAAACTAGCTAAAATGTGCCTGGCTGCTGTTCACTGAAAAGCTCATTCTGGGTACATTTTTAGTATACATTTGCTTCCGCCGGGTCAGCTGAGCAGTGAATTTCTACTTAACTACCTCCTATCAGGAGAGACCTCAGGGCTGCATCTTTTGAGCGCAGTACTGAGCCTAAAAAGCGTTTACAACCCCAGTTACAAGTAAAACTAGCTAAAATGTGCCTGGCTGCTGTTCACTGAAAAGCTCATTCTGGGTACATTTTTGGTATACATTTGCTTCTGCCGGGTCAGCTGAGCAGTGAATTTCTACTTAACTATCTCCTATCAGGAGAGACCTCAGGGCTGCATCTTTTGAGCGCAGTACTGAGCCTGAAAAGCGTTTACAACCCCACTTACAAGTAAAACTAGCTAAAATGTGCCTGGCTGCTGTTCACTGAAAAGCTCATTCTGGGTACATTTTTGATACATTTGCTTCTGCCGGGTCAGCTGAGCAGTGAATTTCTACTTAACTATCTCCTATCAGGAGAGACCTCAGGGCTGCATCTTTTGTGCGCAGTACTGAGCCTGAAAAGCGTTTACAACCCCACTTCCAAGTAAAACTAGCTAAAATGTGCCTGGCTGCTGTTCACTGAAAAGCTTATTCTGGGTACATTTTTGGTATACATTTGCTTCTGCCGGGTCAGCTGAGCAGTGAATTTCTACTTAACTACCTCCTATCAGGAGAGACCTCAGGGCTGCATCTTTTGAGCACAGTACTGAGCCTAAAAAGCGTTTACAACCCCAGTTACAAGTAAAACTAGCTAAAATGTGCCTGGCTGCTGTTCACTGAAAAGCTTATTCTGGGTACATTTTTGGTATACATTTGCTTCTGCCGGGTCAGCTGAGCAGTGAATTTCTACTTAACTATCTCCTATCAGGAGAGACCTCAGGGCTGCACCTTTTGAGCGCAGTACTGAGCCTGAAAAGCGTTTACAACCCCACTTACAAGTAAAACTAGCTAAAATGTGCCTGGCTGCTGTTCACTGAAAAGCTCATTCTGGGTACATTTTTGGTATACATTTGCTTCTGCCGGGTCAGCTGAGCAGTGAATTTCTACTTAACTATCTCCTATCAGGAGAGACCTCAGGGCTGCATCTTTTGAGCGCAGTACTGAGCCTGAAAAGCGTTTACAACCCCACTTACAAGTAAAACTAGCTAAAATGTGCCTGGCTGCTGTTCACTGAAAAGCTCATTCTGGGTACATTTTTGGTATACATTTGCTTCTGCCAGGTCAGCTGAGCAGTGAATTTCTACTTAACTACCTCCTATCAGGAGAGACCTCAGGGCTGCATCTTTTGTGCGCAGTACTGAGCCTGAAAAGCGTTTACAACCCCACTTACAAGTAAAACTAGCTAAAATGTGCCTGGCTGCTGTTCACTGAAAAGCTTATTCTGGGTACATTTTTGGTATACATTTGCTTCTGCCGGGTCAGCTGAGCAGTGAATTTCTACTTAACTACCTCCTATCAGGAGAGACCTCAGGGCTGCATCTTTTGAGCGCAGTACTGAGCCTGAAAACCGTTTACAACCCCAGTTACAAGTAAAACTAGCTAAAATGTGCCTGGCTGCTGTTCACTGAAAAGCTCATTCTGGGTAGGTACATTTTTGGTATACATTTGCTTCTGCCGGGTCAGCTGAGCAGTGAATTTCTACTTAACTACCTCCTATCAGGAGTGACCTCAGGGCTGCATCTTTTGAGCGCAGTACTGAGCCTGAAAACCGTTTACAACCCCACTTACAAGTAAAAGTAGCTAAAATGTGCCTGGCTGCTGTTCACTGAAAAGCTCATTCTGGTACATTTTTGGTATACATTTGCTTCTGCCGGGTCAGCTGAGCAGTGAATTTCTACTTAACTACCTCCTATCAGGAGAGATCTCAGGGCTGCATCTTTTGAGCGCAGTACTGAGCCTGAAAAGCTTTTACAACCCCACTTACAAGTAAAACTAGCTAAAATGTGCCTGGCTGCTGTTCACTGAAAAGCTCATTCTGGGTACATTTTTGATACATTTGCTTCTGCCGGGTCAGCTGAGCAGTGAATTTCTACTTAACTATCTCCTATCAGGAGAGACCTCAGGGCTGCATCTTTTGAGCGCAGTACTGAGCCTGAAAACCGTTTACAACCCCACTTACAAGTAAAACTAGCTAAAATGTGCCTGGCTGCTGTTCACTGAAAAGCTCATTCTGGGTACATTTTTGGTATACATTTGCTTCTGCCGGGTCAGCAGAGCAGTGAATTTCTACTTAACTATCTCCTATCAAGAGAGACCTCAGGGCTGCATCTTTTGAGCGCAGTACTGAGCCTGAAAAGTGTTTCCAACCCCACTTACAAGTAAAACTAGCTAAAATGTGCCTGGCTGCTGTTCACTGAAAAGCTCATTCTGGGTACATTTTTGGTATACATTTGCTTCTGCCGGGTCAGCTGAGCAGTGAATTTCTACTTAACTACCTCCTATCAGGAGAGACCTCAGGGCTGCATCTTTTGAGCGCTGTACTGAGCCTGAAAACCGTTTACAACCCCAGTTACAAGTAAAACTAGCTAAAATGTGCCTGGCTGCTGTTCACTGAAAAGCTCATTCTGGGTACATTTTTGGTATACATTTGCTTCTGCCGGGACAGCTGAGCAGTGAATTTCTACTTAACTACCTCCTATCAGGAGAGACCTCAGGGCTGCATCTTTTGAGCGCAGTACTGAGCCTGAAAACCGTTTACAACCCCACTTACAAGTAAAACTAGCTAAAATGTGCCTGGCTGCTGTTCACTGAAAAGCTCATTCTGGGTACATTTTTGGTATACATTTGCATCTGACGGGTCAGCTGAGCAGTGAATTTCTACTTAACTATCTCCTATCAGGAGAGACCTCAGGGCTGCATCTTTTGAGCGCAGTACTGAGCCTGAAAAGCGTTTACAACCCAACTTACAAGTAAAACTAGCTAAAATGTGCCTGGCTGCTGTTCACTGAAAAGCTCATTCTGGATACATTTTTGGTATACAGTTGCTTCTGCCGGGTCAGCTGAGCAGTGAATATCTACATAACTACCTCCTTTCAGGAGAGACCTCAGGGCTGCATCTTTTGAGCGCAGTACTGAGCCTGAAAACCGTTTACAACCCCAGTTACAAGTAAAACTAGCTAAAATGTGCCTGGCTGCTGTTCACTGAAAAGCTCATTCTGGGTACATTTTTGGTATACATTTGCTTCTGCCGGGTCAGCTGAGCAGCGAATTTCTATTTAACCACCTGCTATCATGAGAGACCTCAGGCTGCATGTTTTAAGCCCAGTACTGATCCTGAAAAGCGTTTCCAACCCCACTTACAAGTAAAACTAGCTAAAATGTGCATGGCTGCTGTTCACTGAAAAGCTCATTCTGGGTACATTTTTGGTATACATTTGCTTCTGCCGGGTCAGCTGAGCAGTGAATTTCTACTTAACTATCTCCTATCAGGAGAGACCTCAGGGCTGCATCTTTTGAGGGCAGTACTGAGCCTGAAAAGCGTTTACAACCCCACTTACAAGTAAAACTAGCTAAAATGTGCCTGGCTGCTGTTCACTGAAAAGCTCATTCTGGGTACATTTTTGGTATACATTTGCTTCTGCCGGGTCAGCTGAGCAGTGAATTTCTACTTAACTACCTCCTATCAGGAGAGACCTCAGGGCTGCATCTTTTGAGCGCAGTACTGAGCCTGAAAAGCGTTTACAACCCCACTTACAAGTAAAACTAGCTAAAATGTGCCTGGCTGCTGTTCACTGAAAAGCTTATTCTGGGTACATTTTTGGTATACATTTGCTTCTGCCGGGTCAGCTGAGCAGTGAATTTCTACTTAACTACCTCCTATCAGGAGAGACCTCAGGGCTGCATCTTTTGAGCGCAGTACTGAGCCTGAAAAGCGTTTACAACCCCAGTTACAAGTAAAACTAGCTAAAATGTGCCTGGCTGCTGTTCACTCAAAAGCTCATTCTGGGTACATTTTTGGTATACATTTGCTTCTGCCGGGACAGCTGAGCAGTGAATTTCTACTTAACTACCTCCTATCAGGAGAGACCTCAGGGCTGCATCTTTTGAGCGCAGTACTGAGCCTGAAAACCGTTTACAACCCCACTTACAAGTAAAACTAGCTAAAATGTGCCTGGCTGCTGTTCACTGAAAAGCTCATTCTGCGTACATTTTTGGTATACATTTGCTTCTGCCGGGTCAGCTGAGCAGTGAATTTCTACTTAACTATCTCCTATCAGGAGAGACCTCAGGGCTGCATCTTTTGAGCGCAGTACTGAGCCTGAAAAGCGTTTACAACCCCACTTACAAGTAAAACTAGCTAAAATGTGCCTGGCTGCTGTTCACTGAAAAGCTTATTCTGGGTACATTTTTGGTATACATTTGTTTCTGCCGGGTCAGCTGAGCAGTGAATTTCTACTTAACTACCTCCTATCAGGAGAGACCTCAGGGCTGCATCTTTTGAGCGCAGTACTGAGCCTAAAAAGCGTTTACAACCCCAGTTACAAGTAAAACTAGCTAAAATGTGCCTGGCTGCTGTTCACTGAAAAGCTTATTCTGGGTACATTTTTGGTATACATTTGCTTCTGCCGGGTCAGCTGAGCAGTGAATTTCTACTTAACTATCTCCTATCAGGAGAGACCTCAGGGCTGCATCTTTTGAGCGCAGTACTGAGCCTGAAAAGCGTTTACAGCCCCACTTACAAGTAAAACTAGCTAAAATGTGCCTGGCTGCTGTTCACTGAAAAGCTCATTCTGGGTACATTTTTGGTATACATTTGCATCTGCCGGGTCAGCTGAGCAGTGAATTTCTACTTAACTATCTCCTATCAGGAGAGACCTCAGGGCTGCATCTTTTGAGCGCAGTACTGAGCCTGAAAAGCGTTTACAACCCAACTTACAAGTAAAACTAGCTAAAATGTGCCTGGCTGCTGTTCACTGAAAAGCTCATTCTGGGTACATTTTTGGTATACATGTGCTTCTGCCGGGTCAGCTGAGCAGTGAATTTCTACATAACTACCTCCTATCAGGAGAGACCTCAGGGCTGCATCTTTTGAGCGCAGTACTGAGCCTGAAAACCGTTTACAACCCCAGTTACAAGTAAAACTAGCTAAAATGTGCCTGGCTGCTGTTCACTGAAAAGCTCATTCTGGGTACATTTTTGGTATACATTTGCTTCTGCCGGGTCAGCAGAGCAGTGAATTTCTACTTAACTATCTCCTATCAAGAGAGACCTCAGGGCTGCATCTTTTGAGCGCAGTACTGAGCCTGAAAAGTGTTTCCAACCCCACTTACAAGTAAAACTAGCTAAAATGTGCCTGGCTGCTGTTCACTGAAAAGCTTATTCTGGGTACATTTTTGGTATACATTTGCTTCTGCCGGGTCAGCTGAGCAGTGAATTTCTACTTAACTATCTCCTATCAGGAGAGACCTCAGGGCTGCATCTTCTGAGCGCAGTACTGAGCCTGAAAAGCGTTTACAACCCCACTTACAAGTAAAACTAGCTAAAATGTGCCTGGCTGCTGTTCACTGAAAAGCTCATTCTGGGTACATTTTTGGTATACATTTGCTTCTGCCGGGTCAGCTGAGCAGTGAATTTCTACTTAACTATCTCCTATCAGGAGAGACCTCAGGGCTGCATCTTTTGAGCGCAGTACTGAGCCTGAAAAGCGTTTACAACCCCACTTACAAGTAGAACTAGCTAAAATGTGCCTGGCTGCTGTTCACTGAAAAGCTCATTCTGGGTACATTTTTGGTATACATTTGCATCTGCCGGGTCAGCTGAGCAGTGAATTTCTACTTAACTATCTCCTATCAGGAGAGACCTCAGGGCTGCATCTTTTGAGCGCAGTACTGAGCCTGAAAACCGTTTACAACCCCAGTTACAAGTAAAACTAGCTAAAATGTGCCTGGCTGCTGTTCACTGAAAAGCTCATTCTGGGTACATTTTTGGTATACATTTGCTTCTGCCGGGTCAGCTGAGCAGTGAATTTCTACTTAACTACCTCCTATCAGGAGAGACCTCAGGGTTGCATCTTTTCAGTGCAGTACTGAGCCTGAAAAGCGTTTACAACCCCACTTACAAGTAAAACTAGCTAAAATGTGCCTGGCTGCTGTTCACTGAAAAGCTCATTCTGGGTACATTTTTGGTATACATTTGCTTCTGCCGGGTCAGCTGAGCAGTGAATTTCTACTTAACTACCTCCTATCAGGAGAGACCTCAGGGCTGCATCTTTTGAGCGCAGTACTGAGCCTGAAAACCGTTTACAACCCCAGTTACAAGTAAAACTAGCTAAAATGTGCCTGGCTGCTGTTCACTCAAAAGCTCATTCTGGTACATTTTTGGTATACATTTGCTTCTGCCGGGTCAGCTGAGCAGTGAATTTCTACTTAACTACCTCCTATCAGGAGAGATCTCAGGGCTGCATCTTTTGAGCGCAGTACTGAGCCTGAAAAGCTTTTACAACCCCACTTACAAGTAAAACTAGCTAAAATGTGCCTGGCTGCTGTTCACTGAAAAGCTCATTCTGGGTACATTTTTGGTATACATTTGCATCTGCCGGGTCAGCTGAGCAGTGAATTTCTACTTAACTATCTCCTATCAGGAGAGACCTCAGGGCTGCATCTTTTGAGCGCAGTACTGAGCCTGAAAACCGTTTACAACCCCAGTTACAAGTAAAACTAGCTAAAATGTGCCTGGCTGCTGTTCACTGAAAAGCTCATTCTGGGTACATTTTTGGTATACATTTGCTTCTGCCGGGTCAGCAGAGCAGTGAATTTCTACTTAACTATCTCCTATCAAGAGAGACCTCAGGGCTGCATCTTTTGAGCGCAGTACTGAGCCTGAAAAGTGTTTCCAACCCCACTTACAAGTAAAACTAGCTAAAATGTGCCTGGCTGCTGTTCACTGAAAAGCTCATTCTGGGTACATTTTTGGTATACATTTGCTTCTGCCGGGTCAGCTGAGCAGTGAATTTCTACTTAACTACCTCCTATCAGGAGAGACCTCAGGGCTGCATCTTTTGAGCGCTGTACTGAGCCTGAAAACCGTTTACAACCCCAGTTACAAGTAAAACTAGCTAAAATGTGCCTGGCTGCTGTTCACTGAAAAGCTCATTCTGGGTACATTTTTGGTATACATTTGCTTCTGCCGGGACAGCTGAGCAGTGAATTTCTACTTAACTACCTCCTATCAGGAGAGACCTCAGGGCTGCATCTTTTGAGCGCAGTACTGAGCCTGAAAACCGTTTACAACCCCACTTACAAGTAAAACTAGCTAAAATGTGCCTGGCTGCTGTTCACTGAAAAGCTCATTCTGGGTACATTTTTGGTATACAGTTGCTTCTGCCGGGTCAGCTGAGCAGTGAATTTCTACATAACTACCTCCTATCAGGAGAGACCTCAGGGCTGCATCTTTTGAGCGCAGTACTGAGCCTGAAAACCGTTTACAACCCCAGTTACAAGTAAAACTAGCTAAAATGTGCCTGGCTGCTGTTCACTGAAAAGCTCATTCTGGGTACATTTTTGGTATACATTTGCTTCTGCCGGGTCAGCTGAGCAGCGAATTTCTATTTAACCACCTGCTATCATGAGAGACCTCAGGCTGCATGTTTTAAGCCCAGTACTGATCCTGAAAAGCGTTTCCAACCCCACTTACAAGTAAAACTAGCTAAAATGTGCCTGGCTGCTGTTCACTGAAAAGCTCATTCTGGGTACATTTTTGGTATACATTTGCTTCTGCCGGGTCAGCTGAGCAGTGAATTTCTACTTAACTATCTCCTATCAGGAGAGACCTCAGGGCTGCATCTTTTGAGGGCAGTACTGAGCCTGAAAAGCGTTTACAACCCCACTTACAAGTAAAACTAGCTAAAATGTGCCTGGCTGCTGTTCACTGAAAAGCTCATTCTGGGTACATTTTTGGTATACATTTGCTTCTGCCGGGTCAGCTGAGCAGTGAATTTCTACTTAACTATCTCCTATCAGGAGAGACCTCAGGGCTGCATCTTTTGAGCGCAGTACTGAGCCTGAAAAGCGTTTACAACCCCACTTACAAGTAAAACTAGCTAAAATGTGCCTGGCTGCTGTTCACTGAAAAGCTCATTCTGGGTACATTTTTGGTATACATTTGCTTCTGCCGGGTCAGCTGAGCAGTGAATTTCTACTTAACTGCCTCCTATCAGGAGAGACCTCAGGCTGCATCTTTTGAGCGCAGTACTGAGCCTGAAAAGCGTTTCCAACCCCAGTTACAAGTAAAACTAGCTAAAATGTGCCTGGCTGCTGTTCACTGAAAAGCTCATTCTGCGTACATTTTTGGTATACATTTGCTTCTGCCGGGTCAGCTGAGCAGTGAATTTCTACTTAACTACCTCCTATCAGGAGAGACCTCAGGGCTGCATCTTTTGAGCGCAGTACTGAGCCTGAAAAGCGTTTACAACCCCACTTACAAGTAAAACTAGCTAAAATGTGCCTGGCTGCTGTTCACTGAAAAGCTCATTCTGGTACATTTTTGGTATACATTTGCTTCTGCCGGGTCAGCTGAGCAGTGAATTTCTACTTAACTACCTCCTATCAGGAGAGACCTCAGGGTTGCATCTTTTCAGTGCAGTACTGAGCCTGAAAAGCGTTTACAACCCCACTTACAAGTAAAACTAGCTAAAATGTGCCTGGCTGCTGTTCACAGAAAAGCTCATTCTGGGTACATTTTTGGTATACATTTGCTTCTGCCGGGTCAGCTGAGCAGTGAATTTCTACTTAACTACCTCCTATCAGGAGAGACCTCAGGGCTGCATCTTTTGAGCGCAGTACTGAGCCTGAAAAGCGTTTACAACCCCACTTACAAGTAGAACTAGCTAAAATGTGCCTGGCTGCTGTTCACTGAAAAGCTCATTCTGGGTACATTTTTGGTATACATTTGCTTCTGCCGGGTCAGCTGAGCAGTGAATTTCTACTTAACTACCTCCTATCAGGAGAGACCTCAGGGCTGCATCTTTTGAGCGCAGTACTGAGCTTGAAAAGCGTTTCCAACCCCAGTTACAAGTAAAACTAGCTCAAATGTGCCTGGCTGCTGTTCACTGAAAAGCTCATTCTGGGTACATTTTTGGTATACATTTGCTTCTGCCGGGTCAGCTGAGCAGTGAATTTCTACTTAACTACCTCCTATCAGGAGAGACCTCAGGGCTGCATATTTTGAGCGCAGTACTGAGCCTGAAAAGCGTTTCCAACCCCACTTACAAGTAAAACTAGCTAAAATGTGCCTGGCTGCTGTTCACTGAAAAGCTCATTCTGGGTACATTTTTGGTATACATTTGCTTCTGCCGGGTCAGCTGAGCAGTGAATTTCTACTTAACTATCTCCTATCAGGAGAGACCTCAGCTGCATCTTTTGAGCGCAGTACTGAGCCTGAAAAGCGTTTCCAACCCCACTTACAAGTGAAACTAGCTAAAATGTGCCTGGCTGCTGTTCACTGAAAAGCTCATTCTGGGTACATTTTTGGTATACATTTGCTTCTGCCGGGACAGCTGAGCAGTGAATTTCTACTTAACTACCTCCTATCAGGAGAGACCTCAGGGCTGCATCTTTTGAGCGCAGTACTGAGCCTGAAAACCGTTTACAACCCCACTTACAAGTAAAACTAGCTAAAATGTGCCTGGCTGCTGTTCACTGAAAAGCTCATTCTGGGTACATTTTTGGTATACAGTTGCTTCTGCCGGGTCAGCTGAGCAGTGAATTTCTACATAACTACCTCCTATCAGGAGAGACCTCAGGGCTGCATCTTTTGAGCGCAGTACTGAGCCTGAAAACCGTTTACAACCCCACTTACAAGTAAAACTAGCTAAAATGTGCCTGGCTGCTGTTCACTGAAAAGCTCATTCTGGGTACATTTTTGGTATACAGTTGCTTCTGCCGGGTCAGCTGAGCAGTGAATTTCTACATAACTACCTCCTATCAGGAGAGACCTCAGGGCTGCATCTTTTGAGCGCAGTACTGAGCCTGAAAACCGTTTACAACCCCAGTTACAAGTAAAACTAGCTAAAATGTGCCTGGCTGCTGTTCACTGAAAAGCTCATTCTGGGTACATTTTTGGTATACATTTGCTTCTGCCGGGTCAGCTGAGCAGCGAATTTCTATTTAACCACCTGCTATCATGAGAGACCTCAGGCTGCATGTTTTAAGCCCAGTACTGATCCTGAAAAGCGTTTCCAACCCCACTTACAAGTAAAACTAGCTAAAATGTGCCTGGCTGCTGTTCACTGAAAAGCTCATTCTGGGTACATTTTTGGTATACATTTGCTTCTGCCGGGTCAGCTGAGCAGTGAATTTCTACTTAACTATCTCCTATCAGGAGAGACCTCAGGGCTGCATCTTTTGAGGGCAGTACTGAGCCTGAAAAGCGTTTACAACCCCACTTACAAGTAAAACTAGCTAAAATGTGCCTGGCTGCTGTTCACTGAAAAGCTCATTCTGGGTACATTTTTGGTATACATTTGCTTCTGCCGGGTCAGCTGAGCAGTGAATTTCTACTTAACTATCTCCTATCAGGAGAGACCTCAGGGCTGCATCTTTTGAGCGCAGTACTGAGCCTGAAAAGCGTTTACAACCCCACTTACAAGTAAAACTAGCTAAAATGTGCCTGGCTGCTGTTCACTGAAAAGCTCATTCTGGGTACATTTTTGGTATACATTTGCTTCTGCCGGGTCAGCTGAGCAGTGAATTTCTACTTAACTGCCTCCTATCAGGAGAGACCTCAGGCTGCATCTTTTGAGCGCAGTACTGAGCCTGAAAAGCGTTTCCAACCCCAGTTACAAGTAAAACTAGCTAAAATGTGCCTGGCTGCTGTTCACTGAAAAGCTCATTCTGCGTACATTTTTGGTATACATTTGCTTCTGCCGGGTCAGCTGAGCAGTGAATTTCTACTTAACTACCTCCTATCAGGAGAGACCTCAGGGCTGCATCTTTTGAGCGCAGTACTGAGCCTGAAAAGTGTTTACAACCCCACTTACAAGTAAAACTAGCTAAAATGTGCCTGGCTGCTGTTCACTGAAAAGCTCATTCTGGTACATTTTTGGTATACATTTGCTTCTGCCGGGTCAGCTGAGCAGTGAATTTCTACTTAACTACCTCCTATCAGGAGAGACCTCAGGGTTGCATCTTTTCAGTGCAGTACTGAGCCTGAAAAGCGTTTACAACCCCACTTACAAGTAAAACTAGCTAAAATGTGCCTGGCTGCTGTTCACAGAAAAGCTCATTCTGGGTACATTTTTGGTATACATTTGCTTCTGCCGGGTCAGCTGAGCAGTGAATTTCTACTTAACTACCTCCTATCAGGAGAGACCTCAGGGCTGCATCTTTTGAGCGCAGTACTGAGCCTGAAAAGCGTTTACAACCCCACTTACAAGTAGAACTAGCTAAAATGTGCCTGGCTGCTGTTCACTGAAAAGCTCATTCTGGGTACATTTTTGGTATACATTTGCTTCTGCCGGGTCAGCTGAGCAGTGAATTTCTACTTAACTACCTCCTATCAGGAGAGACCTCAGGGCTGCATCTTTTGAGCGCAGTACTGAGCTTGAAAAGCGTTTCCAACCCCAGTTACAAGTAAAACTAGCTCAAATGTGCCTGGCTGCTGTTCACTGAAAAGCTCATTCTGGGTACATTTTTGGTATACATTTGCTTCTGCCGGGTCAGCTGAGCAGTGAATTTCTACTTAACTACCTCCTATCAGGAGAGACCTCAGGGCTGCATATTTTGAGCGCAGTACTGAGCCTGAAAAGCGTTTCCAACCCCACTTACAAGTAAAACTAGCTAAAATGTGCCTGGCTGCTGTTCACTGAAAAGCTCATTCTGGGTACATTTTTGGTATACATTTGCTTCTGCCGGGTCAGCTGAGCAGTGAATTTCTACTTAACTATCTCCTATCAGGAGAGACCTCAGCTGCATCTTTTGAGCGCAGTACTGAGCCTGAAAAGCGTTTCCAACCCCACTTACAAGTGAAACTAGCTAAAATGTGCCTGGCTGCTGTTCACTGAAAAGCTCATTCTGGGTACATTTTTGGTATACATTTGCTTCTGCCGGGTCAGCTGAACAGTGAATTTCTACTTAACTACCCCCTATCAGGAGAGACCTCAGGGCTGCATCTTTTGAGCGCAGTACTGAGCCTGAAAAGCGTTTACAACCCCACTTACAAGTAAAACTAGCTAAAATGTGCCTGGCTGCTGTTCACTGAAAAGCTCATTCTGGGTACATTTTTAGTATACATTTGCTTCCGCCGGGTCAGCTGAGCAGTGAATTTCTACTTAACTACCTCCTATCAGGAGAGACCTCAGGGCTGCATCTTTTGAGCGCAGTACTGAGCCTAAAAAGCGTTTACAACCCCAGTTACAAGTAAAACTAGCTAAAATGTGCCTGGCTGCTGTTCACTGAAAAGCTCATTCTGGGTACATTTTTGGTATACATTTGCTTCTGCCGGGTCAGCTGAGCAGTGAATTTCTACTTAACTATCTCCTATCAGGAGAGACCTCAGGGCTGCATCTTTTGAGCGCAGTACTGAGCCTGAAAAGCGTTTACAACCCCACTTACAAGTAAAACTAGCTAAAATGTGCCTGGCTGCTGTTCACTGAAAAGCTCATTCTGGGTACATTTTTGATACATTTGCTTCTGCCGGGTCAGCTGAGCAGTGAATTTCTACTTAACTATCTCCTATCAGGAGAGACCTCAGGGCTGCATCTTTTGTGCGCAGTACTGAGCCTGAAAAGCGTTTACAACCCCACTTCCAAGTAAAACTAGCTAAAATGTGCCTGGCTGCTGTTCACTGAAAAGCTTATTCTGGGTACATTTTTGGTATACATTTGCTTCTGCCGGGTCAGCTGAGCAGTGAATTTCTACTTAACTACCTCCTATCAGGAGAGACCTCAGGGCTGCATCATTTGAGCACAGTACTGAGCCTAAAAAGCGTTTACAACCCCAGTTACAAGTAAAACTAGCTAAAATGTGCCTGGCTGCTGTTCACTGAAAAGCTTATTCTGGGTACATTTTTGGTATACATTTGCTTCTGCCGGGTCAGCTGAGCAGTGAATTTCTACTTAACTATCTCCTATCAGGAGAGACCTCAGGGCTGCACCTTTTGAGCGCAGTACTGAGCCTGAAAAGCGTTTACAACCCCACTTACAAGTAAAACTAGCTAAAATGTGCCTGGCTGCTGTTCACTGAAAAGCTCATTCTGGGTACATTTTTGGTATACATTTGCTTCTGCCGGGTCAGCTGAGCAGTGAATTTCTACTTAACTATCTCCTATCAGGAGAGACCTCAGGGCTGCATCTTTTGAGCGCAGTACTGAGCCTGAAAAGCGTTTACAACCCCACTTACAAGTAAAACTAGCTAAAATGTGCCTGGCTGCTGTTCACTGAAAAGCTCATTCTGGGTACATTTTTGGTATACATTTGCTTCTGCCAGGTCAGCTGAGCAGTGAATTTCTACTTAACTACCTCCTATCAGGAGAGACCTCAGGGCTGCATCTTTTGTGCGCAGTACTGAGCCTGAAAAGCGTTTACAACCCCACTTACAAGTAAAACTAGCTAAAATGTGCCTGGCTGCTGTTCACTGAAAAGCTTATTCTGGGTACATTTTTGGTATACATTTGCTTCTGCCGGGTCAGCTGAGCAGTGAATTTCTACTTAACTACCTCCTATCAGGAGAGACCTCAGGGCTGCATCTTTTGAGCGCAGTACTGAGCCTGAAAACCGTTTACAACCCCAGTTACAAGTAAAACTAGCTAAAATGTGCCTGGCTGCTGTTCACTGAAAAGCTCATTCTGGGTAGGTACATTTTTGGTATACATTTGCTTCTGCCGGGTCAGCTGAGCAGTGAATTTCTACTTAACTACCTCCTATCAGGAGTGACCTCAGGGCTGCATCTTTTGAGCGCAGTACTGAGCCTGAAAACCGTTTACAACCCCACTTACAAGTAAAAGTAGCTAAAATGTGCCTGGCTGCTGTTCACTGAAAAGCTCATTCTGGTACATTTTTGGTATACATTTGCTTCTGCCGGGTCAGCTGAGCAGTGAATTTCTACTTAACTACCTCCTATCAGGAGAGATCTCAGGGCTGCATCTTTTGAGCGCAGTACTGAGCCTGAAAAGCTTTTACAACCCCACTTACAAGTAAAACTAGCTAAAATGTGCCTGGCTGCTGTTCACTGAAAAGCTCATTCTGGGTACATTTTTGATACATTTGCTTCTGCCGGGTCAGCTGAGCAGTGAATTTCTACTTAACTATCTCCTATCAGGAGAGACCTCAGGGCTGCATCTTTTGAGCGCAGTACTGAGCCTGAAAACCGTTTACAACCCCACTTACAAGTAAAACTAGCTAAAATGTGCCTGGCTGCTGTTCACTGAAAAGCTCATTCTGGGTACATTTTTGGTATACATTTGCTTCTGCCGGGTCAGCAGAGCAGTGAATTTCTACTTAACTATCTCCTATCAAGAGAGACCTCAGGGCTGCATCTTTTGAGCGCAGTACTGAGCCTGAAAAGTGTTTCCAACCCCACTTACAAGTAAAACTAGCTAAAATGTGCCTGGCTGCTGTTCACTGAAAAGCTCATTCTGGGTACATTTTTGGTATACATTTGCTTCTGCCGGGTCAGCTGAGCAGTGAATTTCTACTTAACTACCTCCTATCAGGAGAGACCTCAGGGCTGCATCTTTTGAGCGCTGTACTGAGCCTGAAAACCGTTTACAACCCCAGTTACAAGTAAAACTAGCTAAAATGTGCCTGGCTGCTGTTCACTGAAAAGCTCATTCTGGGTACATTTTTGGTATACATTTGCTTCTGCCGGGACAGCTGAGCAGTGAATTTCTACTTAACTACCTCCTATCAGGAGAGACCTCAGGGCTGCATCTTTTGAGCGCAGTACTGAGCCTGAAAACCGTTTACAACCCCACTTACAAGTAAAACTAGCTAAAATGTGCCTGGCTGCTGTTCACTGAAAAGCTCATTCTGGGTACATTTTTGGTATACATTTGCATCTGACGGGTCAGCTGAGCAGTGAATTTCTACTTAACTATCTCCTATCAGGAGAGACCTCAGGGCTGCATCTTTTGAGCGCAGTACTGAGCCTGAAAAGCGTTTACAACCCAACTTACAAGTAAAACTAGCTAAAATGTGCCTGGCTGCTGTTCACTGAAAAGCTCATTCTGGGTACATTTTTGGTATACAGTTGCTTCTGCCGGGTCAGCTGAGCAGTGAATTTCTACATAACTACCTCCTATCAGGAGAGACCTCAGGGCTGCATCTTTTGAGCGCAGTACTGAGCCTGAAAACCGTTTACAACCCCAGTTACAAGTAAAACTAGCTAAAATGTGCCTGGCTGCTGTTCACTGAAAAGCTCATTCTGGGTACATTTTTGGTATACATTTGCTTCTGCCGGGTCAGCTGAGCAGCGAATTTCTATTTAACCACCTGCTATCATGAGAGACCTCAGGCTGCATGTTTTAAGCCCAGTACTGATCCTGAAAAGCGTTTCCAACCCCACTTACAAGTAAAACTAGCTAAAATGTGCCTGGCTGCTGTTCACTGAAAAGCTCATTCTGGGTACATTTTTGGTATACATTTGCTTCTGCCGGGTCAGCTGAGCAGTGAATTTCTACTTAACTATCTCCTATCAGGAGAGACCTCAGGGCTGCATCTTTTGAGGGCAGTACTGAGCCTGAAAAGCGTTTACAACCCCACTTACAAGTAAAACTAGCTAAAATGTGCCTGGCTGCTGTTCACTGAAAAGCTCATTCTGGGTACATTTTTGGTATACATTTGCTTCTGCCGGGTCAGCTGAGCAGTGAATTTCTACTTAACTATCTCCTATCAGGAGAGACCTCAGGGCTGCATCTTTTGAGCGCAGTACTGAGCCTGAAAAGCGTTTACAACCCCACTTACAAGTAAAACTAGCTAAAATGTGCCTGGCTGCTGTTCACTGAAAAGCTCATTCTGGGTACATTTTTGGTATACATTTGCTTCTGCCGGGTCAGCTGAGCAGTGAATTTCTACTTAACTGCCTCCTATCAGGAGAGACCTCAGGCTGCATCTTTTGAGCGCAGTACTGAGCCTGAAAAGCGTTTCCAACCCCAGTTACAAGTAAAACTAGCTAAAATGTGCCTGGCTGCTGTTCACTGAAAAGCTCATTCTGCGTACATTTTTGGTATACATTTGCTTCTGCCGGGTCAGCTGAGCAGTGAATTTCTACTTAACTACCTCCTATCAGGAGAGACCTCAGGGCTGCATCTTTTGAGCGCAGTACTGAGCCTGAAAAGCGTTTACAACCCCACTTACAAGTAAAACTAGCTAAAATGTGCCTGGCTGCTGTTCACTGAAAAGCTCATTCTGGTACATTTTTGGTATACATTTGCTTCTGCCGGGTCAGCTGAGCAGTGAATTTCTACTTAACTACCTCCTATCAGGAGAGACCTCAGGGTTGCATCTTTTCAGTGCAGTACTGAGCCTGAAAAGCGTTTACAACCCCACTTACAAGTAAAACTAGCTAAAATGTGCCTGGCTGCTGTTCACAGAAAAGCTCATTCTGGGTACATTTTTGGTATACATTTGCTTCTGCCGGGTCAGCTGAGCAGTGAATTTCTACTTAACTACCTCCTATCAGGAGAGACCTCAGGGCTGCATCTTTTGAGCGCAGTACTGAGCCTGAAAAGCGTTTACAACCCCACTTACAAGTAGAACTAGCTAAAATGTGCCTGGCTGCTGTTCACTGAAAAGCTCATTCTGGGTACATTTTTGGTATACATTTGCTTCTGCCGGGTCAGCTGAGCAGTGAATTTCTACTTAACTACCTCCTATCAGGAGAGACCTCAGGGCTGCATCTTTTGAGCGCAGTACTGAGCTTGAAAAGCGTTTCCAACCCCAGTTACAAGTAAAACTAGCTCAAATGTGCCTGGCTGCTGTTCACTGAAAAGCTCATTCTGGGTACATTTTTGGTATACATTTGCTTCTGCCGGGTCAGCTGAGCAGTGAATTTCTACTTAACTACCTCCTATCAGGAGAGACCTCAGGGCTGCATATTTTGAGCGCAGTACTGAGCCTGAAAAGCGTTTCCAACCCCACTTACAAGTAAAACTAGCTAAAATGTGCCTGGCTGCTGTTCACTGAAAAGCTCATTCTGGGTACATTTTTGGTATACATTTGCTTCTGCCGGGTCAGCTGAGCAGTGAATTTCTACTTAACTATCTCCTATCAGGAGAGACCTCAGCTGCATCTTTTGAGCGCAGTACTGAGCCTGAAAAGCGTTTCCAACCCCACTTACAAGTGAAACTAGCTAAAATGTGCCTGGCTGCTGTTCACTGAAAAGCTCATTCTGGGTACATTTTTGGTATACATTTGCTTCTGCCGGGACAGCTGAGCAGTGAATTTCTACTTAACTACCTCCTATCAGGAGAGACCTCAGGGCTGCATCTTTTGAGCGCAGTACTGAGCCTGAAAACCGTTTACAACCCCACTTACAAGTAAAACTAGCTAAAATGTGCCTGGCTGCTGTTCACTGAAAAGCTCATTCTGGGTACATTTTTGGTATACAGTTGCTTCTGCCGGGTCAGCTGAGCAGTGAATTTCTACATAACTACCTCCTATCAGGAGAGACCTCAGGGCTGCATCTTTTGAGCGCAGTACTGAGCCTGAAAACCGTTTACAACCCCACTTACAAGTAAAACTAGCTAAAATGTGCCTGGCTGCTGTTCACTGAAAAGCTCATTCTGGGTACATTTTTGGTATACAGTTGCTTCTGCCGGGTCAGCTGAGCAGTGAATTTCTACATAACTACCTCCTATCAGGAGAGACCTCAGGGCTGCATCTTTTGAGCGCAGTACTGAGCCTGAAAACCGTTTACAACCCCAGTTACAAGTAAAACTAGCTAAAATGTGCCTGGCTGCTGTTCACTGAAAAGCTCATTCTGGGTACATTTTTGGTATACATTTGCTTCTGCCGGGTCAGCTGAGCAGCGAATTTCTATTTAACCACCTGCTATCATGAGAGACCTCAGGCTGCATGTTTTAAGCCCAGTACTGATCCTGAAAAGCGTTTCCAACCCCACTTACAAGTAAAACTAGCTAAAATGTGCCTGGCTGCTGTTCACTGAAAAGCTCATTCTGGGTACATTTTTGGTATACATTTGCTTCTGCCGGGTCAGCTGAGCAGTGAATTTCTACTTAACTATCTCCTATCAGGAGAGACCTCAGGGCTGCATCTTTTGAGGGCAGTACTGAGCCTGAAAAGCGTTTACAACCCCACTTACAAGTAAAACTAGCTAAAATGTGCCTGGCTGCTGTTCACTGAAAAGCTCATTCTGGGTACATTTTTGGTATACATTTGCTTCTGCCGGGTCAGCTGAGCAGTGAATTTCTACTTAACTATCTCCTATCAGGAGAGACCTCAGGGCTGCATCTTTTGAGCGCAGTACTGAGCCTGAAAAGCGTTTACAACCCCACTTACAAGTAAAACTAGCTAAAATGTGCCTGGCTGCTGTTCACTGAAAAGCTCATTCTGGGTACATTTTTGGTATACATTTGCTTCTGCCGGGTCAGCTGAGCAGTGAATTTCTACTTAACTGCCTCCTATCAGGAGAGACCTCAGGCTGCATCTTTTGAGCGCAGTACTGAGCCTGAAAAGCGTTTCCAACCCCAGTTACAAGTAAAACTAGCTAAAATGTGCCTGGCTGCTGTTCACTGAAAAGCTCATTCTGCGTACATTTTTGGTATACATTTGCTTCTGCCGGGTCAGCTGAGCAGTGAATTTCTACTTAACTACCTCCTATCAGGAGAGACCTCAGGGCTGCATCTTTTGAGCGCAGTACTGAGCCTGAAAAGCGTTTACAACCCCACTTACAAGTAAAACTAGCTAAAATGTGCCTGGCTGCTGTTCACTGAAAAGCTCATTCTGGTACATTTTTGGTATACATTTGCTTCTGCCGGGTCAGCTGAGCAGTGAATTTCTACTTAACTACCTCCTATCAGGAGAGACCTCAGGGTTGCATCTTTTCAGTGCAGTACTGAGCCTGAAAAGCGTTTACAACCCCACTTACAAGTAAAACTAGCTAAAATGTGCCTGGCTGCTGTTCACAGAAAAGCTCATTCTGGGTACATTTTTGGTATACATTTGCTTCTGCCGGGTCAGCTGAGCAGTGAATTTCTACTTAACTACCTCCTATCAGGAGAGACCTCAGGGCTGCATCTTTTGAGCGCAGTACTGAGCCTGAAAAGCGTTTACAACCCCACTTACAAGTAGAACTAGCTAAAATGTGCCTGGCTGCTGTTCACTGAAAAGCTCATTCTGGGTACATTTTTGGTATACATTTGCTTCTGCCGGGTCAGCTGAGCAGTGAATTTCTACTTAACTACCTCCTATCAGGAGAGACCTCAGGGCTGCATCTTTTGAGCGCAGTACTGAGCTTGAAAAGCGTTTCCAACCCCAGTTACAAGTAAAACTAGCTCAAATGTGCCTGGCTGCTGTTCACTGAAAAGCTCATTCTGGGTACATTTTTGGTATACATTTGCTTCTGCCGGGTCAGCTGAGCAGTGAATTTCTACTTAACTACCTCCTATCAGGAGAGACCTCAGGGCTGCATATTTTGAGCGCAGTACTGAGCCTGAAAAGCGTTTCCAACCCCACTTACAAGTAAAACTAGCTAAAATGTGCCTGGCTGCTGTTCACTGAAAAGCTCATTCTGGGTACATTTTTGGTATACATTTGCTTCTGCCGGGTCAGCTGAGCAGTGAATTTCTACTTAACTATCTCCTATCAGGAGAGACCTCAGCTGCATCTTTTGAGCGCAGTACTGAGCCTGAAAAGCGTTTCCAACCCCACTTACAAGTGAAACTAGCTAAAATGTGCCTGGCTGCTGTTCACTGAAAAGCTCATTCTGGGTACATTTTTGGTATACATTTGCTTCTGCCGGGTCAGCTGAACAGTGAATTTCTACTTAACTACCCCCTATCAGGAGAGACCTCAGGGCTGCATCTTTTGAGCGCAGTACTGAGCCTGAAAAGCGTTTACAACCCCACTTACAAGTAAAACTAGCTAAAATGTGCCTGGCTGCTGTTCACTGAAAAGCTCATTCTGGGTACATTTTTAGTATACATTTGCTTCCGCCGGGTCAGCTGAGCAGTGAATTTCTACTTAACTACCTCCTATCAGGAGAGACCTCAGGGCTGCATCTTTTGAGCGCAGTACTGAGCCTAAAAAGCGTTTACAACCCCAGTTACAAGTAAAACTAGCTAAAATGTGCCTGGCTGCTGTTCACTGAAAAGCTCATTCTGGGTACATTTTTGGTATACATTTGCTTCTGCCGGGTCAGCTGAGCAGTGAATTTCTACTTAACTATCTCCTATCAGGAGAGACCTCAGGGCTGCATCTTTTGAGCGCAGTACTGAGCCTGAAAAGCGTTTACAACCCCACTTACAAGTAAAACTAGCTAAAATGTGCCTGGCTGCTGTTCACTGAAAAGCTCATTCTGGGTACATTTTTGATACATTTGCTTCTGCCGGGTCAGCTGAGCAGTGAATTTCTACTTAACTATCTCCTATCAGGAGAGACCTCAGGGCTGCATCTTTTGTGCGCAGTACTGAGCCTGAAAAGCGTTTACAACCCCACTTCCAAGTAAAACTAGCTAAAATGTGCCTGGCTGCTGTTCACTGAAAAGCTTATTCTGGGTACATTTTTGGTATACATTTGCTTCTGCCGGGTCAGCTGAGCAGTGAATTTCTACTTAACTACCTCCTATCAGGAGAGACCTCAGGGCTGCATCATTTGAGCACAGTACTGAGCCTAAAAAGCGTTTACAACCCCAGTTACAAGTAAAACTAGCTAAAATGTGCCTGGCTGCTGTTCACTGAAAAGCTTATTCTGGGTACATTTTTGGTATACATTTGCTTCTGCCGGGTCAGCTGAGCAGTGAATTTCTACTTAACTATCTCCTATCAGGAGAGACCTCAGGGCTGCACCTTTTGAGCGCAGTACTGAGCCTGAAAAGCGTTTACAACCCCACTTACAAGTAAAACTAGCTAAAATGTGCCTGGCTGCTGTTCACTGAAAAGCTCATTCTGGGTACATTTTTGGTATACATTTGCTTCTGCCGGGTCAGCTGAGCAGTGAATTTCTACTTAACTATCTCCTATCAGGAGAGACCTCAGGGCTGCATCTTTTGAGCGCAGTACTGAGCCTGAAAAGCGTTTACAACCCCACTTACAAGTAAAACTAGCTAAAATGTGCCTGGCTGCTGTTCACTGAAAAGCTCATTCTGGGTACATTTTTGGTATACATTTGCTTCTGCCAGGTCAGCTGAGCAGTGAATTTCTACTTAACTACCTCCTATCAGGAGAGACCTCAGGGCTGCATCTTTTGTGCGCAGTACTGAGCCTGAAAAGCGTTTACAACCCCACTTACAAGTAAAACTAGCTAAAATGTGCCTGGCTGCTGTTCACTGAAAAGCGTATTCTGGGTACATTTTTGGTATACATTTGCTTCTGCCGGGTCAGCTGAGCAGTGAATTTCTACTTAACTACCTCCTATCAGGAGAGACCTCAGGGCTGCATCTTTTGAGCGCAGTACTGAGCCTGAAAACCGTTTACAACCCCAGTTACAAGTAAAACTAGCTAAAATGTGCCTGGCTGCTGTTCACTGAAAAGCTCATTCTGGGTAGGTACATTTTTGGTATACATTTGCTTCTGCCGGGTCAGCTGAGCAGTGAATTTCTACTTAACTACCTCCTATCAGGAGTGACCTCAGGGCTGCATCTTTTGAGCGCAGTACTGAGCCTGAAAACCGTTTACAACCCCACTTACAAGTAAAAGTAGCTAAAATGTGCCTGGCTGCTGTTCACTGAAAAGCTCATTCTGGTACATTTTTGGTATACATTTGCTTTTGCCGGGTCAGCTGAGCAGTGAATTTCTACTTAACTACCTCCTATCAGGAGAGATCTCAGGGCTGCATCTTTTGAGCGCAGTACTGAGCCTGAAAAGCTTTTACAACCCCACTTACAAGTAAAACTAGCTAAAATGTGCCTGGCTGCTGTTCACTGAAAAGCTCATTCTGGGTACATTTTTGATACATTTGCTTCTGCCGGGTCAGCTGAGCAGTGAATTTCTACTTAACTATCTCCTATCAAGAGAGACCTCAGGGCTGCATCTTTTGAGCGCAGTACTGAGCCTGAAAACCGTTTACAACCCCACTTACAAGTAAAACTAGCTAAAATGTGCCTGGCTGCTGTTCACTGAAAAGCTCATTCTGGGTACATTTTTGGTATACATTTGCTTCTGCCGGGTCAGCAGAGCAGTGAATTTCTACTTAACTATCTCCTATCAAGAGAGACCTCAGGGCTGCATCTTTTGAGCGCAGTACTGAGCCTGAAAAGTGTTTCCAACCCCACTTACAAGTAAAACTAGCTAAAATGTGCCTGGCTGCTGTTCACTGAAAAGCTCATTCTGGGTACATTTTTGGTATACATTTGCTTCTGCCGGGTCAGCTGAGCAGTGAATTTCTACTTAACTACCTCCTATCAGGAGAGACCTCAGGGCTGCATCTTTTGAGCGCTGTACTGAGCCTGAAAACCGTTTACAACCCCAGTTACAAGTAAAACTAGCTAAAATGTGCCTGGCTGCTGTTCACTGAAAAGCTCATTCTGGGTACATTTTTGGTATACATTTGCTTCTGCCGGGACAGCTGAGCAGTGAATTTCTACTTAACTACCTCCTATCAGGAGAGACCTCAGGGCTGCATCTTTTGAGCGCAGTACTGAGCCTGAAAACCGTTTACAACCCCACTTACAAGTAAAACTAGCTAAAATGTGCCTGGCTGCTGTTCACTGAAAAGCTCATTCTGGGTACATTTTTGGTATACATTTGCATCTGACGGGTCAGCTGAGCAGTGAATTTCTACTTAACTATCTCCTATCAGGAGAGACCTCAGGGCTGCATCTTTTGAGGGCAGTACTGAGCCTGAAAAGCGTTTACAACCCCACTTACAGTTAAAACTAGCTAAAATGTGCCTGGCTGCTGTTCACTGAAAAGCTCATTCTGGGTACATTTTTGGTATACAGTTGC
This sequence comes from Lissotriton vulgaris, assembly GCF_964263255.1. Classification (NCBI taxonomy): domain Eukaryota; kingdom Metazoa; phylum Chordata; class Amphibia; order Caudata; family Salamandridae; genus Lissotriton; species Lissotriton vulgaris. The sequence goes on along the minus strand of NW_028244806.1, from coordinate 643,985 downwards.
TTCTGCCGGGTCAGCTGAGCAGTGAATTTCTACATAACTACCTCCTATCAGGAGAGACCTCAGGGCTGCATCTTTTGAGCGCAGTACTGAGCCTGAAAACCGTTTACAACCCCACTTACAAGTAAAACTAGCTAAAATGTGCCTGGCTGCTGTTCACTGAAAAGCTTATTCTGGGTACATTTTTGGTATACATTTGCTTCTGCCGGGTCAGCTGAGCAGTGAATTTCTACTTAACTACCTCCTATCAGGAGAGACCTCAGGGCTGCATCTTTTGAGCGCAGTACTGAGCCTGAAAAGCGTTTACAACCCCACTTACAAGTAAAACTAGCTAAAATGTGCCTGGCTGCTGTTCACTGAAAAGCTCATTCTGGGTACATTTTTGGTATACATTTGCTTCTGCCGGGTCAGCTGAGCAGTGAATTTCTACTTAACTACCTCCTATCAGGAGAGACCTCAGGGCTGCATCTTTTGAGCGCAGTACTGAGCCTGAAAAGCGTTTACAACCCCACTTACAAGTAAAACTAGCTAAAATGTGCCTGGCTGCTGTTCACTGAAAAGCTCATTCTGGGTACATTTTTGATACATTTGCTTCTGCCGGGTCAGCTGAGCAGTGAATTTCTACTTAACTATCTCCTATCAGGAGAGACCTCAGGGCTGCATCTTTTGTGTGCAGTACTGAGCCTGAAAAGCGTTTACAACCCCACTTACAAGTAAAACTAGCTAAAATGTGCCTGGCTGCTGTTCACTGAAAAGCTTATTCTGGGTACATTTTTGGTATACATTTGTTTCTGCCGGGTCAGCTGAGCAGTGAATTTCTACTTAACTACCTCCTATCAGGAGAGACCTCAGGGCTGCATCTTTTGAGCGCAGTACTGAGCCTAAAAAGCGTTTACAACCCCAGTTACAAGTAAAACTAGCTAAAATGTGCCTGGCTGCTGTTCACTGAAAAGCTTATTCTGGGTACATTTTTGGTATACATTTGCTTCTGCCGGGTCAGCTGAGCAGTGAATTTCTACTTAACTATCTCCTATCAGGAGAGACCTCAGGGCTGCATCTTTTGAGCGCAGTACTGAGCCTGAAAAGCGTTTACAACCCCACTTACAAGTAAAACTAGCTAAAATGTGCCTGGCTGCTGTTCACTGAAAAGCTCATTCTGGGTACATTTTTGGTATACATTTGCATCTGCCGGGTCAGCTGGAGCAGTGAATTTCTACTTAACTATCTCCTATCAGGAGAGACCTCAGGGCTGCATCTTTTGAGCGCAGTACTGAGCCTGAAAAGCGTTTACAACCCAACTTACAAGTAAAACTAGCTAAAATGTGCCTGGCTGCTGTTCACTGAAAAGCTCATTCTGGGTACATTTTTGGTATACATGTGCTTCTGCCGGGTCAGCTGAGCAGTGAATTTCTACATAACTACCTCCTATCAGGAGAGACCTCAGGGCTGCATCTTTTGAGCGCAGTACTGAGCCTGAAAACCGTTTACAACCCCAGTTACAAGTAAAACTAGCTAAAATGTGCCTGGCTGCTGTTCACTGAAAAGCTCATTCTGGGTACATTTTTGGTATACATTTGCTTCTGCCGGGTCAGCAGAGCAGTGAATTTCTACTTAACTATCTCCTATCAAGAGAGACCTCAGGGCTGCATCTTTTGAGCGCAGTACTGAGCCTGAAAAGTGTTTCCAACCCCACTTACAAGTAAAACTAGCTAAAATGTGCCTGGCTGCTGTTCACTGAAAAGCTCATTCTGGGTACATTTTTGGTATACATTTGCTTCTGCCGGGTCAGCTGAGCAGTGAATTTCTACTTAACTACCTCCTATCAGGAGAGACCTCAGGGCTGCATCTTTTGAGCGCAGTACTGAGCCTGAAAACCGTTTACAACCCCAGTTACAAGTAAAACTAGCTAAAATGTGCCTGGCTGCTGTTCACTCAAAAGCTCATTCTGGGTAAATTTTTGGAATACATTTGCTTCTGCCGGGACAGCTGAGCAGTGAATTTCTACTTAACTACCTCCTATCAGGAGAGACCTCAGGGCTGCATCTTTTGAGCGCAGTACTGAGCCTGAAAACCGTTTACAACCCCACTTACAAGTAAAACTAGCTAAAATGTGCCTGGCTGCTGTTCACTGAAAAGCTCATTCTGGGTACATTTTTGGTATACATTTGCATCTGCCGGGTCAGCTGAGCAGTGAATTTCTACTTAACTATCTCCTATCAGGAGAGACCTCAGGGCTGCATCTTTTGAGCGCAGTACTGAGCCTGAAAAGCGTTTACAACCCAACTTACAAGTAAAACTAGCTACAATGTGCCTGGCTGCTGTTCACTGAAAAGCTCATTCTGAGTACATTTTTGGTATACAGTTGCTTCTGCCGGGTCAGCTGAGCAGTGAATTTCTACATAACTACCTCCTATCAGGAGAGACCTCAGGGCTGCATCTTTTGAGCGCAGTACTGAGCCTGAAAACCGTTTACAACCCCAGTTACAAGTAAAACTAGCTAAAATGTGCCTGGCTGCTGTTCACTGAAAAGCTCATTCTGGGTACATTTTTGGTATACATTTGCTTCTGCCGGGTCAGCGAGCAGTGAATTTCTACTTAACTATCTTCTATCAGGAGAGACCTCAGGGCTGCATCTTTTGAGCGTAGTACTGAGCCTGAAAAGCGTTTACAACCCCACTTACAAGTAAAACTAGCTAAAATGTGCCTGGCTGCTGTTCACTGAAAAGCTCATTCTGGGTACATTTTTGGTATACATTTGCTTCTGCCGGGTCAGCTGAGCAGGGAATTTCTACTTACTACCTCCTATCAGGAGAGACCTCAGGGCTGCATCTTTTGAGCGCAGTACTGAGCCTGAAAAGCGTTTCCAACCCCACTTACAAGTAAAACTAGCTAAAATGTGCCTGGCTGCTGTTCACTGAAAATCTCATTCTGGGTACATTTTTGGTATACATTTGCTTCTGCCGGGTCAGCTGAGCAGTGAATTTCTACTTAACTACCTCCTATCAGGAGAGACCTCAGGGCTGCATCTTTTGAGCGCAGTACTGAGCCTGAAAAGCGTTTCCAACCCCACTTACAAGTAAAACTAGCTAAAATGTGCCTGGCTGCTGTTCACTGAAAAGCTCATTCTGGGTACATTTTGGTATACATTTGCTTCTGTCGGGTCAGCTGAGCAGTGAATTTCTACTTAACTATCTCCTATCAGGAGAGACCTCAGGGCTGCATCTTTTGAGCGCAGTACTGAGCCTGAAAAGCGTTTCCAACCCCACTTACAAGTAAAACTAGCTAAAATGTGCCTGGCTGCTGTTCACTGAAAAGCTCATTCTGGGTACATTTTTGGTATACATTTGCTTCTGCTGGGTCAGCTGAGCAGTGAATTTCTACTTAACTACCTCCTATCCGGAGAGACCTCAGGGCTGCACTTTTGAGCGCAGTACTGAGCCTGAAAAGCGTTTCCAACCCCACTTACAAGAAAAACTAGCTAAAATGTGCCTGGCTGCTGTTCACTGAAAAGCTCATTCTGGGTACATTTTTGGTATACATTTGATTCTGCCGGGTCAGCTGAGCACTGAATTTCTACTTAACTACGTCCTATCAGGGAGAGACCTCAGGGCTGCATCTTTTGAGCGCAGTACTGAGCCTGAAAAGCGTTTACAACCCCACTCACAAGTAAAACTAGCTAAAATGTGCCTGGCTGATGTTCACTGAAAAGCTCATTCTGGGTACATTTTTAGTATACATTTGCTTCTGCCGGGTCAGCTGAGCAGTGAATTTCTACTTAACTATCTCCTATCAGGAGAGACCTCAGGGCAAATTCTTTTGAGCGCAGTACTGAGCCTGAAAAGCGTTTACAACTCCACTTACAAGTAAAACTAGCTAAAATGTGCCTGGCTGCTGTTCACTGAAAAGCTCATTCTGGGTACATTTTTGGTATACATTTGCTTCTGCCGGGTCTGCTGAGCAGTGAATTTCTACTTAACTGCCTCCTATCAGGAGAGACCTCAGGCTGCATCTTTTGAGCGCAGTACTGAGCCTGAAAAGCGTTTCCAACCCCAGTTACAAGTAAAACTAGCTAAAATGTGCCTGGCTGCTGTTCACTGAAAAGCTCATTCTGGGTACATTTTTGGTATACATTTGCTTCTGCCGGGTCAGCTGAGCAGTGAATTTCTACTTAACTACCTCCTATCAGGAGAGACCTCAGGGCTGCATCTTTTGAGCGCAGTACTGAGCCTGAAAAGCGTTTACAACCCCACTTACAAGTAAAACTAGCTAAAATGTGCCTGGCTGCTGTTCACTGAAAAGCTCATTCTGGTACATTTTTGGTATACATTTGCTTCTGCCGGGTCAGCTGAGCAGTGAATTTCTACTTAACTACCTCCTATCAGGAGAGACCTCAGGGCTGCATCTTTTCAGTGCAGTACTGAGCCTCAAAAGCGTTTACAACCCCACTTACAAGTAAAACTAGCTAAAATGTGCCTGGCTGCTGTTCACTGAAAAGCTCATTCTGGGTACATTTTTGGTATACATTTGCTTCTGCCGGGTCAGCTGAGCAGTGAATTTCTACTTAACTACCTCCTATCAGGAGAGACCTCAGGGCTGCATCTTTTGAGCGCAGTACTGAGCCTGAAAAGCGTTTACAACCCCACTTACAAGTAGAACTAGCTAAAATGTGCCTGGCTGCTGTTCACTGAAAAGCTCATTCTAGGTACATTTTTGGTATACATTTGCTTCTGCCGGGTCAGCTGAGCAGTGAATTTCTACTTAACTACCTCCTATCAGGAGAGACCTCAGGGCTGCATCTTTTGAGCGCAGTACTGAGCTTGAAAAGCGTTTTCAACCCCAGTTACAAGTAAAACTAGCTCAAATGTGCCTGGCTGCTGTTCACTGAAAAGCTCATTCTGGGTACATTTTTGGTATACATTTGCTTCTGCCGGGTCAGCTGAGCAGTGAATTTCTACTTAACTACCTCCTATCAGGAGAGACCTCAGGGCTGCATCTTTTGAGCGCAGTACTGTGCCTGAAAAGCGTTTCCAACCCCACTTACAAGTAAAACTAGCTAAAATGTGCCTGGCTGCTGTTCACTGAAAAGCTCATTCTGGGTACATTTTTGGTATACATTTGCTTCTGCCGGGTCAGCTGAGCAGTGAATTTCTACTTAACTATCTCCTATCAGGAGAGACCTCAGGGCTGCATCTTTTGAGCGCAGTACTGAGCCTGAAAAGCGTTTCCAACCCCACTTACAAGTAAAACTAGCTAAAATGTGCCTGGCTGCTGTTCACTGAAAAGCTCATTCTGGGTACATTTTTGATATACATTTGCTTCTGTCGGGTCAGCTGAACAGTGAATTTCTACTTAACTACCCCCTATCAGGAGAGACCTCAGGGCTGCATCTTTTGAGCGCAGTACTGAGCCTGAAAAGCGTTTGCAACCCCACTTACAAGTAAAACTAGCTAAAATGTGCCTGGCTGCTGTTCACTGAAAAGCTTATTCTGGGTACATTTTTTGTATACATTTGCTTCTGCCGGGTCAGCTGAGCAGTGAATTTCTACTTAACTACCTCCTATCAGGAGAGACCTCAGGGCTGCATCTTTTGAGCGCAGTACTGAGCCTGAAAACCGTTTACAACCCCAGTTACAAGTAAAACTAGCTAAAATGTGCCTGGCTGCTGTTCACTGAAAAGCTCATTCTGGGTACATTTTTGATACATTTGCTTCTGCCGGGTCAGCTGATCAGTGAACTTCTACTTAACTATCTCCTATCAGGAGAGACCTCAGGGCTGCATCTTTTGAGCGCAGTACTGAGCCTGAAAAGCGTTTGCAACCCCACTTACAAGTAAAACTAGCTAAAATGTGCCTGGCTGCTGTTCACTGAAAAGCTTATTCTGGGTAAATTTTTGGTATACATTTGCTTCTGCCGGGTCAGCTGAGCAGTGAATTTCTACTTAACTACCTCCTATCAGGAGAGACCTCAGGGCTGCATCTTTTGAGCGCAGTACTGAGCCTGAAAACCGTTTACAACCCCAGTTACAAGTAAAACTAGCTAAAATGTGCCTGGCTGCTGTTCACTGAAAAGCTCATTCTGGGTACATTTTTGGTATACATTTGCTTCTGACGGGTCAGCTGAGCAGTGAATTTCTACTTAACTACCTCCTATCAGGAGAGACCTCAGGGCTGCATCTTTTGAGCGCAGTACTGAGCCTGAAAACCGTTTACAACCCCACTTACAAGTAAAAGTAGCTAAAATGTGCCTGGCTGCTGTTCACTGAAAAGCTCATTCTGGTACATTTTTGGTATACATTTGCTTCTGCCGGGTCAGCTGAGCAGTGAATTTCTACTTAACTACCTCCTATCAGGAGAGACCTCAGGGCTGCATCTTTTGAGCGCAGTACTGAGCCTGAAAAGCGTTTACAACCCCACTTACAAGTAAAACTAGCTAAAATGTGCCTGGCTGCTGTTCACTGAAAAGCTCATTCTGGGTACATTTTTGGTATACATTTGCATCTGCCGGGTCAGCTGAGCAGTGAATTTCTACTTAACTATCTCCTATCAGGAGAGACCTCAGGGCTGCATCTTTTGAGCGCAGTACTGAGCCTGAAAAGCGTTTACAACCCAACTTACAAGTAAAACTAGCTAAAATGTGCCTGGCTGCTGTTCACTGAAAAGCTCATTCTGGGTACATTTTTGGTATACATGTGCTTCTGCCGGGTCAGCTGAGCAGTGAATTTCTACATAACTACCTCCTATCAGGAGAGACCTCAGGGCTGCATCTTTTGAGCGCAGTACTGAGCCTGAAAACCGTTTACAACCCCAGTTACAAGTAAAACTAGCTAAAATGTGCCTGGCTGCTGTTCACTGAAAAGCTCATTCTGGGTACATTTTTGGTATACATTTGCTTCTGCCGGGTCAGCAGAGCAGTGAATTTCTACTTAACTATCTCCTATCAAGAGAGACCTCAGGGCTGCATCTTTTGAGCGCAGTACTGAGCCTGAAAAGCGTTTCCAACCCCACTTACAAGTAAAACTAGCTAAAATGTGCCTGGCTGCTGTTCACTGAAAAGCTCATTCTGGGTACATTTTTGGTATACATTTGCTTCTGCCGGGTCAGCTGAGCAGTGAATTTCTACTTAACTACCTCCTATCAGGAGAGACCTCAGGGCTGCATCTTTTGAGCGCAGTACTGAGCCTGAAAAGCGTTTACAACCCCAGTTACAAGTAAAACTAGCTAAAATGTGCCTGGCTGCTGTTCACTGAAAAGCTCATTCTGGGTCCATTTTGGTATACATTTGCTTCTGTCGGGTCAGCTGAGCAGTGAATTTCTACTTAACTATCTCCTATCAGGAGAGACCTCAGGGCCGCATCTTTTGAGCGCAGTACTGAGCCTGAAAAGCGTTTACAACCCCACTTACAAGTAAAACTAGCTAAAATGTGCCTGGCTGCTGTTCACTGAAAAGCTCATTCTGGGTACATTTTTGGTATACATTTGCTTCTGCTGGGTCAGCTGAGCAGTGAATTTCTACTTAACTACCTCCTATCCGGAGAGACCTCAGGGCTGCACTTTTGAGCGCAGTACTGAGCCTGAAAAGCGTTTCCAACCCCACTTACAAGAAAAACTAGCTAAAATGTGCCTGGCTGCTGTTCACTGAAAAGCTCATTCTGGGTACATTTTTGGTATACATTTGATTCTGCCGGGTCAGCTGAGCACTGAATTTCTACTTAACTACGTCCTATCAGGGAGAGACCTCAGGGCTGCATCTTTTGAGCGCAGTACTGAGCCTGAAAAGCATTTACAACCCCACTCACAAGTAAAACTAGCTAAAATGTGCCTGGCTGATGTTCACTGAAAAGCTCATTCTGGGTACATTTTTAGTATACATTTGCTTCTGCCGGGTCAGCTGAGCAGTGAATTTCTACTTAACTATCTCCTATCAGGAGAGACCTCAGGGCTACATCTTTTGAGCGCAGTACTGAGCCTGAAAAGCGTTTACAACCCCACTTACAAGTAAAACTAGCTAAAATGTGCCTGGCTGCTGTTCACTGAAAAGCTCATTCTGGGTACATTTTTGGTATACATTTGCTTCTGCCGGGTCTGCTGAGCAGTGAATTTCTACTTAACTGCCTCCTATCAGGAGAGACCTCAGGCTGCATCTTTTGAGCGCAGTACTGAGCCTGAAAAGCGTTTCCAACCCCAGTTACAAGTAAAACTAGCTAAAATGTGCCTGGCTGCTGTTCACTGAAAAGCTCATTCTGGGTACATTTTTGGTATACATTTGCTTCTGCTGGGTCAGCTGAGCAGTGAATTTCTACTTAACTACCTCCTATCCGGAGAGACCTCAGGGCTGCACTTTTGAGCGCAGTACTGAGCCTGAAAAGCGTTTCCAACCCCACTTACAAGAAAAACTAGCTAAAATGTGCCTGGCTGCTGTTCACTGAAAAGCTCATTCTGGGTACATTTTTGGTATACATTTGATTCTGCCGGGTCAGCTGAGCACTGAATTTCTACTTAACTACGTCCTATCAGGGAGAGACCTCAGGGCTGCATCTTTTGAGCGCAGTACTGAGCCTGAAAAGCGTTTACAACCCCACTCACAAGTAAAACTAGCTAAAATGTGCCTGGCTGATGTTCACTGAAAAGCTCATTCTGGGTACATTTTTAGTATACATTTGCTTCTGCCGGGTCAGCTGAGCAGTGAATTTCTACTTAACTATCTCCTATCAGGAGAGACCTCAGGGCTACATCTTTTGAGCGCAGTACTGAGCCTGAAAAGCGTTTACAACCCCACTTACAAGTAAAACTAGCTAAAATGTGCCTGGCTGCTGTTCACTGAAAAGCTCATTCTGGGTACATTTTTGGTATACATTTGCTTCTGCCGGGTCTGCTGAGCAGTGAATTTCTACTTAACTGCCTCCTATCAGGAGAGACCTCAGGCTGCATCTTTTGAGCGCAGTACTGAGCCTGAAAAGCGTTTCCAACCCCAGTTACAAGTAAAACTAGCTAAAATGTGCCTGGCTGCTGTTCACTGAAAAGCTCATTCTGCGTACATTTTTGGTATACATTTGCTTCTGCCGGGTCAGCTGAGCAGTGAATTTCTACTTAACTACCTCCTATCAGGAGAGACCTCAGGGCTGCATCTTTTGAGCGCAGTACTGAGCCTGAAAAGCGTTTACAACCCCACTTACAAGTAAAACTAGCTAAAATGTGCCTGGCTGCTGTTCACTGAAAAGCTCATTCTGGTACATTTTTGGTATACATTTGCTTCTGCCGGGTCAGCTGAGCAGTGAATTTCTACTTAACTACCTCCTATCAGGAGAGACCTCAGGGCTGCATCTTTTCAGTGCAGTACTGAGCCTGAAAAGCGTTTACAACCCCACTTACAAGTAAAACTAGCTAAAATGTGCCTGGCTGCTGTTCACTGAAAAGCTCATTCTGGGTACATTTTTGGTATACATTTGCTTCTGCCGGGTCAGCTGAGCAGTGAATTTCTACTTAACTACCTCCTATCAGGAGAGACCTCAGGGCTGCATCTTTTGAGCGCAGTACTGAGCCTGAAAAGCGTTTACAACCCCACTTACAAGTAGAACTAGCTAAAATGTGCCTGGCTGCTGTTCACTGAAAAGCTCATTCTGGGTACATTTTTGGTATACATTTGCTTCTGCCGGGTCAGCTGAGCAGTGAATTTCTACTTAACTACCTCCTATCAGGAGAGACCTCAGGGCTGCATCTTTTGAGCGCAGTACTGAGCTTGAAAAGCGTTTTCAACCCCAGTTACAAGTAAAACTAGCTCAAATGTGCCTGGCTGCTGTTCACTGAAAAGCTCATTCTGGGTACATTTTTGGTATACATTTGCTTCTGCCGGGTCAGCTGAGCAGTGAATTTCTACTTAACTACCTCCTATCAGGAGAGACCTCAGGGCTGCATCTTTTGAGCGCAGTACTGTGCCTGAAAAGCGTTTCCAACCCCACTTACAAGTAAAACTAGCTAAAATGTGCCTGGCTGCTGTTCACTGAAAAGCTCATTCTGGGTACATTTTTGGTATACATTTGCTTCTGCCGGGTCAGCTGAGCAGTGAATTTCTACTTAACTATCTCCTATCAGGAGAGACCTCAGGGCTGCATCTTTTGAGCGCAGTACTGAGCCTGAAAAGCGTTTCCAACCCCACTTACAAGTAAAACTAGCTAAAATGTGCCTGGCTGCTGTTCACTGAAAAGCTCATTCTGGGTACATTTTTGGTATACATTTGCTTCTGCCGGGTCAGCTGAACAGTGAATTTCTACTTAACTACCCCCTATCAGGAGAGACCTCAGGGCTGCATCTTTTGAGCGCAGTACTGAGCCTGAAAAGCGTTTGCAACCCCACTTACTAGTAAAACTAGCTAAAATGTGCCTGGCTGCTGTTCACTGAAAAGCTTATTCTGGGTACATTTTTGGTATACATTTGCTTCTGCCGGGTCAGCTGAGCAGTGAATTTCTACTTAACTACCTCCTATCAGGAGAGACCTCAGGGCTGCATCTTTTGAGCGCAGTACTGAGCCTGAAAACCGTTTACAACCCCAGTTACAAGTAAAACTAGCTAAAATGTGCCTGGCTGCTGTTCACTGAAAAGCTCATTCTGGGTACATTTTTGGTATACATTTGCTTCTGCCGGGTCAGCTGAGCAGTGAATTTCTACTTAACTACCTCCTATCAGGAAAGACCTCAGGGCTGCATCTTTTGAGCGCAGTACTGAGCCTGAAAACCGTTTACAACCCCACTTACAAGTAAAAGTAGCTAAAATGTGCCTGGCTGCTGTTCACTGAAAAGCTCATTCTGGTACATTTTTGGTATACATTTGCTTCTGCCGGGTCAGCTGAGCAGTGAATTTCTACTTAACTACCTCCTATCAGGAGAGACCTCAGGGCTGCATCTTTTGAGCGCAGTACTGAGCCTGAAAAGCGTTTACAACCCCACTTACAAGTAAAACTAGCTAAAATGTGCCTGGCTGCTGTTCACTGAAAAGCTCATTCTGGGTACATTTTTGGTATACATTTGCATCTGCCGGGTCAGCTGAGCAGTGAATTTCTACTTAACTATCTCCTATCAGGAGAGACCTCAGGGCTGCATCTTTTGAGCGCAGTACTGAGCCTGAAAAGCGTTTACAACCCAACTTACAAGTAAAACTAGCTACAATGTGCCTGGCTGCTGTTCACTGAAAAGCTCATTCTGGGTACATTTTTGGTATACATTTGCTTCTGCCGGGTCTGCTGAGCAGTGAATTTCTACTTAACTGCCTCCTATCAGGAGAGACCTCAGGCTGCATCTTTTGAGCGCAGTACTGAGCCTGAAAAGCGTTTCCAACCCCAGTTACAAGTAAAACTAGCTAAAATGTGCCTGGCTGCTGTTCACTGAAAAGCTCATTCTGGGTACATTTTTGGTATACATTTGCTTCTGCTGGGTCAGCTGAGCAGTGAATTTCTACTTAACTACCTCCTATCCGGAGAGACCTCAGGGCTGCACTTTTGAGCGCAGTACTGAGCCTGAAAAGCGTTTCCAACCCCACTTACAAGAAAAACTAGCTAAAATGTGCCTGGCTGCTGTTCACTGAAAAGCTCATTCTGGGTACATTTTTGGTATACATTTGATTCTGCCGGGTCAGCTGAGCACTGAATTTCTACTTAACTACGTCCTATCAGGGAGAGACCTCAGGGCTGCATCTTTTGAGCGCAGTACTGAGCCTGAAAAGCGTTTACAACCCCACTCACAAGTAAAACTAGCTAAAATGTGCCTGGCTGATGTTCACTGAAAAGCTCATTCTGGGTACATTTTTAGTATACATTTGCTTCTGCCGGGTCAGCTGAGCAGTGAATTTCTACTTAACTATCTCCTATCAGGAGAGACCTCAGGGCTACATCTTTTGAGCGCAGTACTGAGCCTGAAAAGCGTTTACAACCCCACTTACAGGTAAAACTAGCTAAAATGTGCCTGGCTGCTGTTCACTGAAAAGCTCATTCTGGGTACATTTTTGGTATACATTTGCTTCTGCCGGGTCTGCTGAGCAGTGAATTTCTACTTAACTGCCTCCTATCAGGAGAGACCTCAGGCTGCATCTTTTGAGCGCAGTACTGAGCCTGAAAAGCGTTTCCAACCCCAGTTACAAGTAAAACTAGCTAAAATGTGCCTGGCTGCTGTTCACTGAAAAGCTCATTCTGCGTACATTTTTGGTATACATTTGCTTCTGCCGGGTCAGCTGAGCAGTGAATTTCTACTTAACTACCTCCTATCAGGAGAGACCTCAGGGCTGCATCTTTTGAGCGCAGTACTGAGCCTGAAAAGCGTTTACAACCCCACTTACAAGTAAAACTAGCTAAAATGTGCCTGGCTGCTGTTCACTGAAAAGCTCATTCTGGTACATTTTTGGTATACATTTGCTTCTGCCGGGTCAGCTGAGCAGTGAATTTCTACTTAACTACCTCCTATCAGGAGAGACCTCAGGGCTGCATCTTTTCAGTGCAGTACTGAGCCTGAAAAGCGTTTACAACCCCACTTACAAGTAAAACTAGCTAAAATGTGCCTGGCTGCTGTTCACTGAAAAGCTCATTCTGGGTACATTTTTGGTATACATTTGCTTCTGCCGGGTCAGCTGAGCAGTGAATTTCTACTTAACTACCTCCTATCAGGAGAGACCTCAGGGCTGCATCTTTTGAGCGCAGTACTGAGCCTGAAAAGCGTTTACAACCCCACTTACAAGTAGAACTAGCTAAAATGTGCCTGGCTGCTGTTCACTGAAAAGCTCATTCTGGGTACATTTTTGGTATACATTTGCTTCTGCCGGGTCAGCTGAGCAGTGAATTTCTACTTAACTACCTCCTATCAGGAGAGACCTCAGGGCTGCATCTTTTGAGCGCAGTACTGAGCTTGAAAAGCGTTTTCAACCCCAGTTACAAGTAAAACTAGCTCAAATGTGCCTGGCTGCTGTTCACTGAAAAGCTCATTCTGGGTACATTTTTGGTATACATTTGCTTCTGCCGGGTCAGCTGAGCAGTGAATTTCTACTTAACTACCTCCTATCAGGAGAGACCTCAGGGCTGCATCTTTTGAGCGCAGTACTGTGCCTGAAAAGCGTTTCCAACCCCACTTACAAGTAAAACTAGCTAAAATGTGCCTGGCTGCTGTTCACTGAAAAGCTCATTCTGGGTACATTTTTGGTATACATTTGCTTCTGCCGGGTCAGCTGAGCAGTGAATTTCTACTTAACTATCTCCTATCAGGAGAGACCTCAGGGCTGCATCTTTTGAGCGCAGTACTGAGCCTGAAAAGCGTTTCCAACCCCACTTACAAGTAAAACTAGCTAAAATGTGCCTGGCTGCTGTTCACTGAAAAGCTCATTCTGGGTACATTTTTGGTATACATTTGCTTCTGCCGGGTCAGCTGAACAGTGAATTTCTACTTAACTACCCCCTATCAGGAGAGACCTCAGGGCTGCATCTTTTGAGCGCAGTACTGAGCCTGAAAAGCGTTTGCAACCCCACTTACTAGTAAAACTAGCTAAAATGTGCCTGGCTGCTGTTCACTGAAAAGCTTATTCTGGGTACATTTTTGGTATACATTTGCTTCTGCCGGGTCAGCTGAGCAGTGAATTTCTACTTAACTACCTCCTATCAGGAGAGACCTCAGGGCTGCATCTTTTGAGCGCAGTACTGAGCCTGAAAACCGTTTACAACCCCAGTTACAAGTAAAACTAGCTAAAATGTGCCTGGCTGCTGTTCACTGAAAAGCTCATTCTGGGTACATTTTTGGTATACATTTGCTTCTGCCGGGTCAGCTGAGCAGTGAATTTCTACTTAACTACCTCCTATCAGGAGAGACCTCAGGGCTGCATCTTTTGAGCGCAGTACTGAGCCTGAAAACCGTTTACAACCCCACTTACAAGTAAAAGTAGCTAAAATGTGCCTGGCTGCTGTTCACTGAAAAGCTCATTCTGGTACATTTTTGGTATACATTTGCTTCTGCCGGGTCAGCTGAGCAGTGAATTTCTACTTAACTACCTCCTATCAGGAGAGACCTCAGGGCTGCATCTTTTGAGCGCAGTACTGAGCCTGAAAAGCGTTTACAACCCCACTTACAAGTAAAACTAGCTAAAATGTGCCTGGCTGCTGTTCACTGAAAAGCTCATTCTGGGTACATTTTTGGTATACATTTGCATCTGCCGGGTCAGCTGAGCAGTGAATTTCTACTTAACTATCTCCTATCAGGAGAGACCTCAGGGCTGCATCTTTTGAGAGCAGTACTGAGCCTGAAAAGCGTTTACAACCCAACTTACAAGTAAAACTAGCTAAAATGTGCCTGGCTGCTGTTCACTGAAAAGCTCATTCTGGGTACATTTTTGGTATACATGTGCTTCTGCCGGGTCAGCTGAGCAGTGAATTTCTACATAACTACCTCCTATCAGGAGAGACCTCAGGGCTGCATCTTTTGAGCGCAGTACTGAGCCTGAAAACCGTTTACAACCCCAGTTACAAGTAAAACTAGCTAAAATGTGCCTGGCTGCTGTTCACTGAAAAGCTCATTCTGGGTACATTTTTGGTATACATTTGCTTCTGCCGGGTCAGCAGAGCAGTGAATTTCTACTTAACTATCTCCTATCAAGAGAGACCTCAGGGCTGCATCTTTTGAGCGCAGTACTGAGCCTGAAAAGTGTTTCCAACCCCACTTACAAGTAAAACTAGCTAAAATGTGCCTGGCTGCTGTTCACTGAAAAGCTCATTCTGGGTACATTTTTGGTATACTTTTGCTTCTGCCGGGTCAGCTGAGCAGTGAATTTCTACTTAACTACCTCCTATCAGGAGAGACCTCAGGGCTGCATCTTTTGAGCGCAGTACTGAGCCTGAAAACCGTTTACAACCCCAGTTACAAGTAAAACTAGCTAAAATGTGCCTGGCTGCTGTTCACTGAAAAGCTCATTCTGGGTACATTTTTGGTATACATTTGCTTCTGCCGGGACAGCTGAGCAGTGAATTTCTACTTAACTACCTCCTATCAGGAGAGACCTCAGGGCTGCATCTTTTAAGCGCAGTACTGAGCCTGAAAACCGTTTACAACCCCACTTACAAGTAAAACTAGCTAAAATGTGCCTGGCTGCTCACTGAAAAGCTCATTTTGGGTACATTTTTGGTATACATTTGCATCTGCCGGGTCAGCTGAGCAGTGAATTTCTACTTAACTATCTCCTATCAGGAGAGACCTCAGGGCTGCATCTTTTGAGCGCAGTACTGAGCCTGAAAAGCGTTTACAACCCAACTTACAAGTAAAACTAGCTACAATGTGCCTGGCTGCTGTTCACTGAAAAGCTCATTCTGGGTACATTTTTGGTATACAGTTGCTTCTGCCGGGTCAGCTGAGCAGTGAATTTCTACATAACTACCTCCTATCAGGAGAGACCTCACAGGGCTGCATCTTTTGAGCGCAGTACTGAGCCTGAAAACCGTTTACAACCCCAGTTACAAGTAAAACTAGCTAAAATGTGCCTGGCTGCTGTTCACTGAAAAGCTCATTCTGGGTACATTTTTGGTATACATTTGCTTCTGCCGGGTCAGCGAGCAGTGAATTTCTACTTAACTATCTCCTATCAGGAGAGACCTCAGGGCTGCATCTTTTGAGCGTAGTACTGAGCCTGAAAAGCGTTTACAACCCCACTTACAAGTAAAACTAGCTAAAATGTGCCTGGCTGCTGTTCACTGAAAAGCTCATTCTGAGTACATTTTTGGTATACATTTGCTTCTGCCGGGTCAGCTGAGCAGGGAATTTCTACTTACTACCTCCTATCAGGAGAGACCTCAGGGCTGCATCTTTTGAGCGCAGTACTGAGCCTGAAAAGCGTTTCCAACCCCACTTACAAGTAAAACTAGCTAAAATGTGCCTGGCTGCTGTTCACTGAAAAGCTCATTCTGGGTACATTTTTGGTATACATTTGCTTCTGCCGGGTCAGCTGAGCAGTGAATTTCTACTTAACTACCTCCTATCAGGAGAGACCTCAGGGCTGCATCTTTTGAGCGCAGTACTGAGCCTGAAAAGCGTTTCCAACCCCACTTACAAGAAAAACTAGCTAAAATGTGCCTGGCTGCTGTTCACTGAAAAGCTCATTCTGGGTACATTTTGGTATACATTTGCTTCTGTCGGGTCAGCTGAGCAGTGAATTTCTACTTAACTATCTCCTATCAGGAGAGACCTCAGGGCTGCATCTTTTGAGCGCAGTACTGAGCCTGAAAAGCGTTTCCAACCCCACTTACAAGTAAAACTAGCTAAAATGTGCCTGGCTGCTGTTCACTGAAAAGCTCATTCTGGGTACATTTTTGGTATACATTTGCTTCTGCTGGGTCAGCTGAGCAGTGAATTAACTACCTCCTATCCGGAGAGACCTCAGGGCTGCACTTTTGAGCGCAGTACTGAGCCTGAAAAGCGTTTCCAACCCCACTTACAAGAAAAACTAGCTAAAATGTGCCTGGCTGCTGTTCACTGAAAAGCTCATTCTGGGTACATTTTTGGTATACATTTGCTTCTGCCGGGTCAGCTGAGCAGTGAATTTCTACTAACTACCTCCTATCAGGAGAGACCTCAGGGCTGCATCTTTTGAGTGCAGTACTGAGCCTGAAAAGCGTTTCCAACCCCACTTACAAGTAAAACTAGCTAAAATGTGCCTGGCTGCTGTTCACTGAAAAGCTCATTCTGGGTACATTTTTGG
Source organism: Lissotriton vulgaris (assembly GCF_964263255.1). NCBI lineage: Eukaryota > Metazoa > Chordata > Amphibia > Caudata > Salamandridae > Lissotriton > Lissotriton vulgaris. The sequence continues at coordinate 627,282 of NW_028244806.1, read as the reverse complement.
TATACATTTGATTCTGCCGGGTCAGCTGAGCACTGAATTTCTACTTAACTACGTCCTATCAGGGAGAGACCTCAGGGCTGCATCTTTTGAGCGCAGTACTGAGCCTGAAAAGCGTTTACAACCCAACTTACAAGTAAAACTAGCTACAATGTGCCTGGCTGCTGTTCACTGAAAAGCTCATTCTGGGTACATTTTTGGTATACAGTTGCTTCTGCCGGGTCAGCTGAGCAGTGAATTTCTACATAACTACCTCCTATCAGGAGAGACCTCAGGGCTGCATCTTTTGAGCGCAGTACTGAGCCTGAAAACCGTTTACAACCCCAGTTACAAGTAAAACTAGCTAAAATGTGCCTGGCTGCTGTTCACTGAAAAGCTCATTCTGGGTACATTTTTGGTATACATTTGCTTCTGCCGGGTCAGCGAGCAGTGAATTTCTACTTAACTATCTCCTATCAGGAGAGACCTCAGGGCTGCATCTTTTGAGCGTAGTACTGAGCCTGAAAAGCGTTTACAACCCCACTTACAAGTAAAACTAGCTAAAATGTGCCTGGCTGCTGTTCACTGAAAAGCTCATTCTGGGTACATTTTTGGTATACATTTGCTTCTGCCGGGTCAGCTGAGCAGGGAATTTCTACTTACTACCTCCTATCAGGAGAGACCTCAGGGCTGCATCTTTTGAGCGCAGTACTGAGCCTGAAAAGCGTTTCCAACCCCACTTACAAGTAAAACTAGCTAAAATGTGCCTGGCTGCTGTTCACTGAAAAGCTCATTCTGGGTACATTTTTGGTATACATTTGCTTCTGCCGGGTCAGCTGAGCAGTGAATTTCTACTTAACTACCTCCTATCAGGAGAGACCTCAGGGCTGCATCTTTTGAGCGCAGTACTGAGCCTGAAAAGCGTTTCCAACCCCACTTACAAGTAAAACTAGCTAAAATGTGCCTGGCTGCTGTTCACTGAAAAGCTCATTCTGGGTACATTTTGGTATACATTTGCTTCTGTCGGGTCAGCTGAGCAGTGAATTTCTACTTAACTATCTCCTATCAGGAGAGACCTCAGGGCTGCATCTTTTGAGCGCAGTACTGAGCCTGAAAAGCGTTTCCAACCCCAATTACAAGTAAAACTAGCTAAAATGTGCCTGGCTGCTGTTCACTGAAAAGCTCATTCTGGGTACATTTTTGGTATACATTTGCTTCTGCTGGGTCAGCTGAGCAGTGAATTTCTACTTAACTACCTCCTATCCGGAGAGACCTCAGGGCTGCACTTTTGAGCGCAGTACTGAGCCTGAAAAGCGTTTCCAACCCCACTTACAAGAAAAACTAGCTAAAATGTGCCTGGCTGCTGTTCACTGAAAAGCTCATTCTGGGTACATTTTTGGTATACATTTGCTTCTGCCGGGTCAGCTGAGCAGTGAATTTCTACTAACTACCTCCTATCAGGAGAGACCTCAGGGCTGCATCTTTTGAGTGCAGTACTGAGCCTGAAAAGCGTTTCCAACCCCACTTACAAGTAAAACTAGCTAAAATGTGCCTGGCTGCTGTTCACTGAAAAGCTCATTCTGGGTACATTTTTGGTATACATTTGATTCTGCCGGGTCAGCTGAGCACTGAATTTCTACTTAACTACGTCCTATCAGGGAGAGACCTCAGGGCTGCATCTTTTGAGCGCAGTACTGAGCCTGAAAAGCGTTTACAACCCCACTCACAAGTAAAACTAGCTAAAATGTGCCTGGCTGCTGTTCACTGAAAAGCTCATTCTGGGTACATTTTTGGTATACATTTGCTTCTGCCGGGTCTGCTGAGCAGTGAATTTCTACTTAACTGCCTCCTATCAGGAGAGACCTCAGGCTGCATCTTTTGAGCGCAGTACTGAGCCTGAAAAGCGTTTCCAACCCCAGTTACAAGTAAAACTAGCTAAAATGTGCCTGGCTGCTGTTCACTGAAAAGCTCATTCTGCGTACATTTTTGGTATACATTTGCTTCTGCCGGGTCAGCTGAGCAGTGAATTTCTACTTAACTACCTCCTATCAGGAGAGACCTCAGGGCTGCATCTTTTGAGCGCAGTACTGAGCCTGAAAAGCATTTACAACCCCACTTACAAGTAAAACTAGCTAAAATGTGCCTGGCTGCTGTTCACTGAAAAGCTCATTCTGGTACATTTTTGGTATACATTTGCTTCTGCCGGGTCAGCTGAGCAGTGAATTTCTACTTAACTACCTCCTATCAGGAGAGACCTCAGGGCTGCATCTTTTCAGTGCAGTACTGAGCCTGAAAAGCGTTTACAACCCCACTTACAAGTAAAACTAGCTAAAATGTGCCTGGCTGCTGTTCACTGAAAAGCTCATTCTGGGTACATTTTTGGTATACATTTGCTTCTGCCGGGTCAGCTGAGCAGTGAATTTCTACTTAACTACCTCCTATCAGGAGAGACCTCAGGGCTGCATCTTTTGAGCGCAGTACTGAGCCTGAAAAGCGTTTACAACCCCACTTACAAGTAGAACTAGCTAAAATGTGCCTGGCTGCTGTTCACTGAAAAGCTCATTCTGGGTACATTTTTGGTATACATTTGCTTCTGCCGGGTCAGCTGAGCAGTGAATTTCTACTTAACTACCTCCTATCAGGAGAGACCTCAGGGCTGCATCTTTTGAGTGCAGTACTGAGCTTGAAAAGCGTTTTCAACCCCAGTTACAAGTAAAACTAGCTCAAATGTGCCTGGCTGCTGTTCACTGAAAAGCTCATTCTGGGTACATTTTTGGTATACATTTGCTTCTGCCGGGTCAGCTGAGCAGTGAATTTCTACTTAACTACCTCCTATCAGGAGAGACCTCAGGGCTGCATCTTTTGACCGCAGTACTGTGCCTGAAAAGCGTTTCCAACCCCACTTACAAGTAAAACTAGCTAAAATGTGCCTGGCTGCTGTTCACTGAAAAGCTCATTCTGGGTACATTTTTGGTATACATTTGCTTCTGCCGGGTCAGCTGAGCAGTGAATTTCTACTTAACTATCTCCTATCAGGAGAGACCTCAGGGCTGCATCTTTTGAGCGCAGTACTGAGCCTGAAAAGCGTTTCCAACCCCACTTACAAGTAAAACTAGCTAAAATGTGCCTGGCTGCTGTTCACTGAAAAGCTCATTCTGGGTACATTTTTGGTATACATTTGCTTCTGCCGGGTCAGCTGAACAGTGAATTTCTACTTAACTACCCCCTATCAGGAGAGACCTCAGGGCTGCATCTTTTGAGCGCAGTACTGAGCCTGAAAAGCGTTTACAACCCCACTTACAAGTAAAACTAGCTAAAATGTGCCTGGCTGCTGTTCACTGAAAAGCTCATTCTGGGTACATTTTTGGTATACATTTGCTTCCGCCGGGTCAGCTGAGCAGTGAATTTCTACTTAACTACCTCCTATCAGGAGAGACCTCAGGGCTGCATCTTTTGAGCGCAGTACTGAGCCTAAAAAGCGAACCCCAGTTACAAGTAAAACTAGCTAAAATGTGCCTGGCTGCTGTTCACTGAAAAGCTTATTCTGGGTACATTTTTGGTATACATTTGCTTCTGCCAGGTCAGCTGAGCAGTGAATTTCTACTTAACTATCTCCTATCAGGAGAGACCTCAGGGCTGCATCTTTTGAGGGCAGTACTGAGCCTGAAAAGCGTTTACAACCCCACTTACAAGTAAAACTAGCTAAAATGTGCCTGGCTGCTGTTCACTGAAAAGCTCATTCTGGGTACATTTTTGGTATACATTTGCTTCTGCCGGGTCAGCTGAGCAGTGAATTTCTACTTAACTACCTCCTATCAGGAAGACCTCAGGGCTGCATCTTTTGAGCGCAGTACTGAGCCCGAAAAGCGTTTACAACCCCACTTACAAGTAAAACTAGCTAAAAAAATGTGCCTGGCTGCTGTTCACTGAAAAGCTCATTCTGGGTACATTTTTGGTATACATTTGCTTCTGCCGGGTCAGCTGAGCAGTGAATTTCTACTTAACTACCTCCTATCAGGAGAGACCTCAGGGCTGCATCTTTTGAGCGCAGTACTGAGCCTGAAAAGCGTTTACAACCCCACTTACAAGTAAAACTAGCTAAAATGTGCCTGGCTGCTGTTCACTGAAAAGCTCATTCTGGTTACATTTTTGGTATACATTTGCTTCTGCCGGGTCAGCTGAGCAGTGAATTTCTACTTAACTATCTCCTATCAGGAGAGACCTCAGGGCTGCATCTTTTGAGCGCAGTACTGAGCCTGAAAAGCGTTTACAACCCCACTTACAAGTAAAACTAGCTAAAATGTGCCTGGCTGCTGTTCACTGAAAAGCTCATTCTGGGTACATTTTTGGTATAAATTTGCTTCTGCCGGGTCAGCTGAGCAGAGAATTTCTACTTAACTGCCTCCTATCAGGAGAGACCTCAGGGCTGCATCTTTTGAGCGCAGTACTGAGCCTGAAAAGCGTTTCCAACCCCAGTTACAAGTAAAACTAGCTAAAATGTGCCTGGCTGCTGTTCACTGAAAAGCTCATTCTGGGTACATTTTTGGTATACATTTGCTTCTGCCGGGTCAGCTGAACAGTGAATTTCTACTTAACTACCCCCTATCAGGAGAGACCTCAGGGCTGCATCTTTTGAGCGCAGTACTGAGCCTGAAAAGCGTTTGCAACCCCACTTACAAGTAAAACTAGCTAAAATGTGCCTGGCTGCTGTTCACTGAAAAGCTTATTCTGGGTACATTTTTGGTATACATTTGCTTCTGCCGGGTCAGCTGAGCAGTGAATTTCTACTTAACTACCTCCTATCAGGAGAGACCTCAGGGCTGCATCTTTTGAGCGCAGTACTGAGCCTGAAAACCGTTTACAACCCCAGTTACAAGTAAAACTAGCTAAAATGTGCCTGGCTGCTGTTCACTGAAAAGCTCATTCTGGGTACATTTTTGATACATTTGCTTCTGCCGGGTCAGCTGATCAGTGAACTTCTACTTAACTATCTCCTATCAGGAGAGACCTCAGGGCTGCATCTTTTGAGCGCAGTACTGAGCCTGAAAAGCGTTTGCAACCCCACTTACAAGTAAAACTAGCTAAAATGTGCCTGGCGGCTGTTCACTGAAAAGCTTATTCTGGGTACATTTTTGGTATACATTTGCTTCTGCCGGGTCAGCTGAGCAGTGAATTTCTACTTAACTACCTCCTATCAGGAGAGACCTCAGGGCTGCATCTTTTGAGCGCAGTACTGAGCCTGAAAACCGTTTACAACCCCAGTTACAAGTAAAACTAGCTAAAATGTGCCTGGCTGCTGTTCACTGAAAAGCTCATTCTGGGTACATTTTTGGTATACATTTGCTTCTGCCGGGTCAGCTGAGCAGTGAATTTCTACTTAACTACCTCCTATCAGGAACCTCAGGGCTGCATCTTTTGAGCGCAGTACTGAGCCTGAAAACCGTTTACAACCCCACTTACAAGTAAAAGTAGCTAAAATGTGCCTGGCTGCTGTTCACTGAAAAGCTCATTCTGGTACATTTTTGGTATACATTTGCTTCTGCCGGGTCAGCTGAGCAGTGAATTTCTACTTAACTACCTCCTATCAGGAGAGACCTCAGGGCTGCATCTTTTCAGTGCAGTACTGAGCCTGAAAAGCGTTTACAACCCCACTTACAAGTAAAACTAGCTAAAATGTGCCTGGCTGCTGTTCACTGAAAAGCTCATTCTGGGTACATTTTTGGTATACATTTGCTTCTGCCGGGTCAGCTGAGCAGTGAATTTCTACTTAACTACCTCCTATCAGGAGAGACCTCAGGGCTGCATCTTTTGAGCGCAGTACTGAGCCTGAAAAGCGTTTACAACCCCACTTACAAGTAGAACTAGCTAAAATGTGCCTGGCTGCTGTTCACTGAAAAGCTCATTCTGGGTACATTTTTGGTATACATTTGCTTCTGCCGGGTCAGCTGAGCAGTGAATTTCTACTTAACTACCTCCTATCAGGAGAGACCTCAGGGCTGCATCTTTTGAGTGCAGTACTGAGCTTGAAAAGCGTTTTCAACCCCAGTTACAAGTAAAACTAGCTCAAATGTGCCTGGCTGCTGTCACTGAAAAGCTCATTCTGGGTACATTTTTGGTATACATTTGCTTCTGCCGGGTCAGCTGAGCAGTGAATTTCTACTTAACTACCTCCTATCAGGAGAGACCTCAGGGCTGCATCTTTTGACCGCAGTACTGTGCCTGAAAAGCGTTTCCAACCCCACTTACAAGTAAAACTAGCTAAAATGTGCCTGGCTGCTGTTCACTGAAAAGCTCATTCTGGGTACATTTTTGGTATACATTTGCTTCTGCCGGGTCAGCTGAGCAGTGAATTTCTACTTAACTATCTCCTATCAGGAGAGACCTCAGGGCTGCATTTTTTGAGCGCAGTACTGAGCCTGAAAAGCGTTTCCAACCCCACTTACAAGTAAAACTAGCTAAAATGTGCCTGGCTGCTGTTCACTGAAAAGCTCATTCTGGGTACATTTTTGGTATACATTTGCTTCTGCCGGGTCAGCTGAACAGTGAATTTCTACTTAACTACCCCCTATCAGGAGAGACCTCAGGGCTGCATCTTTTGAGCGCAGTACTGAGCCTGAAAAGCGTTTACAACCCCACTTACAAGTAAAACTAGCTAAAATGTGCCTGGCTGCTGTTCACTGAAAAGCTCATTCTGGGTACATTTTTGGTATACATTTGCTTCCGCCGGGTCAGCTGAGCAGTGAATTTCTACTTAACTACCTCCTATCAGGAGAGACCTCAGGGCTGCATCTTTTGAGCGCAGTACTGAGCCTAAAAAGCGAACCCCAGTTACAAGTAAAACTAGCTAAAATGTGCCTGGCTGCTGTTCACTGAAAAGCTTATTCTGGGTACATTTTTGGTATACATTTGCTTCTGCCAGGTCAGCTGAGCAGTGAATTTCTACTTAACTATCTCCTATCAGGAGAGACCTCAGGGCTGCATCTTTTGAGGGCAGTACTGAGCCTGAAAAGCGTTTACAACCCCACTTACAAGTAAAACTAGCTAAAATGTGCCTGGCTGCTGTTCACTGAAAAGCTCATTCTGGGTACATTTTTGGTATACATTTGCTTCTGCCGGGTCAGCTGAGCAGTGAATTTCTACTTAACTACCTCCTATCAGGAGAGACCTCAGGGCTGCATCTTTTGAGCGCAGTACTGAGCCTGAAAAGCGTTTACAACCCCACTTACAATTAAAACTAGCTAAAAAAATGTGCCTGGCTGCTGTTCACTGAAAAGCTCATTCTGGGTACATTTTTGGTATACATTTGCTTCTGCCGGGTCAGCTGAGCAGTGAATTTCTACTTAACTACCTCCTATCAGGAGAGACCTCAGGGCTGCATCTTTTGAGCGCAGTACTGAGCCTGAAAAGCGTTTGCAACCCCACTTACAAGTAAAACTAGCTAAAATGTGCCTGGCTGCTGTTCACTGAAAAGCTCATTCTGGGTACATTTTTGGTATACATTTGCTTCTGCCGGGTCAGCTGAGCAGTGAATTTCTACTTAACTACCTCCTATCAGGAGAGACCTCAGGGCTGCATCTTTTGAGCGCAGTACTGAGCCTGAAAAGCGTTTACAACCCCACTTACAAGTAGAACTAGCTAAAATGTGCCTGGCTGCTGTTCACTGAAAAGCTCATTCTGGGTACATTTTTGGTATACATTTGCTTCTGCCGGGTCAGCTGAGCAGTGAATTTCTACTTAACTACCTCCTATCAGGAGAGACCTCAGGGCTGCATCTTTTGAGTGCAGTACTGAGCTTGAAAAGCGTTTTCAACCCCAGTTACAAGTAAAACTAGCTCAAATGTGCCTGGCTGCTGTTCACTGAAAAGCTCATTCTGGGTACATTTTTGGTATACATTTGCTTCTGCCGGGTCAGCTGAGCAGTGAATTTCTACTTAACTACCTCCTATCAGGAGAGACCTCAGGGCTGCATCTTTTGACCGCAGTACTGTGCCTGAAAAGCGTTTCCAACCCCACTTACAAGTAAAACTAGCTAAAATGTGCCTGGCTGCTGTTCACTGAAAAGCTCATTCTGGGTACATTTTTGGTATACATTTGCTTCTGCCGGGTCAGCTGAACAGTGAATTTCTACTTAACTACCCCCTATCAGGAGAGACCTCAGGGCTGCATCTTTTGAGCGCAGTACTGAGCCTGAAAACCGTTTACAACCCCAGTTACAAGTAAAACTAGCTAAAATGTGCCTGGCTGCTGTTCACTGAAAAGCTCATTCTGGGTACATTTTTGGTATACATTTGCTTCTGCCGGGTCAGCTGAGCAGTGAATTTCTACTTAACTACCTCCTATCAGGAACCTCAGGGCTGCATCTTTTGAGCGCAGTACTGAGCCTGAAAACCGTTTACAACCCCACTTACAAGTAAAAGTAGCTAAAATGTGCCTGGCTGCTGTTCACTGAAAAGCTCATTCTGGTACATTTTTGGTATACATTTGCTTCTGCCGGGTCAGCTGAGCAGTGAATTTCTACTTAACTACCTCCTATCAGGAGAGACCTCAGGGCTGCATCTTTTCAGTGCAGTACTGAGCCTGAAAAGCGTTTACAACCCCACTTACAAGTAAAACTAGCTAAAATGTGCCTGGCTGCTGTTCACTGAAAAGCTCATTCTGGGTACATTTTTGGTATACATTTGCTTCTGCCGGGTCAGCTGAGCAGTGAATTTCTACTTAACTACCTCCTATCAGGAGAGACCTCAGGGCTGCATCTTTTGAGCGCAGTACTGAGCCTGAAAAGCGTTTACAACCCCACTTACAAGTAGAACTAGCTAAAATGTGCCTGGCTGCTGTTCACTGAAAAGCTCATTCTGGGTACATTTTTGGTATACATTTGCTTCTGCCGGGTCAGCTGAGCAGTGAATTTCTACTTAACTACCTCCTATCAGGAGAGACCTCAGGGCTGCATCTTTTGAGTGCAGTACTGAGCTTGAAAAGCGTTTTCAACCCCAGTTACAAGTAAAACTAGCTCAAATGTGCCTGGCTGCTGTTCACTGAAAAGCTCATTCTGGGTACATTTTTGGTATACATTTGCTTCTGCCGGGTCAGCTGAGCAGTGAATTTCTACTTAACTACCTCCTATCAGGAGAGACCTCAGGGCTGCATCTTTTGACCGCAGTACTGTGCCTGAAAAGCGTTTCCAACCCCACTTACAAGTAAAACTAGCTAAAATGTGCCTGGCTGCTGTTCACTGAAAAGCTCATTCTGGGTACATTTTTGGTATACATTTGCTTCTGCCGGGTCAGCTGAGCAGTGAATTTCTACTTAACTATCTCCTATCAGGAGAGACCTCAGGGCTGCATTTTTTGAGCGCAGTACTGAGCCTGAAAAGCGTTTCCAACCCCACTTACAAGTAAAACTAGCTAAAATGTGCCTGGCTGCTGTTCACTGAAAAGCTCATTCTGGGTACATTTTTGGTATACATTTGCTTCTGCCGGGTCAGCTGAACAGTGAATTTCTACTTAACTACCCCCTATCAGGAGAGACCTCAGGGCTGCATCTTTTGAGCGCAGTACTGAGCCTGAAAAGCGTTTACAACCCCACTTACAAGTAAAACTAGCTAAAATGTGCCTGGCTGCTGTTCACTGAAAAGCTCATTCTGGGTACATTTTTGGTATACATTTGCTTCCGCCGGGTCAGCTGAGCAGTGAATTTCTACTTAACTACCTCCTATCAGGAGAGACCTCAGGGCTGCATCTTTTGAGCGCAGTACTGAGCCTAAAAAGCGAACCCCAGTTACAAGTAAAACTAGCTAAAATGTGCCTGGCTGCTGTTCACTGAAAAGCTTATTCTGGGTACATTTTTGGTATACATTTGCTTCTGCCAGGTCAGCTGAGCAGTGAATTTCTACTTAACTATCTCCTATCAGGAGAGACCTCAGGGCTGCATCTTTTGAGGGCAGTACTGAGCCTGAAAAGCGTTTACAACCCCACTTACAAGTAAAACTAGCTAAAATGTGCCTGGCTGCTGTTCACTGAAAAGCTCATTCTGGGTACATTTTTGGTATACATTTGCTTCTGCCGGGTCAGCTGAGCAGTGAATTTCTACTTAACTACCTCCTATCAGGAGAGACCTCAGGGCTGCATCTTTTGAGCGCAGTACTGAGCCTGAAAAGCGTTTACAACCCCACTTACAATTAAAACTAGCTAAAAAAATGTGCCTGGCTGCTGTTCACTGAAAAGCTCATTCTGGGTACATTTTTGGTATACATTTGCTTCTGCCGGGTCAGCTGAGCAGTGAATTTCTACTTAACTACCTCCTATCAGGAGAGACCTCAGGGCTGCATCTTTTGAGCGCAGTACTGAGCCTGAAAAGCGTTTGCAACCCCACTTACAAGTAAAACTAGCTAAAATGTGCCTGGCTGCTGTTCACTGAAAAGCTCATTCTGGGTACATTTTTGGTATACATTTGCTTCTGCCGGGTCAGCTGAGCAGTGAATTTCTACTTAACTACCTCCTATCAGGAGAGACCTCAGGGCTGCATCTTTTGAGCGCAGTACTGAGCCTGAAAAGCGTTTACAACCCCACTTACAAGTAGAACTAGCTAAAATGTGCCTGGCTGCTGTTCACTGAAAAGCTCATTCTGGGTACATTTTTGGTATACATTTGCTTCTGCCGGGTCAGCTGAGCAGTGAATTTCTACTTAACTACCTCCTATCAGGAGAGACCTCAGGGCTGCATCTTTTGAGTGCAGTACTGAGCTTGAAAAGCGTTTTCAACCCCAGTTACAAGTAAAACTAGCTCAAATGTGCCTGGCTGCTGTTCACTGAAAAGCTCATTCTGGGTACATTTTTGGTATACATTTGCTTCTGCCGGGTCAGCTGAGCAGTGAATTTCTACTTAACTACCTCCTATCAGGAGAGACCTCAGGGCTGCATCTTTTGACCGCAGTACTGTGCCTGAAAAGCGTTTCCAACCCCACTTACAAGTAAAACTAGCTAAAATGTGCCTGGCTGCTGTTCACTGAAAAGCTCATTCTGGGTACATTTTTGGTATACATTTGCTTCTGCCGGGTCAGCTGAACAGTGAATTTCTACTTAACTACCCCCTATCAGGAGAGACCTCAGGGCTGCATCTTTTGAGCGCAGTACTGAGCCTGAAAAGCGTTTGCAACCCCACTTACAAGTAAAACTAGCTAAAATGTGCCTGGCTGCTGTTCACTGAAAAGCTTATTCTGGGTACATTTTTGGTATACATTTGCTTCTGCCGGGTCAGCTGAGCAGTGAATTTCTACTTAACTACCTCCTATCAGGAGAGACCTCAGGGCTGCATCTTTTGAGCGCAGTACTGAGCCTGAAAACCGTTTACAACCCCAGTTACAAGTAAAACTAGCTAAAATGTGCCTGGCTGCTGTTCACTGAAAAGCTCATTCTGGGTACATTTTTGATACATTTGCTTCTGCCGGGTCAGCTGATCAGTGAACTTCTAACTATCTCCTATCAGGAGAGACCTCAGGGCTGCATCTTTTGAGCGCAGTACTGAGCCTGAAAAGCGTTTGCAACCCCACTTACAAGTAAAACTAGCTAAAATGTGCCTGGCTGCTGTTCACTGAAAAGCTTATTCTGGGTACATTTTTGGTATACATTTGCTTCTGCCGGGTCAGCTGAGCAGTGAATTTCTACTTAACTACCTCCTATCAGGAGAGACCTCAGGGCTGCATCTTTTGAGCGCAGTACTGAGCCTGAAAACCGTTTACAACCCCAGTTACAAGTAAAACTAGCTAAAATGTGCCTGGCTGCTGTTCACTGAAAAGCTCATTCTGGGTACATTTTTGGTATACATTTGCTTCTGCCGGGTCAGCTGAGCAGTGAATTTCTACTTAACTACCTCCTATCAGGAGAGACCTCAGGGCTGCATCTTTTGAGCGCAGTACTGAGCCTGAAAACCGTTTACAACCCCACTTACAAGTAAAAGTAGCTAAAATGTGCCTGGCTGCTGTTCACTGAAAAGCTCATTCTGGTACATTTTTGGTATACATTTGCTTCTGCCGGGTCAGCTGAGCAGTGAATTTCTACTTAACTACCTCCTATCAGGAGAGACCTCAGGGCTGCATCTTTTCAGTGCAGTACTGAGCCTGAAAAGCGTTTACAACCCCACTTACAAGTAAAACTAGCTAAAATGTGCCTGGCTGCTGTTCACTGAAAAGCTCATTCTGGGTACATTTTTGGTATACATTTGCTTCTGCCGGGTCAGCTGAGCAGTGAATTTCTACTTAACTACCTCCTATCAGGAGAGACCTCAGGGCTGCATCTTTTGAGCGCAGTACTGAGCCTGAAAAGCGTTTACAACCCCACTTACAAGTAGAACTAGCTAAAATGTGCCTGGCTGCTGTTCACTGAAAAGCTCATTCTGGGTACATTTTTGGTATACATTTGCTTCTGCCGGGTCAGCTGAGCAGTGAATTTCTACTTAACTACCTCCTATCAGGAGAGACCTCAGGGCTGCATCTTTTGAGTGCAGTACTGAGCTTGAAAAGCGTTTTCAACCCCAGTTACAAGTAAAACTAGCTCAAATGTGCCTGGCTGCTGTTCACTGAAAAGCTCATTCTGGGTACATTTTTGGTATACATTTGCTTCTGCCGGGTCAGCTGAGCAGTGAATTTCTACTTAACTACCTCCTATCAGGAGAGACCTCAGGGCTGCATCTTTTGACCGCAGTACTGTGCCTGAAAAGCGTTTCCAACCCCACTTACAAGTAAAACTAGCTAAAATGTGCCTGGCTGCTGTTCACTGAAAAGCTCATTCTGGGTACATTTTTGGTATACATTTGCTTCTGCCGGGTCAGCTGAGCAGTGAATTTCTACTTAACTATCTCCTATCAGGAGAGACCTCAGGGCTGCATCTTTTGAGCGCAGTACTGAGCCTGAAAAGCGTTTCCAACCCCACTTACAAGTAAAACTAGCTAAAATGTGCCTGGCTGCTGTTCACTGAAAAGCTCATTCTGGGTACATTTTTGGTATACATTTGCTTCTGCCGGGTCAGCTGAACAGTGAATTTCTACTTAACTACCCCCTATATCAGGAGAGACCTCAGGGCTGCATCTTTTGAGCGCAGTACTGAGCCTGAAAAGCGTTTGCAACCCCACTTACAAGTAAAACTAGCTAAAATGTGCCTGGCTGCTGTTCACTGAAAAGCTTATTCTGGGTACATTTTTGGTATACATTTGCTTCTGCCGGGTCAGCTGAGCAGTGAATTTCTACTTAACTACCTCCTATCAGGAGAGACCTCAGGGCTGCATCTTTTGAGCGCAGTACTGAGCCTGAAAACCGTTTACAACCCCAGTTACAAGTAAAACTAGCTAAAATGTGCCTGGCTGCTGTTCACTGAAAAGCTCATTCTGGGTACATTTTTGATACATTTGCTTCTGCCGGGTCAGCTGATCAGTGAACTTCTAACTATCTCCTATCAGGAGAGACCTCAGGGCTGCATCTTTTGAGCGCAGTACTGAGCCTGAAAAGCGTTTGCAACCCCACTTACAAGTAAAACTAGCTAAAATGTGCCTGGCTGCTGTTCACTGAAAAGCTTATTCTGGGTACATTTTTGGTATACATTTGCTTCTGCCGGGTCAGCTGAGCAGTGAATTTCTACTTAACTACCTCCTATCAGGAGAGACCTCAGGGCTGCATCTTTTGAGCGCAGTACTGAGCCTGAAAACCGTTTACAACCCCAGTTACAAGTAAAACTAGCTAAAATGTGCCTGGCTGCTGTTCACTGAAAAGCTCATTCTGGGTACATTTTTGGTATACATTTGCTTCTGCCGGGTCAGCTGAGCAGTGAATTTCTACTTAACTACCTCCTATCAGGAGAGACCTCAGGGCTGCATCTTTTGAGCGCAGTACTGAGCCTGAAAACCGTTTACAACCCCACTTACAAGTAAAAGTAGCTAAAATGTGCCTGGCTGCTGTTCACTGAAAAGCTCATTCTGGTACATTTTTGGTATACATTTGCTTCTGCCGGGTCAGCTGAGCAGTGAATTTCTACTTAACTACCTCCTATCAGGAGAGACCTCAGGGCTGCATCTTTTCAGTGCAGTACTGAGCCTGAAAAGCGTTTACAACCCCACTTACAAGTAAAACTAGCTAAAATGTGCCTGGCTGCTGTTCACTGAAAAGCTCATTCTGGGTACATTTTTGGTATACATTTGCTTCTGCCGGGTCAGCTGAGCAGTGAATTTCTACTTAACTACCTCCTATCAGGAGAGACCTCAGGGCTGCATCTTTTGAGCGCAGTACTGAGCCTGAAAAGCGTTTACAACCCCACTTACAAGTAGAACTAGCTAAAATGTGCCTGGCTGCTGTTCACTGAAAAGCTCATTCTGGGTACATTTTTGGTATACATTTGCTTCTGCCGGGTCAGCTGAGCAGTGAATTTCTACTTAACTACCTCCTATCAGGAGAGACCTCAGGGCTGCATCTTTTGAGTGCAGTACTGAGCTTGAAAAGCGTTTTCAACCCCAGTTACAAGTAAAACTAGCTCAAATGTGCCTGGCTGCTGTTCACTGAAAAGCTCATTCTGGGTACATTTTTGGTATACATTTGCTTCTGCCGGGTCAGCTGAGCAGTGAATTTCTACTTAACTACCTCCTATCAGGAGAGACCTCAGGGCTGCATCTTTTGACCGCAGTACTGTGCCTGAAAAGCGTTTCCAACCCCACTTACAAGTAAAACTAGCTAAAATGTGCCTGGCTGCTGTTCACTGAAAAGCTCATTCTGGGTACATTTTTGGTATACATTTGCTTCTGCCGGGTCAGCTGAGCAGTGAATTTCTACTTAACTATCTCCTATCAGGAGAGACCTCAGGGCTGCATCTTTTGAGCGCAGTACTGAGCCTGAAAAGCGTTTCCAACCCCACTTACAAGTAAAACTAGCTAAAATGTGCCTGGCTGCTGTTCACTGAAAAGCTCATTCTGGGTACATTTTTGGTATACATTTGCTTCTGCCGGGTCAGCTGAACAGTGAATTTCTACTTAACTACCCCCTATCAGGAGAGACCTCAGGGCTGCATCTTTTGAGCGCAGTACTGAGCCTGAAAAGCGTTTACAACCCCACTTACAAGTAAAACTAGCTAAAATGTGCCTGGCTGCTGTTCACTGAAAAGCTCATTCTGGGTACATTTTTGGTATACATTTGCTTCCGCCGGGTCAGCTGAGCAGTGAATTTCTACTTAACTACCTCCTATCAGGAGAGACCTCAGGGCTGCATCTTTTGAGCGCAGTACTGAGCCTAAAAAGCGAACCCCAGTTACAAGTAAAACTAGCTAAAATGTGCCTGGCTGCTGTTCACTGAAAAGCTTATTCTGGGTACATTTTTGGTATACATTTGCTTCTGCCAGGTCAGCTGAGCAGTGAATTTCTACTTAACTATCTCCTATCAGGAGAGACCTCAGGGCTGCATCTTTTGAGGGCAGTACTGAGCCTGAAAAGCGTTTACAACCCCACTTACAAGTAAAACTAGCTAAAATGTGCCTGGCTGCTGTTCACTGAAAAGCTCATTCTGGGTACATTTTTGGTATACATTTGCTTCTGCCGGGTCAGCTGAGCGTGAATTTCTACTTAACTACCTCCTATCAGGAGAGACCTCAGGGCTGCATCTTTTGAGCGCAGTACTGAGCCTGAAAAGCGTTTACAACCCCACTTACAATTAAAACTAGCTAAAAAAATGTGCCTGGCTGCTGTTCACTGAAAAGCTCATTCTGGGTACATTTTTGGTATACATTTGCTTCTGCCGGGTCAGCTGAGCAGTGAATTTCTACTTAACTACCTCCTATCAGGAGAGACCTCAGGGCTGCATCTTTTGAGCGCAGTACTGAGCCTGAAAAGCGTTTGCAACCCCACTTACAAGTAAAACTAGCTAAAATGTGCCTGGCTGCTGTTCACTGAAAAGCTTATTCTGGGTACATTTTTGGTATACATTTGCTCCTGCCGGGTCAGCTGAGCAGTGAATTTCTACTTAACTACCTCCTATCAGGAGAGACCTCAGGGCTGCATCTTTTGAGCGCAGTACTGAGCCTGAAAACCGTTTACAACCCCAGTTACAAGTAAAACTAGCTAAAATGTGCCTGGCTGCTGTTCACTGAAAAGCTCATTCTGGGTACATTTTTGGTATACATTTGCTTCTGCCGGGTCAGCTGAGCAGTGAATTTCTACTTAACTACCTCCTATCAGGAGAGACCTCAGGGCTGCATCTTTTGAGCGCAGTACTGAGCCTGAAAACCGTTTACAACCCCACTTACAAGTAAAAGTAGCTAAAATGTGCCTGGCTGCTGTTCACTGAAAAGCTCATTCTGGTACATTTTTGGTATACATTTGCTTCTGCCGGGTCAGCTGAGCAGTGAATTTCTACTTAACTACCTCCTATCAGGAGAGACCTCAGGGCTGCATCTTTTCAGTGCAGTACTGAGCCTGAAAAGCGTTTACAACCCCACTTACAAGTAAAACTAGCTAAAATGTGCCTGGCTGCTGTTCACTGAAAAGCTCATTCTGGGTACATTTTTGGTATACATTTGCTTCTGCCGGGTCAGCTGAGCAGTGAATTTCTACTTAACTACCTCCTATCAGGAGAGACCTCAGGGCTGCATCTTTTGAGCGCAGTACTGAGCCTGAAAAGCGTTTACAACCCCACTTACAAGTAGAACTAGCTAAAATGTGCCTGGCTGCTGTTCACTGAAAAGCTCATTCTGGGTACATTTTTGGTATACATTTGCTTCTGCCGGGTCAGCTGAGCAGTGAATTTCTACTTAACTACCTCCTATCAGGAGAGACCTCAGGGCTGCATCTTTTGAGTGCAGTACTGAGCTTGAAAAGCGTTTTCAACCCCAGTTACAAGTAAAACTAGCTCAAATGTGCCTGGCTGCTGTTCACTGAAAAGCTCATTCTGGGTACATTTTTGGTATACATTTGCTTCTGCCGGGTCAGCTGAGCAGTGAATTTCTACTTAACTACCTCCTATCAGGAGAGACCTCAGGGCTGCATCTTTTGACCGCAGTACTGTGCCTGAAAAGCGTTTCCAACCCCACTTACAAGTAAAACTAGCTAAAATGTGCCTGGCTGCTGTTCACTGAAAAGCTCATTCTGGGTACATTTTTGGTATACATTTGCTTCTGCCGGGTCAGCTGAGCAGTGAATTTCTACTTAACTATCTCCTATCAGGAGAGACCTCAGGGCTGCATCTTTTGAGCGCAGTACTGAGCCTGAAAAGCGTTTCCAACCCCACTTACAAGTAAAACTAGCTAAAATGTGCCTGGCTGCTGTTCACTGAAAAGCTCATTCTGGGTACATTTTTGGTATACATTTGCTTCTGCCGGGTCAGCTGAACAGTGAATTTCTACTTAACTACCTCCTATCAGGAGAGACCTCAGGGCTGCATCTTTTGAGCGCAGTACTGAGCCTGAAAAGCGTTTACAACCCCACTTACAAGTAAAACTAGCTAAAATGTGCCTGGCTGCTGTTCACTGAAAAGCTCATTCTGGGTACATTTTTGGTATACATTTGCTTCCGCCGGGTCAGCTGAGCAGTGAATTTCTACTTAACTACCTCCTATCAGGAGAGACCTCAGGGCTGCATCTTTTGAGCGCAGTACTGAGCCTAAAAAGCGAACCCCAGTTACAAGTAAAACTAGCTAAAATGTGCCTGGCTGCTGTTCACTGAAAAGCTTATTCTGGGTACATTTTTGGTATACATTTGCTTCTGCCAGGTCAGCTGAGCAGTGAATTTCTACTTAACTATCTCCTATCAGGAGAGACCTCAGGGCTGCATCTTTTGAGGGCAGTACTGAGCCTGAAAAGCGTTTACAACCCCACTTACAAGTAAAACTAGCTAAAATGTGCCTGGCTGCTGTTCACTGAAAAGCTCATTCTGGGTACATTTTTGGTATACATTTGCTTCTGCCGGGTCAGCTGAGCAGTGAATTTCTACGTAACTACCTCCTATCAGGAGAGACCTCAGGGCTGCATCTTTTGAGCGCAGTACTGAGCCTGAAAAGCGTTTACAACCCCACTTACAAGTAGAACTAGCTAAAATGTGCCTGGCTGCTGTTCACTGAAAAGCTCATTCTGGGTACATTTTTGGTATACATTTGCTTCTGCCGGGTCAGCTGAACAGTGAATTTCTACTTAACTACCTCCTATCAGGAGAGACCTCAGGGCTGCATCTTTTGAGCGCAGTACTGAGCCTGAAAAGCGTTTACAACCCCACTTACAAGTAAAACTAGCTAAAATGTGCCTGGCTGCTGTTCACTGAAAAGCTCATTCTGGGTACATTTTTGGTATACATTTGCTTCCGCCGGGTCAGCTGAGCAGTGAATTTCTACTTAACTACCTCCTATCAGGAGAGACCTCAGGGCTGCATCTTTTGAGCGCAGTACTGAGCCTAAAAAGCGAACCCCAGTTACAAGTAAAACTAGCTAAAATGTGCCTGGCTGCTGTTCACTGAAAAGCTTATTCTGGGTACATTTTTGGTATACATTTGCTTCTGCCAGGTCAGCTGAGCAGTGAATTTCTACTTAACTATCTCCTATCAGGAGAGACCTCAGGGCTGCATCTTTTGAGGGCAGTACTGAGCCTGAAAAGCGTTTACAACCCCACTTACAAGTAAAACTAGCTAAAATGTGCCTGGCTGCTGTTCACTGAAAAGCTCATTCTGGGTACATTTTTGGTATACATTTGCTTCTGCCGGGTCAGCTGAGCAGTGAATTTCTACTTAACTACCTCCTATCAGGAGAGACCTCAGGGCTGCATCTTTTGAGCGCAGTACTGAGCCTGAAAAGCGTTTACAACCCCACTTACAATTAAAACTAGCTAAAAAAATGTGCCTGGCTGCTGTTCACTGAAAAGCTCATTCTGGGTACATTTTTGGTATACATTTGCTTCTGCCGGGTCAGCTGAGCAGTGAATTTCTACTTAACTACCTCCTATCAGGAGAGACCTCAGGGCTGCATCTTTTGAGCGCAGTACTGAGCCTGAAAAGCGTTTACAACCCCACTTACAAGTAAAACTAGCTAAAATGTGCCTGGCTGCTGTTCACTGAAAAGCTCATTCTGGTTACATTTTTGATACATTTGCTTCTGCCGGGTCAGCTGATCAGTGAACTTCTAACTATCTCCTATCAGGAGAGACCTCAGGGCTGCATCTTTTGAGCGCAGTACTGAGCCTGAAAAGCGTTTGCAACCCCACTTACAAGTAAAACTAGCTAAAATGTGCCTGGCTGCTGTTCACTGAAAAGCTTATTCTGGGTACATTTTTGGTATACATTTGCTTCTGCCGGGTCAGCTGAGCAGTGAATTTCTACTTAACTACCTCCTATCAGGAGAGACCTCAGGGCTGCATCTTTTGAGCGCAGTACTGAGCCTGAAAACCGTTTACAACCCCAGTTACAAGTAAAACTAGCTAAAATGTGCCTGGCTGCTGTTCACTGAAAAGCTCATTCTGGGTACATTTTTGGTATACATTTGCTTCTGCCGGGTCAGCTGAGCAGTGAATTTCTACTTAACTACCTCCTATCAGGAGAGACCTCAGGGCTGCATCTTTTGAGCGCAGTACTGAGCCTGAAAAGCGTTTACAACCCCACTTACAATTAAAACTAGCTAAAAAAATGTGCCTGGCTGCTGTTCACTGAAAAGCTCATTCTGGGTACATTTTTGGTATACATTTGCTTCTGCCGGGTCAGCTGAGCAGTGAATTTCTACTTAACTACCTCCTATCAGGAGAGACCTCAGGGCTGCATCTTTTGAGCGCAGTACTGAGCCTGAAAAGCGTTTGCAACCCCACTTACAAGTAAAACTAGCTAAAATGTGCCTGGCTGCTGTTCACTGAAAAGCTTATTCTGGGTACATTTTTGGTATACATTTGCTCCTGCCGGGTCAGCTGAGCAGTGAATTTCTACTTAACTACCTCCTATCAGGAGAGACCTCAGGGCTGCATCTTTTGAGCGCAGTACTGAGCCTGAAAACCGTTTACAACCCCAGTTACAAGTAAAACTAGCTAAAATGTGCCTGGCTGCTGTTCACTGAAAAGCTCATTCTGGGTACATTTTTGGTATACATTTGCTTCTGCCGGGTCAGCTGAGCAGTGAATTTCTACTTAACTACCTCCTATCAGGAGAGACCTCAGGGCTGCATCTTTTGAGCGCAGTACTGAGCCTGAAAACCGTTTACAACCCCACTTACAAGTAAAAGTAGCTAAAATGTGCCTGGCTGCTGTTCACTGAAAAGCTCATTCTGGTACATTTTTGGTATACATTTGCTTCTGCCGGGTCAGCTGAGCAGTGAATTTCTACTTAACTACCTCCTATCAGGAGAGACCTCAGGGCTGCATCTTTTCAGTGCAGTACTGAGCCTGAAAAGCGTTTACAACCCCACTTACAAGTAAAACTAGCTAAAATGTGCCTGGCTGCTGTTCACTGAAAAGCTCATTCTGGGTACATTTTTGGTATACATTTGCTTCTGCCGGGTCAGCTGAGCAGTGAATTTCTACTTAACTACCTCCTATCAGGAGAGACCTCAGGGCTGCATCTTTTGAGCGCAGTACTGAGCCTGAAAAGCGTTTACAACCCCACTTACAAGTAGAACTAGCTAAAATGTGCCTGGCTGCTGTTCACTGAAAAGCTCATTCTGGGTACATTTTTGGTATACATTTGCTTCTGCCGGGTCAGCTGAGCAGTGAATTTCTACTTAACTACCTCCTATCAGGAGAGACCTCAGGGCTGCATCTTTTGAGTGCAGTACTGAGCTTGAAAAGCGTTTTCAACCCCAGTTACAAGTAAAACTAGCTCAAATGTGCCTGGCTGCTGTTCACTGAAAAGCTCATTCTGGGTACATTTTTGGTATACATTTGCTTCTGCCGGGTCAGCTGAGCAGTGAATTTCTACTTAACTACCTCCTATCAGGAGAGACCTCAGGGCTGCATCTTTTGACCGCAGTACTGTGCCTGAAAAGCGTTTCCAACCCCACTTACAAGTAAAACTAGCTAAAATGTGCCTGGCTGCTGTTCACTGAAAAGCTCATTCTGGGTACATTTTTGGTATACATTTGCTTCTGCCGGGTCAGCTGAGCAGTGAATTTCTACTTAACTATCTCCTATCAGGAGAGACCTCAGGGCTGCATCTTTTGAGCGCAGTACTGAGCCTGAAAAGCGTTTCCAACCCCACTTACAAGTAAAACTAGCTAAAATGTGCCTGGCTGCTGTTCACTGAAAAGCTCATTCTGGGTACATTTTTGGTATACATTTGCTTCTGCCGGGTCAGCTGAACAGTGAATTTCTACTTAACTACCTCCTATCAGGAGAGACCTCAGGGCTGCATCTTTTGAGCGCAGTACTGAGCCTGAAAAGCGTTTACAACCCCACTTACAAGTAAAACTAGCTAAAATGTGCCTGGCTGCTGTTCACTGAAAAGCTCATTCTGGGTACATTTTTGGTATACATTTGCTTCCGCCGGGTCAGCTGAGCAGTGAATTTCTACTTAACTACCTCCTATCAGGAGAGACCTCAGGGCTGCATCTTTTGAGCGCAGTACTGAGCCTAAAAAGCGAACCCCAGTTACAAGTAAAACTAGCTAAAATGTGCCTGGCTGCTGTTCACTGAAAAGCTTATTCTGGGTACATTTTTGGTATACATTTGCTTCTGCCAGGTCAGCTGAGCAGTGAATTTCTACTTAACTATCTCCTATCAGGAGAGACCTCAGGGCTGCATCTTTTGAGGGCAGTACTGAGCCTGAAAAGCGTTTACAACCCCACTTACAAGTAAAACTAGCTAAAATGTGCCTGGCTGCTGTTCACTGAAAAGCTCATTCTGGGTACATTTTTGGTATACATTTGCTTCTGCCGGGTCAGCTGAGCAGTGAATTTCTACGTAACTACCTCCTATCAGGAGAGACCTCAGGGCTGCATCTTTTGAGCGCAGTACTGAGCCTGAAAAGCGTTTACAACCCCACTTACAAGTAGAACTAGCTAAAATGTGCCTGGCTGCTGTTCACTGAAAAGCTCATTCTGGGTACATTTTTGGTATACATTTGCTTCTGCCGGGTCAGCTGAACAGTGAATTTCTACTTAACTACCTCCTATCAGGAGAGACCTCAGGGCTGCATCTTTTGAGCGCAGTACTGAGCCTGAAAAGCGTTTACAACCCCACTTACAAGTAAAACTAGCTAAAATGTGCCTGGCTGCTGTTCACTGAAAAGCTCATTCTGGGTACATTTTTGGTATACATTTGCTTCCGCCGGGTCAGCTGAGCAGTGAATTTCTACTTAACTACCTCCTATCAGGAGAGACCTCAGGGCTGCATCTTTTGAGCGCAGTACTGAGCCTAAAAAGCGAACCCCAGTTACAAGTAAAACTAGCTAAAATGTGCCTGGCTGCTGTTCACTGAAAAGCTTATTCTGGGTACATTTTTGGTATACATTTGCTTCTGCCAGGTCAGCTGAGCAGTGAATTTCTACTTAACTATCTCCTATCAGGAGAGACCTCAGGGCTGCATCTTTTGAGGGCAGTACTGAGCCTGAAAAGCGTTTACAACCCCACTTACAAGTAAAACTAGCTAAAATGTGCCTGGCTGCTGTTCACTGAAAAGCTCATTCTGGGTACATTTTTGGTATACATTTGCTTCTGCCGGGTCAGCTGAGCAGTGAATTTCTACTTAACTACCTCCTATCAGGAGAGACCTCAGGGCTGCATCTTTTGAGCGCAGTACTGAGCCTGAAAAGCGTTTACAACCCCACTTACAATTAAAACTAGCTAAAAAAATGTGCCTGGCTGCTGTTCACTGAAAAGCTCATTCTGGGTACATTTTTGGTATACATTTGCTTCTGCCGGGTCAGCTGAGCAGTGAATTTCTACTTAACTACCTCCTATCAGGAGAGACCTCAGGGCTGCATCTTTTGAGCGCAGTACTGAGCCTGAAAAGCGTTTACAACCCCACTTACAAGTAAAACTAGCTAAAATGTGCCTGGCTGCTGTTCACTGAAAAGCTCATTCTGGTTACATTTTTGATACATTTGCTTCTGCCGGGTCAGCTGATCAGTGAACTTCTAACTATCTCCTATCAGGAGAGACCTCAGGGCTGCATCTTTTGAGCGCAGTACTGAGCCTGAAAAGCGTTTGCAACCCCACTTACAAGTAAAACTAGCTAAAATGTGCCTGGCTGCTGTTCACTGAAAAGCTTATTCTGGGTACATTTTTGGTATACATTTGCTTCTGCCGGGTCAGCTGAGCAGTGAATTTCTACTTAACTACCTCCTATCAGGAGAGACCTCAGGGCTGCATCTTTTGAGCGCAGTACTGAGCCTGAAAACCGTTTACAACCCCAGTTACAAGTAAAACTAGCTAAAATGTGCCTGGCTGCTGTTCACTGAAAAGCTCATTCTGGGTACATTTTTGGTATACATTTGCTTCTGCCGGGTCAGCTGAGCAGTGAATTTCTACTTAACTACCTCCTATCAGGAGAGACCTCAGGGCTGCATCTTTTGAGCGCAGTACTGAGCCTGAAAACCGTTTACAACCCCACTTACAAGTAAAAGTAGCTAAAATGTGCCTGGCTGCTGTTCACTGAAAAGCTCATTCTGGTACATTTTTGGTATACATTTGCTTCTGCCGGGTCAGCTGAGCAGTGAATTTCTACTTAACTACCTCCTATCAGGAGAGACCTCAGGGCTGCATCTTTTCAGTGCAGTACTGAGCCTGAAAAGCGTTTACAACCCCACTTACAAGTAAAACTAGCTAAAATGTGCCTGGCTGCTGTTCACTGAAAAGCTCATTCTGGGTACATTTTTGGTATACATTTGCTTCTGCCGGGTCAGCTGAGCAGTGAATTTCTACTTAACTACCTCCTATCAGGAGAGACCTCAGGGCTGCATCTTTTGAGCGCAGTACTGAGCCTGAAAAGCGTTTACAACCCCACTTACAAGTAGAACTAGCTAAAATGTGCCTGGCTGCTGTTCACTGAAAAGCTCATTCTGGGTACATTTTTGGTATACATTTGCTTCTGCCGGGTCAGCTGAGCAGTGAATTTCTACTTAACTACCTCCTATCAGGAGAGACCTCAGGGCTGCATCTTTTGAGTGCAGTACTGAGCTTGAAAAGCGTTTTCAACCCCAGTTACAAGTAAAACTAGCTCAAATGTGCCTGGCTGCTGTTCACTGAAAAGCTCATTCTGGGTACATTTTTGGTATACATTTGCTTCTGCCGGGTCAGCTGAGCAGTGAATTTCTACTTAACTATCTCCTATCAGGAGAGACCTCAGGGCTGCATCTTTTGACCGCAGTACTGTGCCTGAAAAGCGTTTCCAACCCCACTTACAAGTAAAACTAGCTAAAATGTGCCTGGCTGCTGTTCACTGAAAAGCTCATTCTGGGTACATTTTTGGTATACATTTGCTTCTGCCGGGTCAGCTGAGCAGTGAATTTCTACTTAACTATCTCCTATCAGGAGAGACCTCAGGGCTGCATCTTTTGAGCGCAGTACTGAGCCTGAAAAGCGTTTCCAACCCCACTTACAAGTAAAACTAGCTAAAATGTGCCTGGCTGCTGTTCACTGAAAAGCTCATTCTGGGTACATTTTTGGTATACATTTGCTTCCGCCGGGTCAGCTGAACAGTGAATTTCTACTTAACTACCCCCTATCAGGAGAGACCTCAGGGCTGCATCTTTTGAGCGCAGTACTGAGCCTGAAAAGCGTTTACAACCCCACTTACAAGTAAAACTAGCTAAAATGTGCCTGGCTGCTGTTCACTGAAAAGCTCATTCTGGGTACATTTTTGGTATACATTTGCTTCCGCCGGGTCAGCTGAGCAGTGAATTTCTACTTAACTACCTCCTATCAGGAGAGACCTCAGGGCTGCATCTTTTGAGCGCAGTACTGAGCCTAAAAAGCGAACCCCAGTTACAAGTAAAACTAGCTAAAATGTGCCTGGCTGCTGTTCACTGAAAAGCTTATTCTGGGTACATTTTTGGTATACATTTGCTTCTGCCAGGTCAGCTGAGCAGTGAATTTCTACTTAACTATCTCCTATCAGGAGAGACCTCAGGGCTGCATCTTTTGAGGGCAGTACTGAGCCTGAAAAGCGTTTACAACCCCACTTACAAGTAAAACTAGCTAAAATGTGCCTGGCTGCTGTTCACTGAAAAGCTCATTCTGGGTACATTTTTGGTATACATTTGCTTCTGCCGGGTCAGCTGAGCGTGAATTTCTACTTAACTACCTCCTATCAGGAGAGACCTCAGGGCTGCATCTTTTGAGCGCAGTACTGAGCCTGAAAAGCGTTTACAACCCCACTTACAATTAAAACTAGCTAAAAAAATGTGCCTGGCTGCTGTTCACTGAAAAGCTCATTCTGGGTACATTTTTGGTATACATTTGCTTCTGCCGGGTCAGCTGAGCAGTGAATTTCTACTTAACTACCTCCTATCAGGAGAGACCTCAGGGCTGCATCTTTTGAGCGCAGTACTGAGCCTGAAAAGCGTTTGCAACCCCACTTACAAGTAAAACTAGCTAAAATGTGCCTGGCTGCTGTTCACTGAAAAGCTTATTCTGGGTACATTTTTGGTATACATTTGCTCCTGCCGGGTCAGCTGAGCAGTGAATTTCTACTTAACTACCTCCTATCAGGAGAGACCTCAGGGCTGCATCTTTTGAGCGCAGTACTGAGCCTGAAAACCGTTTACAACCCCAGTTACAAGTAAAACTAGCTAAAATGTGCCTGGCTGCTGTTCACTGAAAAGCTCATTCTGGGTACATTTTTGGTATACATTTGCTTCTGCCGGGTCAGCTGAGCAGTGAATTTCTACTTAACTACCTCCTATCAGGAGAGACCTCAGGGCTGCATCTTTTGAGCGCAGTACTGAGCCTGAAAACCGTTTACAACCCCACTTACAAGTAAAAGTAGCTAAAATGTGCCTGGCTGCTGTTCACTGAAAAGCTCATTCTGGTACATTTTTGGTATACATTTGCTTCTGCCGGGTCAGCTGAGCAGTGAATTTCTACTTAACTACCTCCTATCAGGAGAGACCTCAGGGCTGCATCTTTTCAGTGCAGTACTGAGCCTGAAAAGCGTTTACAACCCCACTTACAAGTAAAACTAGCTAAAATGTGCCTGGCTGCTGTTCACTGAAAAGCTCATTCTGGGTACATTTTTGGTATACATTTGCTTCTGCCGGGTCAGCTGAGCAGTGAATTTCTACTTAACTACCTCCTATCAGGAGAGACCTCAGGGCTGCATCTTTTGAGCGCAGTACTGAGCCTGAAAAGCGTTTACAACCCCACTTACAAGTAGAACTAGCTAAAATGTGCCTGGCTGCTGTTCACTTAAAAGCTCATTCTGGGTACATTTTTGGTATACATTTGCTTCTGCCGGGTCAGCTGAGCAGTGAATTTCTACTTAACTACCTCCTATCAGGAGAGACCTCAGGGCTGCATCTTTTGAGTGCAGTACTGAGCTTGAAAAGCGTTTTCAACCCCAGTTACAAGTAAAACTAGCTCAAATGTGCCTGGCTGCTGTTCACTGAAAAGCTCATTCTGGGTACATTTTTGGTATACATTTGCTTCTGCCGGGTCAGCTGAGCAGTGAATTTCTACTTAACTACCTCCTATCAGGAGAGACCTCAGGGCTGCATCTTTTGACCGCAGTACTGTGCCTGAAAAGCGTTTCCAACCCCACTTACAAGTAAAACTAGCTAAAATGTGCCTGGCTGCTGTTCACTGAAAAGCTCATTCTGGGTACATTTTTGGTATACATTTGCTTCTGCCGGGTCAGCTGAGCAGTGAATTTCTATTAACTATCTCCTATCAGGAGAGACCTCAGGGCTGCATCTTTTGAGCGCAGTACTGAGCCTGAAAAGCGTTTCCAACCCCACTTACAAGTAAAACTAGCTAAAATGTGCCTGGCTGCTGTTCACTGAAAAGCTCATTCTGGGTACATTTTTGGTATACATTTGCTTCTGCCGGGTCAGCTGAACAGTGAATTTCTACTTAACTACCTCCTATCAGGAGAGACCTCAGGGCTGCATCTTTTGAGCGCAGTACTGAGCCTGAAAAGCGTTTACAACCCCACTTACAAGTAAAACTAGCTAAAATGTGCCTGGCTGCTGTTCACTGAAAAGCTCATTCTGGGTACATTTTTGGTATACATTTGCTTCCGCCGGGTCAGCTGAGCAGTGAATTTCTACTTAACTACCTCCTATCAGGAGAGACCTCAGGGCTGCATCTTTTGAGCGCAGTACTGAGCCTAAAAAGCGAACCCCAGTTACAAGTAAAACTAGCTAAAATGTGCCTGGCTGCTGTTCACTG